>NC_029791.2:51313356-51472700 GCF_000816755.2 Arachis ipaensis
CCATTCCTATTCTTCACCTTTCCTGTATACCAGAGTTTGAAACCAGAAGTATCCAACTCCCTAGCCTTTGCACCAACCCATTTCGTTTCTTGTAGGCACATAATGTTAATCTTCCTCCTTGTCATGGTGTCCACCACCTCCATGGACTTTCCTGTTAGAGTGCCTATGTTCCATGTCCCAAATCTTAACCTTCTGTCGCTTCGACCTTTACCTTTTACTTTGTGAACTAGCTTATTTACCCTCGTCCGTTCACGAAAACGCGAGAACCCTTGCTCATTTAACACTACATCCGGGCACCGATGCAGCGGCTCTTACTTTGACACCGTACTCGAGCCATACGGCGTGTTGCTTCCGGGCAACGACCTAGCTTTAGCGCAATAATGTCTTTGATTCATGTCATGGGGGTTCGGCTATATTTTTATGTTGGTTGCCAAAGACCTAACACAACCCTCCTCTTTTATCCGGGCTTGGGACCGGCTATGTACCACAAGTGTAACATAGGCGGAGTTATGTTACACAGTAAATAAAAAATCCAAAATTATTATTTATTTAAAATATGTAATTTTATAACACGATATTACAACTTCATTCCTATTATGAAAAAGGAATACAACAACATAATTCATAATTTCAGGGTCATCAGAAGCCACAGCGACAACCATAAGTCCATAGCATTGTAGTCAAGGTTATATGGCTCAATTAAAATCCATGTAGCTACCACTACCATAAAGCACTGAACTAAATATATATTTTTAATTTGATGGAAGTACTCACCAATATTATATACATGTCGACTTTACGTGAGAAGACACGGCATGCATAAAATCAAGGACATTGATAATTATTACTAGCGTCATTTACGTGCGAAGTCAAGTCCAAGGTGCTTTCATTAATTATCAATAATATTATTGTTATTATATATTTTTATTATTTGCAGTATTGAGTGTAAGTCCACATATGCATTAATTCTTTGATGGCACACATATGATAAGGAATACGATGCAGGCTCTGCTCTGGTCTTGTAATAAAAATTTGAGAGAGGTGGTAGGTTGCTATCGTTTTATACATAATTAATATCTTTAATTGGGGGGAAAGTTTCAACATATAATACAGTAATTATAAAATATGAATTAATTCGGCCACCACTTTACTGGCTTCATAACCATATCTTCATTAATAGGTCTTTGGTCACCAAAGATTTAGATTATAGTCTTATTACTGAGGTCATATCGATCATCTTACAAGTCATACTAAATAATTTAATCAGCTGGAGTATGATATATTTTGAAATTAAAAAATGCTATAAATATAAAAAAATTGACATAATATTTTTATGTATATCTATATATTATTATATGAAAAAGTCTAGGAGGCCAGCAATTTTTGTGTTTTGTGGCCAGTATTTAACCATCAAAAGAAAAGTGAGTAATTTTCCACCATTTGATGTAATCTCACACCATTAAAAATATTATTGATGGCCAATTGATAGTTACAAAACACAAAAGTTGCTGGCCCGTAGCTCTCCTCTTATTATATTATTCTAATAAAATAATTAGTCACAAATTTATTTGGATTACAATAAAATAATTAATATTAAAATATGTTAGAGAATAATTAAAATCAATTTATACTACAATATTTTTAGACTGAGGCAACATTTAAAAAGTGTTGTCTAAAAATTGGTAAAGGGTTGCTTTTGATTTATAGCAATACTTTTGGACCTAAAGCAACGTTTTCAGACACCTTGCAGATGCAGCCGTTGCCTTAGGTCAAAGCAACACTTTTTTGCTTCAAAAGCAACACTTTTGTAAGCAACTCTTTAAAAGCGTTGTCTATTCTAAAACAAAAACAATGCTTTTATCACTACAAAGGAAATGGGAAATAGCGGCGGTTCTTGGAGTGATTTGCGGCGATTTCAAACCGCCGCGAACGGGATTCCAGCAGTTTGTTAAACGTCGCCTATTAGGGGGTGGTTATATGATTTTGCGGCGGTTCTCAGGAACCGCTGGCACAACCGCCGCAAAACCCAGAATTAGTGTCGCAATGTTTAGCGGCGGTTTTAAACCGCCGCGATCTGAAAATCTGTGATCCACACGAAATGTTCGGTGGTTTGAAATCGCCGCTGTTTAATGGCCACGGTTTAAAGACTAATGCATTTATCATCGGTTTGAAATCGTTGCTGTTTAATGGCCAATATTTTTTGAAATGTAACTAGCGGACCGCCGCTATCTCCTAACCTGAATTTTCAAATTTCTAACGGCTAGTTCGCAACCGCCACTATTTTCCGGTTAAATGGCTGTAAAAATACTGTTTTGTACACTAGCAATCCATGCTGTTTTCTTATTTCAATGTACATTTTTTCTCATTTTTTTTTCAATCGTTCTTAGTATTAGTAAGTTAAATTATTTAAAATCCCGAAAAATAAATTGCAGGGTAAACGACAATAGCAAAACCATTAATTTAATTAATATAATTATCCGAATATCAACAAAGTGTACTCCTTACTAAGAGTTGCATAATCAACAAAATAAAAGTGTATATTTGAAAGAAGAAAATGTTCCACAATCCTAAGATCTACTTTCTATTTTTTCCCTCCAACGCACTCATCCATGCGGCGACGTCTGATGGCAGCTTCCTACCTTGCCCTTGAAGTAGACATATCAAAGCACTCTCCATTGCCTACATCCTGACCTTCCTAGCTGCTACTTCATCCTCCACTGCCTGTCTTTTGGTCTTCTCGGCTGCTACTTCAACCTCCACTGCCTGTCTTTTGGTCTTCTCGGCTGTTACTTCATCTTCCACTGCCTTCCTTTTCAATTTCTTTGTTGCGAACTCTACTTGTAGTTCAAGCAGCACCCTTTGGGTTTCCTCCCTTTCAAAACCATTGCTCGGCTGATGGGAATTCATACCAAAGACTTGACTAGAAGTCGGCCCCAACCCCATGCCACGCACCCTACCCGGGCTCTCTTTTCCGAGAGCTTGAGCAAGCGAATCATTCTAGGATAACAGTCTAGAAGATTCATCGCGTTGATCAATAGCTTTAATTCTTTCCTACACACATAGATAAGCAATTATAAGCATTTATTAGCTAGTCGCTAACCGCACAGATTTCCAATAAAATTTTAATAACTAAAACATAGGAGAGACTACTTCCCGATTCTGAACACATTAC
This sequence comes from Arachis ipaensis, assembly GCF_000816755.2. Classification (NCBI taxonomy): domain Eukaryota; kingdom Viridiplantae; phylum Streptophyta; class Magnoliopsida; order Fabales; family Fabaceae; genus Arachis; species Arachis ipaensis. Next base: position 51,316,529 of record NC_029791.2, read on the forward strand.
TTACTCCAATAGCGCGAGCTGCATCATGGATATAGGAGCCATTAGTTCTCCTATGCGTTAAGAGATACAGCTCTCCTCTACTAACTATCCTCCCTTGTCGTTCCGACTATACCAATAATGATGACAAAGTGAATAAGTAGAGGAACAGATAGTTCAAAAACATTCCCAAAATTAGATTACCTTTTCTTCTCCGAGCCTTGCCAAGCTTTTCGATCCGCCGGTGTGGGTGTAAAGCTGCTTTGATCGATTCTCGATATTTTTCTTATACTTCTCCTGTCATGCCATCAAATTAAGAGTTACTAGACACTAGTTCTGATGAACTCAATGTGACATAAATGGACTTTGTCTATTATGAAACAAAACTATATTATCTGTGTCTCTGCGCTATTGCGATAATTGAGAAACCATCTCCAATGGTCCGTAGTAATTCCATCTGGGCGGTTTTCAATATTTTCTTCAAGTGAAAGTTTTGGGTCATAACAGTGATGATATAATCTGTTCCTCATTTCCTTCCAAGTCCTTCCTAGCATTTTGAATATTATACGCTTGATAATTCCTCTAACTATCTTCTTCAAAATGGAACATTTCCTGCAACATTAAAATTAAGCTGTCAGTAGTGTTCAAATTATGAGTTTTGAATGGTACGAAAAATTAAAAATAACATTTTACCTTTACACATTCATTATAAACCTTGTCCCTGGTGCGAACCTTTCTCCAGTCCTTCTCGCAGATTAGGAATTTGGTGTAGTCAGATCCTAACAGTCCCATAACACCGCTCAGTAGACTTGCTTCATCCCCAACTGGTTGCAGTGCACTATTAAACCTGAGTACGACCTTTCTTCCGTTAGGTGGCTTCATAGCTTCCTTCACACTCAGTTTGACCTGTCTGATTGTGCCATCGAATTCTGTAAAATATATTAATTCTTAATTAGTTACCATTGGAGCCAAGCTGCAAAGATATCATAGGAAAATAGGGCAATAAAAATTTGAATTAAATAAATTCTCTTATACCAATTGTTTTAACATCCCAAAATTCTGTGGTCTTGAGTTCCTTGCGCTTCTGAGAATCCGATGCAGCAAAAAGGTTATCAACATGTTGGTCAAAAGAATCTACCTCATCTGCCTCTGGGTCTATGTCTTCAGCGTCCGGCTCCGAGTTCAGAACATCATTCGTGGAAGCCTGTGGAGCAGGTAGTGGTTCGCTTCGGGGCGGACGAAAGGGGCGTAAAGACGAGGATGCGGGGGCACCACTGCCACTGGACGGCGGAATTGGGCAATCTGCTCTCTGCGAAGTTGAGGCCGCAGTAAATCCTACTTGAGGCTACTGACATGCTGTGTCTACACGGGCTTTCTTCCTGAAACGACCTACCCTTGGCATCTTTTCTAACTGCATTCGGATCAAAATAATATGATAATATTTAATATATAGATAATAATATGTATTAACATGCAAAAATGACACTGGTATGCCCCAGTTAATATTAATTGAACTCAACATGCAAAAATGACACTAGTATACCCCAGTTAATATTAATTGAACTCGGGTACTTATGCCATATTGATACTAAACAATTTATAAAATGAGACCGAAGACCGCAATTAATAGTGATAATAGATAATTTAATACATAATATATACAAAGACATAAAGACAATTCATTTTCAATTCTCCTAGCTTGTTACTCAACAAGTAGTTGATGTCAATTTGTTTCCACTCGAAGCTACAAGCACAAGTGGACAATATATTCTTGCTTTGTAAAATCCCTATCTCATAAATATATAATAATATATATGTGTGTAAAAATGCTGATGAAATGAACGTTAATAAATTAAAGCCTACATTTGATGCACTTTTGTGGAAACTTGTTCATTGGAACAGATAGGAAGCAATTCTATATCTCATTATATATTTTTGAAAAAATTCTAAGGCCTATATAGATTATAGCATCATCATCAAAGCACAAAATACTACAACCCAAAAAGTTAAATTAAAAAAAAAACTCATTCTACGAATTATTAATTATGTTTGAGGATAATGTAAATTTAGCTATATATATCTAGCCATAATAAGAAATAAACTTAATATGTACTACTCAAAAATTATTCAAAAAGAATAAAAAATACCCCCGTCTGCCTCCCTTTACTTCAACAAACAAATATAGTTTATCATGAGTAGCATTGGTTGTAAGAAATAAGGAACATTAAAATAATACACCACACCTCAACCAAAGACTTGATTATTCAAAATAATTTTAGCATTTTTTAATAAAATATACAACGGGTAGTTCCTTTCTCAAAATGTCATTCATGAAGAGTATATGAGTAAATAGATTAGGAGAGTACATAATGAATCCTAAATGGATTAGGAGAGTACATGAGTAAATAGATTATTAATTCACAATTCAATATGTATTCCAAGCTCATATATAGATTAGGAGAGTACATGAGTAAATGGATTGAGAGACTCTATTAACCAAGAACTCAAAGTTGGGTCTAAGAAGGTTAACCATTGACGTATTCATATTACTCTATAATGCCTAGAATCATCATAATAAACCGCATGGTTGGAGGAAAATTTTGGGCGTTAGAAAAATATCATGTTTAGTCATAATAATTGCTAATAATGTGCAGTAGAATGTCTAACACTACTTTTTCTAACTTTGAAAAAAGACAATTCATTTGACCCAAAATATATACTCATGGATACATAACAAAAGTACAAAGTAATTGATACATAGCAAACAATATTTGGTAATTAGAATCCTAATTCTTGTATATAATACTCCATACCCATTCTTATTAGTTTAAATCACCTCCCCTGTATTTGATGGTTACTAAATTCTGAAAGATTGAAAGTTTTCCCCTTTTCTAAGGTCTAGTTTAAATCACCTCCCCTGTATTTGATGGTTACTAAATTCTGAAAGATTGAAAAATTTTCCCTTTTCCAAGGTCTAGTTGTTCGTGGCTTCATCACCAAGCATTAGATATTTTTTAGCATGAAAAAACAATTAAAGGATCCTATATGGTAAGTAGGGAATAGGAGACTTGAGAATCGTGATAAATTGGTTTAGCGTTATTAGTATTGACTGAGAAAATACTAAACGCAGTCCAACTAAGAATAAAAACCGCAGGCAATGCATTTTTAGCAAAAATATTCAAATATTTAACAGTGAGAAAATAAAAAAGGCATTCAAACTGAGACCTAATATTCAACTCAGACTCTACCATTAACGGACTCATGCTCCTCATCAACAAAAGCCACTCCCAATTTACAAATTAACTCAGCTAACCACATTAGAAGAAACTTGCATGTCAACTTAAAACTCATTATTGGCCTCTTTTTCAAACACTAAACATCCAACATAGAACAGGGTATCCAGTGGTGCTTACCCGCAGGTGGATGACTGGATTGACGGTGAGAGTGGAACCACCGGGCTTCGGGTAGAGCGAGAAGGGGCTCCAGGACAATCGAGCGCCGCAGAGACAGTCGTGGAGGAGCAAAATCAGGACGAAGAAGGAGCGCCGCAGAGACAGGCGTTGAGGAGCAGAACCAGGACGAAGAAGGTGTCTTCGTGGTTTGAACAAAATCGAATGGTTTATTATTAGGTGAATAATAAGGATTCTGAAGGTGGCGGTGGCTTTTCTGATTTGAAATTTAAGCATAAACAAAAATGTGGTTTGAAGTTTGATCTCTGAATCGGTTTAACAAAAACAAAAGTATAAATGAAAAATTGATCTTAATTACTATTTTAATATTTCGACGTTTATTTTATTTTATTTTAATCTTGCCCGTATATTTTTAGTAAATTTTAATCTTTTAAAAATATTGAAAGAGTAATTATGAAAATTTAAGAATCAGTTTAAAAATAATAAAAATAAATGCAACGTTTAAAAAATAGGCGAATGGCAATATAAAAAAAATTTAAAAGTCTAATATATGAAAATATTTTGCATGAATTATCGAGAGGTTGCAAGCACACACATATAAAAAAATCACCTATAAATCAAGTACATGTCCTTGAAAAGTAGTATAATAATATATGCATCTAGATAAGTGAATTTATATCCTTTTACTAAGGCAGATGGTCCTCTCTTGTTCTTTTAATTGATTTTATAATATATATACATATGAGAAAAATACATTTTTAATAATTTTTATTATAAGATAACGAAATCTTCAAAAAAATGTAACATAAATTAATCTTTTTCACATTATACAGAATTGACCTGTCACACAAAAATAATTCTAATGCATTTTTAAAAATTAAAAATTAATTAGGACAAAAATTTTCCATCCAATATTTGTAGAATCAATTTTAGGGAATTATTCTATAAATAAGTTCTCCTCTATAAAGTACAAGGTACAAGTCAGAGGTTGTCACAATATAAATTAATAAAACACATTATATAAATTAATTCGTATGAACGATTAATCCAACAAGTCACAATATAAATTAATTCAAGAGTTATATACTATTTTGAGATCAATCTCCTCTAAATTCATAGCTACTTCATCAAATTCAACATCCAAAGGAAAAAACACATTCAGTCACTTTGTTCAGACTAATAATAAAGAGTTGAGTCAACAGATATCATTCTCCTCTGGAGTTTTATTGAGGTTAAAGGATATGATGGAAGGTTCATGTCCTTTAGAGACAACCTCATCAGAACTATCCGGCGCAACGTCTTCTTCGAGCATTGAATCTTGAACTATCTCGCCAGTCTCTTCCAAAACTTCTTAAGTCTTTTCCGGAGACAAACCTGACGGATACACCATAAACAACCAAGTTATTAGAAGTCACAAATTTTACAAAAACCAAATCACAGAATAGCTCCATGTTATAAACTGCTGGTTTGGCTTACGTTCCCAAAGTTTTGTAAGCCCTCTTTCTATAAGAGTGAATTCCTCCCGAGATGCGATCTCAAGTTCAACCTACAGACTATTCTGATATCTGCCTACACAAATTTAATGAGGTTACAGTTGATAAGCTGCAGTAGTTGGTAGCTAAAAGTCATCAACAACACTAACCAGAGGCAATTGCTAGATACTTCAGCAACATTTAATGCTTCACGTTTCAACTTAAGAACATGTCAAATGGACATCGAGGTATCTAAGTAACTAATAAAGTACCATTCAAAATCTCTCATTCTCAAAATCCGCCAGACCAAACAGAAATATAAATCAGGTATAGGTGTTCTATTCTACCTACACATGAACATGCTTAAGGTCAACTCCTGGAATCTGGAAGGAGAATACAAGATAGAAGAAAAACAAAAGAAGACAAGGTACAATAAGGAGGAATAATGTATTTAGCCATCCTGAATCAAATTAATAAAACAATCTCCATAATAAATTCTAAGAAAGATATCAAACTGATTCAAGCACACAAAGAACTAAACAGAAGAAAGGGGTACAGGATGTATCTTAGAGACACCAGATTATTCAATAAAAGAGGAAAAAAAAAAAGAGCAAATTATCAGGCTGCCAGCAACTACATACAGTCAACAAGAGCTAGAATCCAACCCATTACAAATGGATCTTTTTTCTTCTCACCTTTAATTATTTCTTTAAAGTTGATTCAGTTATGTTGTTCTCCAAGTCAATTCTCAAATTTCGCTTTGAATAGTACCTTAATTTGTAGCTTTATTTAATATATAAGCCTACAAAATTTAGGTAGATTACGTAGTGATGATGATTTAATGTTCAGAAGAGATTCTTAAATCATAGGAATAGTAGTAATTTCCTTAGTTATCTATCTAATTGCACTACAAAAACATGTCAATGATATATATACTTTAAATAAAATAAATTTAATCAATTTAAACTGATTAATTTTTGTCTTTCTAACATTACTAATATTTTAATTTACATATGTAATAAGTATTTTATTTATTTTACATCATGAAACCATACCTTCCAGTAGCTTTCATAGAAATGGAATTTACCAGAAGATTAAAGATTCTCCATACTTGTTTATATAAGTTTTCGTATTTTTAAATTGCAGATAATTTTGAATATAAAAAATTAAATGCTGCTATTGTAAATATCTTATTCCTAGGTCAGCAACCGGCCCTATCACCATTGAACTGAACAATTGTACCTAACTTTATGGCTAAACAAATCACAATAAATCCAAACTTTACCTGTACCTCCTCTAGTATTTGTTGCGAAAGGAACAGGTTCGTGCTAGTGATGAACTAGAAGCCGAATTTTTTACGGTACTTTGTTACGAATTGAAGCAATCCCTGCAATGTTCAGGGTTTCAAATAGGTTAGGTCCTATCGAAAGTGCTTTTTAATTAAAGACAATAAAATATCTGGATTTGCTATGGCAGGTTGAAATAAAGCTAAGCAGCCTTTATACGAGCAGACACATGACAACCTACCGTCATAATATCCCCATGCGCAATAGTAATAGCATCACATAAGTGCCTGTGTGCCGAGAATGTGTCCAGCCATGACTGAATGGGCAACGTGTTGAACCAAAGGTCTCTTGCGAATGACCTTGCGTGCTCCAGTGAAGAGAACGGGGAGGCCTCAATCATCGCTTTGCAGACCAAGACGCTAGAGGCACAAAGAAAGAGGTCCCTCTCTTCCAATTTCCCTGGCAAAAAAGATCATGTCAGTCAATATATAATGTCAATTACAATCTAGTAACATCTTACTTGATTAAATAAATTGAGCAGAAAATATTTTTAAAAACTCACATTCTCCAGGTAAATTAATTGTAAATAAATAGGAATATACATCATTTGTTTCCAAGTTCTAAGAATCTATTATATGCTAGTTGCTAATTAATAATTATGCAATTTTATAACCCTCAACAGTGATATATACGGGAAAATAGCGCACATCTAATAAATTAGTATCTGAAGACATCTATATATAGGCAGCCTCTTCGCAATTATCGATGGCATCAGTGGTTGGTTCCTCTAAATCGTCGTCCCGTCTCAATGACAAACCTTCCACGTCAAACTCAGCCAACCCAGTCAGGATCGGTTGGGGAGAAAGTTCGAAATTACAATGTCCTATGTCTTCACCCATTTCAAACATGTCCCTTGGGTTCACATGGACTACCACACTCCATTCTTTATCAGCGTCATCCTCCATATAGTATACTAGGCGAGCCTCGGATGCAAGAATGTACGGTTCATCATCTTTTCGATCGCCGGTATGAATTGGATGAGAGAAGTTAACCACTGTGTGTCCCAAAGAGTCTTGTTTTATGCCTCTGCCAGATGTGGTGTTTGCCCAGATACATCTAAACAAGGCGACTGTGAATTGACCACTGTAATTTAACTCAATAATGTCCACTAGTTTTCCGTAATACGAGACGCTACCAACAGCAACATTACTATCGCGCTTGCTTGCTAAACTCCTAGTGTCAGAAGTGACATACAACCTACTATTTTGGGTTTTCAACCCTTCCTCTCTCGAGAGGGTTATGAACTTAAATCCATTTACGTTGTAAAATGTATAGCGGCTAACTTGGACATTGGGCCCACATGCAAGCCACTGCAATTCGTTCGGATGCATGCTGCTTCCCAATGGGACTTGGCAGTAAACAAATTAGATGTTCAATATCTTGGGATACGAACAATATGACACCATTATTAATATGTATGTGTATAAATGATACCAGGATTCACCTTACACTTGAACCAATTGAGAAATTCTCTGTGCACAACACTGTCTACGTGAGACTGGGACCTTGTCTTACTTCGTAACTTTCTCTTTGTGATCACCCTAAACTCACTGAAAATGTCAAAAAAATGTCATGTCAGGTTCTCCAACTATAGAAGATCATACGAAGTCGATACTTTTAAATGCACTTACTCAAGATATTTTTCCACGGCCAGGCAATTGACCAATACGTGACGGTGAGCTTGGAATTTTACAGTTGGTGTGAGGGTTTAAAAAGAAGCAGCCCCGACCGCCTTTCCAACCTCTGGGAACATGGTTGCACTCTCATCATACATGACTTCACGCGGTTGATCGTCAACACGCAATGGTTGATTAATCCTACTCTCGACATTATCTAAGTACCTTAAACAGAATACGAGAATCTCCTCAGATAAGTATCCCTCTGCAATTGAGCCCTCTGGTTGTGATCTGTTACGCACGTACTGCTTGAGACAGCATAGGTACCTTTGGGAATATAACACGTGTCATAAGCACTGATTAAGGGTAAAATAGATAATTTTATTTGATAATTACCGTTCAATTGGGTACATCCACCGATAATGCACTGGGCCACCGAGACGCACCTCCTCGACCAAATGCACTGTCAAGTGAACCATCACTGTGAAGAAAGAAGGAGGGAAAATCATCTCCATGCGACACAGAGTATGAACCACGTGATTCTGAAGGAGAGGAAGTTGTTGAGGGTCTATGGATTTGATGCATAATCGGCAAAAAAAGGATGATAAATCCACCAGGACAGAAGACACTGGGGCAGGCAATGCATTCTTTAACGCGATTGAAAGTAGATATTCCATTAGAATGTGACAGTCGTGGCTTTTCATGCCCGACAACTTGCGATGTCGTAAGTCCACACAGCGGAAAATGTTGCTAGAGTATCCATCTGGAAAGACGACATTCTTGATAGTCCTTAGAAAGAGCTCCTTCTGTGGATTGGTCATAGTAAAGATGGCGGATGGGTACTTTCCGTCGTCCCGTGGCCACAAATCATGCTTTATTCCCATCAACTGGAGGTCTCTTCGAGCTTTAATGTGATCTTTAGACTTACCTTTCTCGTTCATTATGGTGAAAACTATGTTGTCGCACACATTCTTCTCTATGTGCATGACATCAAGGTTGTGACGCAATCCATTATTCTCTCAATATGGCAGCTCAAAGAATATACTCCTCTTCTTTCAAGGAGTCTCGTCTTGCACTGCAGTTTGCTGTCCGCGTGTCCTTTTTTCCGTAACCGATTGCACCTTGCCAAGTTGGACATGCACACCCTCTAACTGCCGAACAATGTCTCCACCAGAGACTTTGATAGGTGGATCTCTATCCTCTATCTTTCCATCAAAGGAGAACCGGTCTTTTCTGTATTTGTGGTCATGATTCAGAAAGCGACGATGACCCATGAAACACCATTTCTGGCTGTGTGTGAGCCGGTTAGTTTCAGCATCCAAATTGCACGCAGGACAGGCTCTCCCATCGTATGTGTTCCACCCAGATAAGTTGCCAGACCTGAAAAATCACTGATTGTCCACATCAACGCAGCATACATCTTGAAGGTTTTTTTCTCGACTGCATCATAAGTTTCAACACCCCTCCATAATTGCTTCAACTCAGTGATCAACGGCTCTAGGTACACATCTATGTCATTTCCAGGCATTTTAGGACCAGCAATAATCATAGAGAGGATAAACGAAGTGGGTTTCATGCAAATCCAGGGCGGCATGTTATACGGGATAAGAACCACGGGCTAAATTGAGTACTTCGAGCTCATGTTCCCAAAAGGGTTAAAGCCATTGCTAGCTAATGTTAGGCAAATGATGAGCGGATGATTTATACCCTTTTTGGCATTGTTTTTACATAATTTTTGGTAGGTTTTAGTTAGTTTTTATTATATTTTCATTAGTTTTTATTCAAAAATCACATTTTTAGACTTTACTATGAGTTTGTGTATTTTTCTATAATTTCAGGTAAATTCTGGCTAAAATTGAGGGACCTGAGAAAAAATCTAATTCAGAGGATGAAAAAGAACTGCAGATGCTGTTGGATTCTAACCCTCCTGCACTCGAAATGAATTTTCTGGAGCTACAGAAGCCCAATTGGCGCGCTTTTAATTGCTTTGGAAAGTAGACATCTTGGGCTTTCCAGCAATATGTAATAGTCCATACTTTTCTCGTGATTTGATGGCCGAAACTGGCGTCCAAAGTCAGCCTAAAACTTTCTAGCGTAAAACGCCGGAACTGGCACCTTTTCGACATTAAACGCCCATTCTGGCACCCGGGGTGGCGTTTAACGCCAAGTGAGTCGTAGAAGTGGAATTCTGCACTATCTGCACTTAGTTACTCATTTTCTGTAAACCTAAGTTACTAGTTTAGTATAAAAACTACTTTTAGAGATTCATTTTGCAACTTATGACATTTTTACATTTCATATTGTACCTCTGACAGCATGAGTCTCTAAACCTCATAGGTGGGGGTGAGGAACTCTGCTGTGTTTCAATAGATTAATGCAATTACTACTGTTTTCTATTCAATCACACATGATTCTGTTCTAAGATACTCACTCGTACTTCAATATAGAGAATATGATGATCTGTGACACTCATCATTATCCTCAACCTATGAACGCGTGCTTGACAACCACTCTCGTTCTATCTGAGCTCAACGTAGTCATTGGACGATAGCTTGAGTGCGTATCTCTTGGGTTTCTAATCCACAAACCGAGTCCGGAGGTTAGAACCTTCGTGGTATAGGCTAGAACTAATTGGCAACATTCCTAAACCTTGTCTGTGGTATTCCGAGTAGGATTCGGGAAGGGATGACTGTGATGAACTTCAAACATGCGAATGTTGGGCGCAGTGACAGTGTGCAAAAGGACAATGGTCCTATTCTGACGCTAGCGGGAACCAACAGATGATTAGCCATGCGGTGACAGCGCATATGGATTTATTTTCATACGAGAGGATCATACAGCTTGCCATTGAAGGAAGCCATGCGTGTTTGGAGAAGAAGATAATAGGAAAGCAGAGATTTAGACGACAGAGCATTTCCGGAACCTCAGCCTATTTCTCATTACTGAATCACAAGTACTATTTATTTCATGTTATTTATTTTTCATAAATACAATCACTCTTATCATTAATCTCCTGACTAAGATTTATAAAATAACCATAGCTTGCTTCAAGCCGACAATCTCCGTGGGATCGACCCTTACTCACGTAAGGTATTACTTGGACGACCCAGTGCACTTGCTGGTTAGTTGTGCGGAGTTGTGAAAAGTGTAATCACGATTTCCCACATCAAGTTTTTTGTGCCGTTGCCGGGGATTGTTCGAGTTTGGACAACTGACGGTTTATTTTGTTGCTTGTATTAGGAAAAAATTATTTTTTTGGTTTAGAGTCACTAAAATTGAGTCTTCAATTTTTGTCTTTGGTAAAAAAAATTTAAAATTCTTATTTTCTTTTTCCAAATTGTTTTCAAAAATTTTTTAAACCAATAACCTCAATTTTAGTCTTCTGTTTGAGTTTAGTTTCATGTTTTAAGTTTGGTGTCAATTGCATGATTTTATTTTTCTTTTAATTTTTTGAATTATATGTTCTTAGTTCTTTCTTGATCTTCAAGTTGTTCTTGTTTATTTTCCTTATTTGATCTTTAAAATTTCTTGTTTGGTGTTTGTTGCTGTTTATCTTATACATTTTCGAATTATTAGTGTCCAAAATATATAAATTTTTAAGTTTGGTGCCCTTTGTGTTTCTATTTTCTTAAAAATTTTTAAAATTTGTTCTTGGTGTTCATCTTGATATTCAAAGTTTTCCTGTTTATTTTCTTTGTTTTGATCTAAAAATTCTAAGTTTGGTGTTGTTTTATTGTTTTTCTCTTTCCTCACTAAATTCAAAAATATCTTTTCTATTTATTAAATTGAATTTTCTTATCATGGTGCAGCAAAATTGCCAGTATTCCGGTCTTCCACAGGAAGAACCTACTGAGTTTCTGGCACAGTTCTTACAAATCGCTGACACAGTACGTGATAAAGAAGTGGATCAGGATGTCTACAGATTATTACTGTTTCCATTTGCTATAAAAGATCAAGCTAAGAGGTGGTTGAATAACCAACCCACAGCAAGCATAAGAACATGGAAACATTTATCAGACAAATTCCTGAATCAATATTACCCTCCAAAAAGAATGACACAGCTAAGGCTGGACATCTGAGGCTTTAAACAAGAGGATGATGAATCCCTTTATAATGCCTGGGAGAGGTACAGAGGGATGCTAAGGAAATGCCCCTCTAAAATATTTTCAGAGTGGGTGCAGTTAGACATCTTTTACTATGGGCTTACAAAAAAAGCTTAAATATCTCTAGATCACTCAGCTGGTGGATCTATACATATGAGAAAGACAATTGAAGAGAATCAAGAGTTCATTGATACAGTTGCTAGAAATCAGCATCTGTACTTGAGTAGTGAGTCCTCCCTGAAAGAAGAGGCTAAAGCAGTATCCACTGAACTTAGTCCTCAAGAACAAGTTGCTGAACTCAATCAGTAATTGCTCATCATAACAAAATAATTCGCAGAATTCAAAGAGATGCTCCAAGATACTAAAATTGCTAACCAAAATATGGAAGCACAATTGGATCAGACAAGACAACAACTATCTAAATAGATAACAGAAGAATACCAAGCTGTTCAATTAAGGAGTGGAAAAGCACTGACTGTATCAATCCAAGGTAGCAGGAAGCCAAGAAAGGAACAACTGACAAAGGATAACCAAACCACTGCCCAAAATCCCTCTGAGGACAGTAAGAGCCCAGAGAAGAATGATTCTGGCGTTCAAACGCTACAAAGGGGTCAGACACTTGCAAGTGATGACAACAACCCCCTTAAGCAGGTTTCTTCAACCACTTCTGTAGGAAATAAACCTGCAGCAACCAAGGTTGAACAGGATAAACAATTTGCCTGCTTTGCAGACTACCTCAGGACTCTTAAAATAAAGATTCTGTTTGCAGAGGCACTTGAGCAAATACCCTCTTATGCTAAGTTTATGAAAGAGATCTTAAGCCATAAGAAGGATTGGAGAGAAACTAAAAAAGTTTTCCTAACTGAAGAATGCAGTGCAGTCATTCTGAAAAGCTTACCAGAGAAGCTTAAGGATCCCGGAAGTTTTATGATACCGTGCACATTAGAGGATGCTTGTACCAAGACAGCTCTGTGTGACCTTGGGGCAAGTATCAACCTAATACCTGCATCCACTATCAAAAAGCTTGGTTTGACTGATGAAGTTAAACCAACCCAGATATGCCTCCAACTTGCTGATGGCTCCATCAAAAACCCATCAGGCATAATTGAGGACATGATTGTCAAGGTTGGACCATTTGCCTTTCCTACTGACTTTGTAGTGCTGGAAATGGTGGAGCACAAGAATGTAACTCTTATTCTAGGAAGACCTTTCCTAGCAACTGGACGAACCCTCATTGACGTCCAAAGAGGAGAGATAACTCTGAGAGTCAATGAGGATGAGTTTAAGTTGAATGCTGTCAAAGTTATGCAGCATCCAGACACACCAAAAGACTGCCTGAGCACAGATGTTATTGACTCCTTGGTGGAAGAGATCAATATGTCTGAGAGTCTCGAATCAGAGCTAAAGGACATTTTTAAAGATGTTTAGCCTGATTTGGAAGAACCAGAGAGAATAGAAGAACCTCTAAAAATTCCTCAGGAAGAGGATAAGCCTCCTAAATCCGAGCTCAAACCACTACCACCATCCCTGAAATATGCATTTCTGGGAGAAGGTGACACTTTTTCGGTGATCATAAGCTCTGCTTTAAATCCACAGGAAGAGAAAGCACTAATTCAGGTGCTAAGGACATACAAGACAGCTCTTGGGTGGTCCATAAGTGATCTTAAGGGTATTAGCCCAGCAAGATGCATGCACAAGATCCTATTGGAGGATGATGCTAAGCCAGTGGTTCAACCACAGAGGCGGTTAAATCCAGCCATGAAGGAGGTGGTGCAGAAAGAGGTCACTAAATTACTAGAGGCTAGGATTATTTATCCTATTTCTGATAGCCCTTGGGTGAGCCCTGTCCAAGTTGTCCCCAAGAAGGGAGGCATGATAGTGGTTCATAATAAAAAAATGAACTGGTTCCTACAAGAACAGTTACAGGGTGGTGTATGTGTATTGACTATAGAAGACTCAATACAACCACCAGAAAGGATTATTTTCCTTTACCATTCATAGACCAGATGCTAGAGAGACTAGCAGGTTATGAATACTACTGTTTTTTGGATGGCTATTCAGGTTACAACCAAATTGTAGTAGATCCTCAGGACCAAGAGAAAATGGCATTCACATGTCCTTCTGGAGTATTTGCCTATAGAAGGATGCCATTTGGTCTGTGCAATGCACCTGTAACCTTTCAGAGGTTCATGCTCTCTATCTTTTCTGATATGGTAGATAATTTTCTGGAAGTCTTCATGGATGACTTCTCAGTATTTGGAGACTCATTCAGCTCCTGTCTTGACCATCTAGCACTTGTTCTGAAAAGGTGCCAAGAGACTAACCTGATTTTAAACTGGGAAAAATGTCACTTTATGGTGACTGAAGGAATTGTCCTTGGACACAAAATTTCAAACAAGCGAATAGAGGTTGATCAAGCTAAGGTAGAGGTAATTGAAAAATTACCACCACCTACCAATGTTAAAGCAATTAGAAGTTTTCTGGGGGCATGCAGGATTCTATAGGAGGTTTATAAAGGATTTTTCAAAAATTACAAAACCTCTGAGCAATCTGCTAGCTGCTGACATGCCGTTTGTCTTTGACACGGAGTTATGCAGGCGTTTGAAACTCTGAAAGCTAAGCTGGTCACAGCACCAGTTATTCCGGCACCAGCTGGACATTACTATTCGAACTAATGTGTGATGCCAGTGACCATGCCATTGGTGCAGTGTTGGGACAGAGGCATAACAAGCTTCTGCATGTCATTTATTATGCTAACCGTGTTTTAAATGATGCACAGAAAAATTACACAACCACTGAAAAGGAGTTGCTTACAGTGGTCTATGCCATTGACAAGTTCAGATCTTATTTAGTAGGATCAAAAGTGATTGTGTACACTGACCATGCTGCTCTAAAATATCTCCTCACAAAGCAGGATTCAAAACCCAGACTCATAAGATGGGTGTTGCTTCTGCAAGAGTTTGATATAGAAATAAGAGACAAAAAAGGGACAGAGAACCAAGTAGCAGATCACCTGTCCCGGATAGAACCAGTAGTAGGAGCGTTGATAAACCCCATTTTTAGGGTTTATCTTGTATTGAATTTAGAGTATTTTGATGACCTTTTCTCGCATTTAACCTATGAATTAGCATGGTTTTGTTATCTCTCCTGTATTTGTGCTTAAGTGTAAAAACATGCTTTTTAGGCCTTATTTTGATGAATTTTGATTTCTCCTTGATTCCATAAGGTGCCTTGATGTGTTTGCTAGTAATTTCAGGATTGAAATAGGCCAGGCATGGATCAAAGAAAGCAAGGAAGGAAGCATGCAAGTGGAGAGAAGCACAAAAAGCCAAAGAATTGATCAAGCGTCCCTCCCTCCAACTGAGATCTCTGAAACCTTCCCGGATGAGCAACTCTTTGCCATTCCAGAAGTACCATGGTTTGCAGACATTACAAACTATAAAGCTGTGAGATTCATACCCAAAGAGTACATCAAGGTGCAAACGAAAAAATTGATTTCTGATACAAAATACTACGTGTGGGATGAACCATACCTCTTTAAGAGGTGCGCAGACGGAATGATCCGTAGATGTCTGCCTAGAGAAGATGCACAGAAGATCCTATGGCATTGCCATGGATCACAATATAGAGGACATTTCGGAGGTGAGCGAATAGCCACCAAGGTTCTCCAGTGTGACTTCTACTGGCCTACTCTCTATAGAGACTTCCGAGAGTTTGTACATAACTGTGACAGTTGCCAGAGAGCTGGTAATCTGCCTCACAGTTATGCCATGCCTCAACAAGGGATCTTAGAGATTGAGTTGTTTGATGTATGGGGTATTGACTTCATGGGGCCTTTCCCACCTTCATACTCAAACACTTATATTTTGGTGGCAGTAGACTATGTATCTAAATGGGTAGAGGCAATTACAACACCCACTAATGATACTAAGACAGTGATGAAGTTCCTCCAGAAGCATATCTTCAGCAGGTTCGACGTCCCTAGGATACTGATCAGTGATGGAGGAACTCATTTCTGCAATAAACAGCTTGACTCTGCTCTAGTACGATATGGAATAAACCATAAAGTGGCAACTCCATATCATCCCCAGACAAATGGGCAGGCTGAAGTCTCAATTAGAGAACTAAAGCGAATCCTGGAGCGGACTGTAAATGCCCGTAGAAGGGATTGGACAAGAGGTCTCGATGATGCTCTGTGGGCATACAGAACAGCATTCAAGACTCCTATAGGGACCTCCCATACCAGCTTTTGTATGGAAAAGCCTGTCATCTACCAGTGGAACTGGAACACAAGGCCTACTCGGCAACCAGGTTCCTAAACCTTGATACTAAGGTAGCTGGAGAGAGGAGATTACTCCAGTTGAATGAGCTGGAAGAATTCAGACTCAATGCTTTCAAAAATGCCAAAATTTATAAGGAGAAAACAAAAATATGGCATGACAAAAGGCTATCATCTAGAGTCTTTGAGACAGGACAAAAAGTCCTGCTGTTTAACTCTAGGCTCAGATTGTTCCCCAGGAAATTGAAATCCCGGTGGAGGGGCCCATATGTGATTACAAGTGTGTCACCATATGGCTATGTAGAACTTCAAGATATTGATTCTGACAAAAAGTTCATTGTTAATGGACAAAGAATCAAACATTATCTTGAAGGCAATGTTGAGCAAGAATGCTCTTAGCTGAGACTAAGTTAAAAGCTCAGTAAAGTCCAGCTAAAGACAATAAAGAAGCGCTTGCTGGGAAACAACCCAGCCATTATCAATAATTAGATGTTTGTAACAGTTAGATAAGTCTTTTTAATTTTTTTCCTTGTTAATTAATATATTTTCAGTGAAAAAGTCAGGAAAATAGAGGTTCAAGACATAAAACAGAGAAATCACAGAGGAAAGGAGCTCACTGGCGTCAAAACGCCAGTAAAGAGGCAATCTGGGCGTTAAACACCACAATGGCTACCATTCTGGGCGTTTAACGCCAGTAAAGGTATCATTCTGGGCGTTAAATGCCAGAACAGGCAGCATTTTGGGCGTTTAACGCCAGAATTGGCAGCATTCTGGGCGTTCAGAAAAACGCCCAGTGAATAAGGATTTCTGGCGTTTAACGCCAGCCAGGGTACCTGGCTGGGCGTTAAACGCCCAAAATGGCCACCAGATGGGCGTTAAACGCCATAATGGATATCATTCTGGGCGTTTAATGCCAGAACAGACAGGGGAGAGGTAATTTCATTTTCGATCCAAATTTTTTCGAATTTTCTTGTTTTAATCCAAAATTTTATGCATCTAAACATTAAAAACATTCAATTTCTAACTTTCATTAACAAAAATTCATAATCTTATAGATTCCTTTTAATTCTCCTTCAAATTCTTTGCAAATCTTTTTCAAAAACTCATTTAACTTCCCAATTTCTTTTCAAATCTTTTTAATTCATTCATATTATCTTTTATTTCTTAGATACATAAACAAAAATTCAGATTTAACTTCCTCATATCTTCTTCATATATCTTAAATTTTGAAAACAATCTTCTCTTTTGCATATCATGTTTATCTTTTATCTATCATATCTTTCAATCATATCTTTTTCTTTTTAAATTTTTGAAACCATACCCTCCCTCCCCTCTATTTATACATTCGACCATCACCCCTCCTTCATCATTCGAATCATTCTCTCCATCTACTCTTCTTCTTTCTGTGCTTTTGCTTGAGGACAAGCAAACCTCTAAGTTTGTTGTGATTTTCCGTGATCACTGACCAAGATCATGGCCCCTAAAGGAAAACAAACCACTCCAAGAGGCAAGAAAGAAAACAATCCAAAACCTCAATGGATGCATGAGAGGTTCTGCACCAAAGAACATGCAGATCATTACTTCAAAATAGTGTGCAGAAGATCAGTGATCCCGGAAGTCAAGTTTGATCTGAAAGAAGATGAATATCCAGAGATCCAAGAGCAGATTCGAAACAGAGGCTGGGAAATCCTAGCTAATCCTGAGATGAATGTGGGAAGAAATATGGTCCAGGAATTCTATGCAAATCTGTGGCTGACAGATAAGCAAAGAATCAAGGGAACTGCCTTCCACACTTTTGGAACCATGGTCAGAGGGAGGATTATCTACTTCCATCTTGACAAAATGAGAGAAGTCCTCAAACTTCCTCAACTGCAGGATGATCCAGAATCCTTTAACAGGAGAATGGCTAAAGATAAAAAGTTGGATCAAGTTCTAGAGGACATATGCCTCCCTGGAACCAAGTGGATAACCAATTCAAAAGGTATCCCAAACCAACTGAAGAGAGGAGACCTCAAGCCAGTTGCTAGGGGCTGGCTGGATTTCATTGGGCGATCCATACCTCCCACCAGTAACCGCTCTAAAGTCATTGTCAAAAGAGCAGTAATGATCCACTGTATTATGCTGGGAAAAGAAGTGGAGGTCCATCAATTAATTCCTTGTGAAATTTACACAATTGCAAACAAGGAATCCACTGAAGCCAAATTGGCCTACCCAAGCTTGATCAGTCTGTTATGTAAAGATGCGGGAGTACAAATAGATGTTGATGAGTATATCCCAGTCGAACACTCAATCACCAAAAGGGTGATGGATGGACCTCAAATTCAAGACATCCTCATCAAAAGGAGGGCGCATGAGCTCCTCCCAGAAATTCCTCAATTTGACTATTGGGCCCGCTTAGAAGCATCTATCAACAAGCTACAAGAATCTATGGATCAACT
The DNA here is from genome assembly GCF_000816755.2 of Arachis ipaensis. NCBI lineage: Eukaryota > Viridiplantae > Streptophyta > Magnoliopsida > Fabales > Fabaceae > Arachis > Arachis ipaensis. The sequence goes on from NC_029791.2 coordinate 51,335,169, forward strand.
CAAAGAAGAGCAGTAGAATCAGAACAGCATGCTCTGCAAACTGCTCAGAGAACAAGAGAAGCAAGGGCATGAGCTACAGAAACTAAAGCGCCAGAAGCTGTCCCATGAAGAGCCAGGTGTCCTACAAATTGAAAGAGCACTTGCCTCTCCCAATGCAGGTTGTTGAGTCCTAACTCTGTGATAACTTTTGTTATTAGAGATCCATTTTAAGAGTTACATGAGCATTAGTATTAGAGTCATTTATTTTTATGTCTTTAATTTTCTTTCTTTTATTATTATTTGTCTGCTTTTATGCTTATTTCATGTCTTATTTCTATTCCATGATCAATAAAATTTAGAGTATATGTCTTAAAGCTATGAATAATCTCATAAATTCCTCACCTTTCTTAAAAGAAAAATATTTTTATTTGCAAAAGAACAAGAAGTACATGAATTTCGAATTATATATTGAAAATAATCTTAATTATTTTGATGTGGTGGCAATACTTTTTGTTTTCTAGATGAATGCTTAAACAGTGCATATTTTTTATATTGTTGTTTATGAATGTTAAAACTGTTGGCTCTTGAAAGAATAATGAAAAAAGGGAAATGTTATTGATAATTTGAAAAATCATAAAATTGATTCTTGAAGCAAGAAAAAGCAGTGAAAAACAAAAGCTTGCGAAAAAAAAGCAAGCAGAAAAAGCCAATAACCCTTTAAACCAAAAGGCAAGGGTAAAAAGGATCCAAGGCTTTGAGCATTAATGGATAGGAGGGCCTAAAGGAATAAAATCCTGGCCTAAGCGGCTAAACCAAGCTGTCCCTAACCATGTGCTTGTAGCGTGAAGGTGTCAAGTGAAAAGCTTGAGACTAAGCGGTTAAAGTCGTGGTCCAAAAAAAAAGACTGAGCAGTTAAGCTCTGGGCACCTCTAACTGGGAACTCTAGCAAAGCTGAGTCACAATCTGAAAAGGTTCACCCAGTTATGTGTCTGTGGCATTTATGTATCCGGTGGCAATACTGGAAAACAAAATGCTTAGGGTCATGGCCAAGACTCATAAAGTAACTGTGTTCAAGAATCAACATACTGAACTAGGAGAATCAATAACACTATCTGAATTCTGAGTTCCTATAGATGCCAATCATTCTGAACTTCAAAGGATAAAGTGAGATGCCAAAACTGTTAAGAAGCAAAAAGGCTACAAGTCCCGCTCATCTAATTGGAACTGAGCTTCATTGATATTTAAAATTTATTGTATATTCTCTTTTTTTTATCATATTTTGTTTTTAGTTGCTTGGGGACAAGCAACAATTTAAGTTTGGTGTTGTGATGAGCGGATAATTTATACCCTTTTTGGCATTGTTTTTACATAGTTTTTGGTAGGTTTTAGTTACTTTTTATTATATTTTCATTAGTTTTTATCCAAAAATTACATTTCTGGACTTTACTATGAGTTTGTGTGTTTTTCTGTAATTTCAGGTAAATTCTGGCTGAAATTGAGGGACCTGAGCAAAAATCTGATTCAGAGGCTGAAAAAGGACTGCAGATGCTGTTGGATTCTGACCCTCCTGCACTCGAAATAGATTTTCTGGAGCTACAGAAGCCCAATCGGGGCGCTATTAATTGCGTTGAAAAGTACACATCTTGGGCTTTCCAGCAATATATAATAGTCTATACTTTTCCCATGATTTGATGGCCCAAACTGGCGTCCAAAGTCAGCTTAAAACTTTCTGGCATAAAACGCCAGAACTGGCACCTTTTTCAGCGTTAAACGCCCATTCTGGCACCCAGGGTGGCGTTTAACGCCAACTTTGGGCATATGAACGTAAAATCTTGAAAGCTCAACATAGGCACACACCAAGTGGGTCCCAGAAGTGGAATTCTGCACTATCTGCACTTAGTTACTCATTTTCTGTAAACCTAAGTTACTAGTTTAGTATAAAACTACTTTTAGAGATTCATTTTGCAACTTATGACATTTTTACATTTCATATTGTACATCTGACGGCATGAGTCTCTAAACCCCATAGGTGGGGGTGAGGAGCTCTGCTGTGTTTTAATGGATTAATGCAATTACTACTATTTTTTATTCAATCACGCTTGATTCTGTTCTAAGATACTTACTCGTACTTCAATATAGAGAATATGATGATCTGTGACACTCATCATTATCCTCAACCTATGAACGCGTGCCTGACAACCACTCCCATTCTATCTGAGCTCAACATAGTCATTGGGCGACAGCTTGAGTGCGTATCTCTTGGGTTTCTAATCCACAGACCGAGTCCAGAGGTTAGAACCTTCGTGGTATAGGCTAGAACCAATTGGCAGTATTTCTTGGATCTAGAAAGTCTAAACCTTGCCTGTGGTATTCCGAGTATAATCCGGGAAGGAATGACTGTGATGAACTTCAAACTTGAGAATGTTGGGCACAATGACAGTGTGCAAAAGGACAATGGTCCTATTCCTACGCTAGCGGGAACCAACAGATGATTAGCCGTGCGATGACAGCGCATATGGATTTCGTGCACCAAGTTTTTGGCGTCGTTTCCGGGGATTGATCGAGTTTGGACAACTGACCGTTTATTTTGTTGCTTAGATTAGGAAAAATTTATTTTTTTGGTTTAGAGTCACTAAAATTGCGTCTTCTATTATTATTTTTGGTTAAAATTTTAAAATCCTTGTTTTCCTTTTTCTAGATATTTTTTTTCGAAATTTTCTATATAAATAAATAAAAAAAACCAATAAACTAATAATTGAATCTTTTGTTTGAGTTTAATTTCATGTTTTAAGTTTGGTGTCAGTTGCATGTTTTTATTTTTATTCATATTTTTTTAATTACATGTTCTTAGTTCTTTATTGATCTTCAAATTGTTCTTGATAGTTTTCCTTATTTGATCTTAAAATTTTCTTGTTTGGTATCTGTTGCTGTTTATCTTATACATTTTCGAATTATTAGTGTCTAGAGTATAAAAATTTTTAATTTTGGTGTCCTTTGTGTTTTTATTTTCTTAAAAATTTTCAAAATTTGTTTTTGGTGTTCATCTTGATCTTCAAAGTGTTCTTGGTGTTCATTTTGACATTCAAAGTTTTCTTGTTTGTTTTTTTTGTTTTGATCTAAAAATTCTAAGTTTGGTGTCATTTTATTGTTTTTCTCTTTCCTCATTAAATTAAAAAAAAATTATCTTTTCTCTCTATTTTAATTAAATTTTCGAAATTTACTTTAAAAAAATTCAGATTTTTGTTTTAAAATTTTTATCTTATCTTATCTTAATTTTAAATTTTAAAAATCATATCTTTTTCAAAATCTTATCTTATCTTATTTCAAATTTCAATTAAATTTCAAAATTCAAAATTCAAATTTTAAAATTTAAATTTAAAATTTTAAAAATCAAACCTTTTCAAAATTTAAATCTTTTTCAAATCTTTATATTATAGTGTTGACTTTTTAAAAATTCAAATTTCAAAATTTAAATTTCAAATTTCAAATTTCAAATTTCAAATTTCAAAATTTAAAATTCAAAATTTAATTTTTAAATTTAAAATTTAAATTTCAAAACTTTTTAATTTAAAATTCCTTATCTTCTCTTACTTAACTTGCCTTATCTTTTCTTTTATTTATTTTCTTACAAGTATCTCTAAATTTAAGACATATCTTTTTCAAAACTTCCTAACCTCTTTCTATTTCTTCATTTTTAAAAATCACACTCAAAATTTTTCAAATCTTTTTAATTAATTAATTATTTTAGTTTTTAATTTTCTTTTATTTCTTTTCTTTTAATTTTCGAAACTTATACCATTTTTCCCATTTACTTTATTTTAATTTCTTTAATTTCAAATTAGCATTAAATAAATAAAATAAAAACAAAAATATTTTAATTTTTATTTTATTCTATTTTTATTTACAATCCACATCATCTCCCTTTCTCCATCATGGACCTAAGTGGAAATGAACAGTCCAGAAGGACTCTGGGGTCATATGCTAACCCTACTACTGCTTCATATGGGAGTAGTATCTGTATACCCCCCATCAGAGCCAGCAGTTTTGCTAAACCCTCAGCTCATTATCATGGTGTAGCAAAATTACTAGTATTCCGGTCTTCCACAGGAAGAACCTACTGTGTTTCTGGCACAGTTCTTACAAATTGCTGACACAGTACGTGAAAAGGAAGTAGATCAGGATGTCTACAGATTATTACTGTTTCCATTTGCTGTAAAGGATCAAGCTTAGAGGTGGTTAAATAACCAACCCACTGCAAGCATAAGAACATGAAAACAGTTATCAGACAAATTCCTGAATCAGTATTTCCCTCCAAAAAGGATGACACAGCTAAGGCTGGACATCCAAGGCTTTAAACAAGAGGATAATGAATCTCTTTATAATGCCTAGGAGAGGTACAGAGGGATGCTAAGGAAATGCCCCTCTGAAATATTTTCAGAATGGATGCAGTTAGACATCTTCTACTACGGGCTTACAGAAAATACCCAGATGTCTCTAGACCACTCAGCTGGTGGATCTATGCACATGAGAAAGACAATTGAAGAGGCTCAAGAGCTCATTGATATAGTTGCTAGAAATCAATATCTATACTTAAGTAGTGGGTCCTCCATGAAAGAAGAAGCTAAAGCAGTATCCACTGAACTTAGTCCTCAAGAACAAGTTGCTGAACTCAATCAGCAATTGCTTATTATAACAAAATAGATCGCAGAATTCAAAGAGATGCTCCAAGATACTAAAAATACTAACAAGAATATGGAAGCACAATTGGATCAGACAAGACAGCAGCTATCTAAACAGATAACAGAAGAATGCCAAGCTGTTCAATTAAGGAGTGGGAAGACATTGAATGTCTCAAATCAAAGCAGCAAAAAGCCAAGAAAGAAACAACTGATAGAGGATGACCAACCCACTGCTTAAAATCCCTCTGAAGACAGTAAGAGCCCAGAGAGGAATGATTCTGGCATTCAAACACTAGAAAAGGGTAAAAAAGTGGCGTTAAACACCCAAGGGATGGCCAGTTCTGGCGTCTAAATGCCAGAAAAGGGTGGCAATCTGGCGTTAAACGCCCATACAGCACCCAATTCTGGCGTTCAAATGCCAATAAGGGATCAGACACCTGCAAGTGCTGACAACAACCCCCTTAAGCAGGCTTCTCCAACCACTTCTGTAGGAAATAAACCTGTAGCAACTAAGGTTGAAGAATATAAGGCTAAGATGCCTTATCCTTAGAAACTCCGCCAAGCGGAACAGGATAAACAATTTGCTCGCTTTGCAGACTATCTCAGGACTCTTGAAATAAAGATTCTGTTTGTAGAGACACTTGAGCAAATACCCTCTTATGCTAAGTTCATGAAAGAGATCTTAAGTCATAAGAAGGATTGGAGAGAAAATGAAAAAGTTTTCCTCACTGAAGAAAGCAGTGCAGTCATTCTGAAAAGCTTACCAGAGAAGCTTAAAGATCCTGGAAGCTTTATGATACCATGCACATTAGAGGGTGCTTGTACCAAGACAGCTCTATGTGATCTTGGGGCAAGTATCAACCTAATACCTGCATCCATTATCAAAAAGCTTGGTTTGACTGATGAGGTTAAACCAACTCGGGTATGCCTCTAACTTGCTGATGGCTCTATTAAGATTCCATCAGGCGTAATTGAGGACATGATTGTCAAGGTTGGGCCATTTGCCTTTCCCACTGACTTTGTAGTGATGGAAATGGAGGAGCACAAGAGTGCAACTCTCATTCTAGGAAGACCTTTCCTAGCAACTAGACGAACCCTCATTGATGTCCAAAAAGGGGAGATAACCCTGAGAGTCAATGAGGATGAGTTTAAGTTGAATGCTGTCAAAGCTATGCAGCATCCAAACACATCAAAAGACTGCATGAGCACTGATATTATTGGCTCCCTAGTAGAAGAGGTCAACATGACTGAGAGTCTTGAATCAGAACTAGAGGACATTTTTAAAGATGTTCAGCCTGATCTAGAGGAACCAGAGAAAACAGAAGAACCTCTGACAACTCCTCAGGAAGAGGAGAAGCCTCCTAAACCCGAGCTCAAACTACTCACCATCCTTAAAATATGCATTTCTGGGAGAAGATGACACTTTTTCTGTGATCATCAGCTCTACTTTAGAACCACAGGAAGAGAAAGCATCAATTCAGGTGCTAAGGACACACAAGACAGCTCTTGGGTCGTCCATAAGTGATCTTATGGGCATTAGCCCGGCTAGATGCATACATAAGATCTTATTAGAGGATGATGCTAAGCCAGTGGTTCAACCACAGAGGTGGCTGAATCCAGCCATGAAGGAGGTGGTGCAGAAAGAGGTCACTAAGCTACTAGAGGCTGGGATTATTTATCCTATTTCTGATAGCCCCTAGATGAGCCCTGTCCAAGTTGTCCCCAAGAAGGGAGGCATGACAGTGGTTCATAATGAAAAAAAATGAACTAGTTCCTACAAGAATAGTTACAGGGTGGCGTATGTGTATTGACTACAGAAGATTCAATACAGCCACCAAAAAGGATCATTTTCCTTTACCATTCATAGACTAGATGCTAGAGAGACTAGCAGGTCATGAATACTACTGCTTTTTGGATGGCTATTCAGGTTACAACTAAATTGCAGTAGATCCTCAGGACCAAGAGAAAACAACATTCACATGTCTTTCTGGAGTATTTGCCTACAGAAGGATGCCATTTGGTCTGTGCAATGCACCTGCAACCTTTCAGAGGTGCATACTCTCTATCTTCTCTGATAAGGTAGAAAAATTTCTGAAAGTTTTTATGGATGACTTCTCAGTATTTGGAGACTCATTCAGCTCCTGTCTTGACCATCTAGCACTTGTTCTGAAAAGGTGCCAAGAGACTAACCTGGTTTTAAACTGGGAGAAATGTCACTTTATGGTGACTGAAGTAATTGTCCTTGGGCACAAAATTTTAAACAAGGGGATAGAGGTGGATCAAGCTAAGGTAGAGGTAATTGGAAAATTACCACCACTTGCCAATGTTAAGGCAATCAGAAGCTTTCTGGGGCATGCAGGATTCTATAGGAGGTTTATAAAGGATTTTTCAAAAATTACGAAACCTCTGAGCAATCTACTAACTGCTGACACACCATTTATCTTTGACACAGAGTGTCTGCAGGGATTTGAGACTCTGAAAGCTAAGATGGTCACAGCACCAGTCATTTCTGCACCAGACTAGACATTACCATTTGAACTAATGTGTGATGCCAGTGACCATGCCATTGGTGCAGTATTGGGACAAAGGCATGACAAGCTTCTGTATGTCATTTATTATGCTATCCATGTTTTAAATGACGCGCAGAAGAATTACACAACCACAGAAAAGGAGTTGCTTGCAGTGGTTTATGCCATTGACAAGTTCAGGTCTTATTTAGTAGGATCAAAACTGATTATGTACACTAACCATACTGCTCTAAAATATCCCCTCACAAAGCATGATTCAAAACCCAGACTCATAAGATGGGTGCTGCTTCTGCAAGAGTTTGATATAGAGATAAGAGACAGAAAAGGGACAGAGAACCAAGTAGCAGATCACCTATCGCGGATAGAACCAGTAGCAGGAGTGTCCCTCCCTCCTACTGACATCTCTGAAACCTTTTCAGATGAGCAACTCTTTGCCATTCAGGAAGTACCGTGGTTTGTAGACATTGCAAACTATAAAGCTGTGAGATTCATACCCAAGGAGTACAGTAAGCAGCAAACAAAAAAATTGGTTACTGATGTAAAGTACTACTTGTGGGATGAACCATATCTCTTTAAGAGGTGTGCAGACGGAATGATCCGTAGATGCGTGCCTAGAGAAGAGGCACAGAAAATCCTATGGCATTGCCATGGATCATAATATGGAGGACATTTTAGAGGTGAGCGAACAGCCACAAAGGTTCTCCAATGTGGCTTCTGCTGGCCTACTCTCCATAAAGACTCCCGAGAGTTTGTACGTAACTGTGACAGTTGCCAGAGAGCTGGTAATCTACCTCACGGTTATGCCATACCTCAGCAAGAGATCTTAGAGATTGAGTTGTTTGATGTATGCGGTATTGACTTCATGGGGCCTTTCTCACCATCATACTCAAACACTTATATTTTGGTGGCAGTAGACTATGTATCTAAATAGGTAGAGGAAATTGTAACACCCACTAATGATACTAAGATAGTGATGAAGTTCCTCCAAAAGCATATCTTCAGCAGGTTCGGTGTCCCTAGGATACTGATCAGTGATGGAGGCACTCATTTCTGCAATAAACAGCTTGACTCTGCTCTGGTCCGATATGGAATTAACCATAAAGTGGCCACTCCATATCATCCACAGACAAATGGGCAAGCTGAAGTCTTAAATAGAGAACTAAAATGAATCCTGGAATGGACCGTAAGTACCCGTAGAAGGGATTGGGCAAGAAGTCTGGATGATGCTCTGTGGGCATACAGAACCGCATTCAAGACTCCTATGGGGACCTCTCCATACCAGATTGTGTATGGAAAGCCTGTCATCTGCCAGTGGAACTGGAACACAAGGCCTACTGGGCAACTAGGTTCCTAAACCTTGATGCTAAGGTAGCTGGAGAGAAAAGATTACTCCAGTTGAATGAGCTGGAGGAGTTCAGACTCAATGCTTTCAAAAATGCTAAAATTTACAAGGAGAAAGCAAAAAGGTGGCATGACAGAAAGCTATCATCTAGAGTCTTTGAGCCAGGACAGAAGGTCCTGCTCTTTAACTCTAGGCTCAGATTGTTCCCTGGGAAGATGAAATCCCGATGGAAGGGACCATATGTGATTACAAGTGTGTCACCATATGGTTATGTAGAGCTTTAGGATATTGACTCTGACAAAAAGTTCATTGTTAATGGACAGAGAGTCAAACATTATCTTGAAGGCAACGTTGAGCAAGAGTGCTCAAAACTGAGACTAAATTAAAAAGCTCAGTAAAAGTCCAGCTAAAGACATTATAGAAGCTCTTATTGGGAGGCAACCCAATCTTATTTATCCATGCTAATTACTTCTTCATTTCATTTTCCATTGTTAGTTTATGTTTTCTTTAGGTTGATGATCATGTAGAGTCACAAAAACAGCTGCAGAATTAAAGCGAAATCAAAAATAGGATCAAAAACAGCACACCCGGGAGGATAGCCTTACTGGCGTTTAAATGCCAGTAAGGATAGCAGAATGGGCGTTTAACGCCCATGCAGGTAGCATTCTGGGCGTTCAGAAAAATGCCCAATAAAGAAGGATTCCTGGCGTTTAACGCCAGCCAGGGTATCTGGCTGGGCGTTAAACGCCCAAAGAGGTAGTCAAGTGGGCGTTAAACGCCAGAATGGATAGCATTCTGGGCGTTTAATGCCAGGATGACACAAGGGAGGTAGTTTTGTTTCCAATTCGATTTTTTTCAATTTTTCATGTTTTAATTCATAATTTTTTGCAACAAAAATATTTTAAACGTTCATCTTTCAATTTCTATTTTCAAAAATTAATAATCTTTCCAACTCTTTTTAATTCTTTTTCAATTATTTTCAAATCCTTCCAAAACGTTTTCAAAACTTACATATCTTTTCAAATTCTTTTCAACTCTTTTTAATTTTTCTTGCATAAGGTAATAAGTTTTCAAAATTAATTGCATCATTCTTCTTCTGCTCCCTTCTATCTTCTTTTGCTCGAGGACGAGCAAACCTTCTAAGTTTGGTATGGAAAAAGCTTTGCTTTTTGTTTTTCCATAACCATTAATGACACCTAAGGCTGGAGAAACCTCTAGGAAGAGGAAAGGGAAGGCAGTTGCTTCCAATTCCGAGTCATGAGAGATGGAGAGATTCATCTCAAAAGCCCATCACTAGAAAGAGGATGGAGCAAACAAGAGAGCCCACTCATAGACCTCAACAAGAGCCATGAAGGAAGAGCAACAAAGGCAAGGAAGAGATATTGAGGAGCTAAAGCACTCCATAAGATCTTCAAGAGGAAGAACTAGCCGCCATCACTAAAGTGGACCCGTTCTTTAATTTCCTTGTTCTTATTTTTCTATTTTTTTCGATTTATATGCTTTATGTTTTGTCTATGTTTGTGTCTTCATTACATGATCATTAGTGTTTAGAGTCTATGCCTTAAAGCTATGAATGTTCCATGAATCTTTCACCTTTCTTACATGAAAAATTTTTTCTGAAAAAGAAAAAAAAGCACATGAATTTTGAATTCTTTCTTGAAAATAGTTTAATTATTTTGATGTGGTGGCAATACTTTTTGTTTTCTGAATGAATGCTTGAACAGTGCATATTTTTTATAGTGAAGTTTATAAATGTTAAAATTGTTGGCTCTTGAAAGAATAATGAAAAAAGAGAAATATTATTGATAATCTAAAAAATCATAAAATTGATTCTTGAAGCAAGAAAAAGCAGTGAAAAACAAAAGCTTGCGAAAAAAATGGCGAAAAAAAGCAAGCAGAAAAAGCCAATAACCTTTTAAACCAAAAGGCAAGGGTAAAAAGGATCCAAGGCTTTGAGCATTAATGGATAGGAGGGCCTAAAGGAATAAAATCCTGGCCTAAGCGGCTAAACCAAGCTGTCCCTAACCATGTGCTTGTGGCGTTAAGGTGTCAAGTGAAAAGCTTGAGACTGAGCGGTTAAAGTCATGGTCTAAAGCAAAAAGAGTGTGCTTAAGAGCTCTGGGCACCTCTAACTGAGAACTCTAGCAAAGCTGAGTCACAATCTGAAAAGCTTCACCCAGTTATGCGTCTGTGGTATTTATGTATCCGGTAGTAATACTGGAAAATAAAATGCTTAGGGTCACGGCCAAGACTCATAAAGTAGCTGTGTTCAACAATCAACATACTGAACTAGGAGAATTAATAACACTATCTGAATTCTGAGTTCCTATGGATGCCAATCATTCTGAACTTCAAAGGATAAAGGGAGATGCCAAAACTGTTCAGAAGCAAAGAGATACTAGTCCCGTTCATCTAATTGAAGCTAATCTTCATTGATGTTTTTGGAATTTATTGTATATTCTCTTCTTTTTATCCTATTTTGTTTTTAGTTGCTTGGGGACAAGCAACAATTTAAGTTTGGTGTTGTGATGAGCGGATAATTTATACACTTTTTGGCATTATTTTTAGGTAGTTTTTAGTATATTTTAGTTAATTTTTATTATATTTTTATTAGTTTTTATTCAAAAATCACATTTCTGGGCTTTACTATGAGTTTGTGTATTTTTCTGTAATTTCAGGTATTTTCTGGCTGAAATTGAGGGACCTGAGCAAAAATCTGATTCAGAGGATGAGAAAGGACTGCAAATGCTGTTGAATTCTGACCCTCCTGCACTCGAAATGGATTTTTTGGAAAGTAGACATCTTGGGCTTTCCAGCAATATATAATAGTCCATACTTTGCCCGAGATTTAATGGCCCAAACTGGCGTTAAAAGCCATCCAAAAATTTTCTGGCGTAAAATGCCAGAACTGGCATACTTTTTGGCGTTAAACGCCCCATTTTGGCACCCAGGGTGGCATTTAACTCCAATATGAGGCATATGCACATGGAAGCTTGAAAGCTCAGTGCAAACACTCACCAAGTGGGCCCCGGAAGTGGAATTCTGCACTATCTACACCTATTTACTCATTTTCTGTAACCCTAAGTTACTAGTTTAGTATAAAAACTACTTTTAGAGATTCATTTAGCAACTCATGACATTTTTTACATTCCATATTATATCTTTGACGGCATGAGTCTCTAAACCCCATAGGTGGGGGTGAGGAGCTCTGCTGTGTTTCAATGGATTAATGCAATTACTACTATTTTCTATTCAATCACCTCGATTTTATTCTAAGATACCCACTCGTTCTTCAATCTGGAGAAGATGATGATCCGTGACACTCATCATTATCCTCAATTCTATGAACGCGTGCCTGACAACCACTCCCGTTCTATCTGAGCTCAACGTAGTCATTGGGCGACAGCTTGAGTGCATATCTCTTGGGTCTCTGATTCACGGACCGAGTTCATGAGATCAGAACCTTCGTGGTATAGGCTAGAACCAATTGGCAGCATTCCTGGGATCCGAAAAGTCTAAACATTGTCTGTGGTATTCCGAGTAGGATCTGGGAAGGGATGACTGTGAAGTGCTTCAAACTTGCGAATGTTGGGCGTAGTGATAGTGTGCAAAAGGACAAGGGTCCTATTCCGACGCTATTTGAAACCGACAGATGATTAGCCGTGCGGTAGCTATACTTGGTATTTTTCATCCGAGACGAGAAATCCGACAGTTGATTAGCTGTGCAGAGATCGTACCTGGTATTTTTCATCCGAGAGGATCATACAACTTGTCATTGAAGGAAGCCATGCGTGTTTGGAGAAGAAGACAGTAGGAAAGCAGAGATTCAGGTGACAGAGTATTTACAGAACCTCAACCTGTTCCTCATTACTGAATCACAAGTACCATTTATTTCATGTTATTTACTTTTCTTAACAAAATCATTTTTATCATTGATATCCTGACTAAGATTTACAAAATAACCATAGCTTGCTTCAAGCCGACAATCTCCGTGGGATCGACCTTTACTCACGTAAGGTATTACTTGGATGACCCAGTGCACTTGTTGGTTAGTTGTGTGGAGTTGTGAAAAGTGTAATCACAATTTCGTGCACCAGTGTTTATGTGCTATTAGAATATCTTATTGATATACCTGTCATAAACGTTCATGAGCATGCATTTGGGACTTTGAAGCACTAGACTTCGGATATTGAGACTGATCAACTTAATATCGATTGTTTGGTGTGTATAGAAACCAGATGGCGCCTCGAGGACGCGGTCGAGGTAATGGGAGAGGTCGTACTAGTACTCAGGGATCGGGAGCTAACCCAAATAACCTGGTAGATTTCATGGCGGCGTTGGAGAATATGGCTACTGCTATGCAGGCCACTGCTACGGTCCTTGGACAACATTTGAACAACCATGGCAACGACAGAGGTGGAGCTCAGGGCCCGATGACACTGGCAACCTTTTTGAAGGTTAATCCACCTAAGTTCAAGGGAACCACTAGTCCGACTGAAGCCGATACCTGGTTTCAGGCTATGGAGCGAGTATTGCAAGCACAGATGGTACGTGCAGTGTGTTGAGTTTGCCACCTATCTGCTCACTAGGGAAGCGTCGCATTGGTGGCAAGGAGTCCGACGTCTCCTGCAGCAGGGTGATGACCCTATCACCTAGGATGCCTTCTAGGATGAGTTCTATAAAAAGTACTTTCCGAATTCTGCCAAGACGGCCAAGGAACTTGAGTTTCTGCAACTGAAGCAGGGTACCATGTCTGCATCTGAGTATACAGACAAGTTTGAGGAGCTATTCAGGTTTTCTCGTATGTGTTAGAGAGCTGCGGGAGATTTTGAGGAATGGAAATGCATTGAGTATGAAGGAGGACTCTAGAGTGATATCTTCAGCTCAGTGGAACCAATGGAGATTAAGACTTTCTCAGAGTTGGTGAACAAGAGCAGGGTTGCTGAGGAGTGTGTAAAGAAGGCGGCTGCGGAGAGAGAAAGCCATAAGGGATCATTTCCACAGAGCCGAGGGAAGAGCTTTGCCCCTAGAGGTCCGTCTTTCAAGTGGGGAGGCTCTTTCAGGAGGCCCAACAACAACTCCCAAGGGAAAAAGTTTGGGAAGCAGCTTCAGAATGATCAAGCTTGTGCTAGTTGTGGAAGTCACCATCCGGAAGGCCCGTGCAAGGCCGGGTGGGGTTTGTGCTATTCCTGTGGTAAAGTGGGACATAAGGCCACGAACTGTCCAGAGAGGCAGAAACAAGGTGCCAGGAAGGCACAACAGACTGGTCAAGTGTTCACCACCTCAGCTACAGGTGCCGAGGGATGGGAGACACTTATCCGAGGTAATTGTGAAATGGTTGGTCAAACTTTAAATGCTTTATTTGATTCGGGAGCAACCCATTCATTCATTGCATTCGAAAAATCTCATGAGTTAGGATTGAAGATTTTAGTCTTAGGTTATGACCTAAAGGTGTATAATGCCACCCATGAGGCCATTGTAACTAGGCTAGGATGCCCGCAAATTTCATAGGTGGGGGTGAGGAGCTCTGCTGTGTTTCAATGGATTAATGCAATTACTACTATTTTCTATTCAATAACGCTTGATTTTATTCTAAGATACCCACTCGTTCTTTAATCTGGAGAAGATGATGATCCGTGACACTCATCATTATCCTCAATTCTATGAACGCGTGCCTGACAACCACTCCCATTCTATCTGAGCTCAATGTAGTCATTGGGTGACAACTTGAGTACATATCTCTTGGGTCTCTGATTCACGGACCGAGTCTGTGAGATCAGAACCTTCGTGGTATAGGCTAGAACCAATTGGCAGCATTCCTGGGATCCGAAAAGTCTAAACATTATCTGTGGTATTCCGAGTAGGATCTGGGAAGGGATGACTGTGAAGTGCTTCAAACTTGGGAATGTTGGGCGTAGTGACAATGTGCAAAAGGACAAGGGTCCTATTCCGACGCTAGCGAAAACCGACAGATGATTAGCCGTGCGGTAGCTATACTTGGTATTTTTCATCCGAGACGAGAAATCCGACAGTTGATTAGCTGTGCAGAGATCGTATCTGGTATTTTTCATCTGAGAGGATCATACAACTTGTCATTGAAGGAAGCCATGCGTGTTTGGAGAAGAAGACAGTAGGAAAGCAGAGATTCAGGTGACAGAGTATCTACAGAACTTTAACCTGTTCCTCATTACTGAATCACAAGTACCATTTATTTCATGTTATTTACTTTTCTTAACAAAATCATTTTTATCATTGATATCCTGACTAAGATTTACAAGATAACCATAGCTGGCTTCAAGCCGACAATCTCCGTGGGATCGACCTTTACTCGCGTAAGGTATTACTTGGACGACCCAGTGCACTTGTTGGTTAGTTGTGCAGAGTTGTGAAAAGTGTAATCACAATTTCGTGCACCAGTGTTTATGTGCTATTAGAATATCTGATTGATATACCTGTCATAAACGTTCATGAGTATGCATTTGGGACTTTGAAGTACTAGACTTCCGATATTGAGACTGATCAACTTAATATCGATTGTTTGGTGTGTATAGGAACCAGATGGCGCCTCGAGGATGCGGTCGAGGTAATGGGAGAGGTCGTACTAGTACTCAGGGATCGGGAGCTAACCCAAATAACTCGGTAGATTTCATGGTGGCGTTGGAGAATATGGCTACTGCTATGCAGGACACTGCTACGGTCCTTGGACAACATATGAACAACCATGGCAATGACAGAGGTGGAGCTCAGAGCCCGATGACATTGGCAACCTTTTTAAAGCTTAATCAACCTAAGTTCAAGGGAACCACTAGTCCGACTGAAGCCGATACCTGGTTTCAGGCTATGGAGCGAGTACTGCAAGCACAGATGGTACGTGCAGTGTGTTGAGTTTGCCACCTATCTGCTCAATGGGGAAGCGTCACATTTGTGGCAAGGAGTCCAATGTCTCCTGCAGCAGGGTGATGACCCTATCACCTAGGATGCCTTCTAGGATGAGTTCTATAAAAAGTACTTTCCAAATTCTGCCAAGACGGCCAAGGAACTTGAGTTTCTGCAACTGAAGCAGGGTATCATGTCCGCATCTGAGTCTACAGACAAGTTTGAGGAGCTATTCAGGTTTTCTCGTATGTGTCAAGGAGCTCCGGGAGATTTTGAGGAATGAAAATGCATTGAGTATGAAGGAGGACTCTGGAGTGATATCTTCAGCTCAGTGGGACCAATGGAGATTAGGACTTTCTCAGAGTTGGTGAACAAGAGCAGGGTTGCTGAGGAGTGTGTAAAGAAGGCGGCTACGGAGAGAGGAAGCCATAAGGGATCATTTCCACAGAGCCGAGGGAAGAGCTTTGCCCCTAGAGGTTCGCCTTTCAAGCGGGGATACTCTTTCAGGAGGCCCAACAATAACTCCCAAGAGAAAAAGTTTGGGAAGCAGCTTCAGAATGATCAAGCTTATGCTAGTTGTGGAAGTCACCATCTGGAAGGCCCGTGCAAGGCCGGGTGGGGCTTGTGCTATTCTTGTGGTAAGGCGGGACATAAGGCCACGAACTGTCCAGAGAGGCAGAAACAAGGTACCAGGAAGGCACAACAGACTGGTCAAGTGTTCACCACCTCAACTATAGGTGCCGAGGGATGGGAGACACTTATCCGAGGTAACTGTGAAATGGTTGGTCAAACTTTAAATGCTTTATTTGATTCGGGAGCAACCCATTCATTCATTGCATTCGAAAAATCTCATGAGTTAGGATTAAAGATTGTAGTCTTAGGTTATGACCTAAAGGTGTATAATGCCACCCATGAGGCCATGGTAACTAGGCTAGGATGCCCATAAATTTCATTTAGGGTCCAACAACATGGTTTTATTCATGATTTAATCTGTTTACCAATGATCAATCTTGATCTTATCCTGGGTTTGGACTGGTTATCTAAGAACCATGTTCTGCTCGACTGTTCTGCAAAATCGGTGTACTTCATGCCAGAAGATACGGAAGGGCCGGTTGTGTTGAATAGTTATTACTTGAATACTATGATGGTGAATTGTTTGGGGACCAAATGTCAGGGCATCTTGTTGTTAACCGCGGGTGTTTTGGGTGATGATCAAAGATTGGAACAAATTCTGGTTGTGTGTGAGTTTCCAGAGGTGTTTTCCGATGACATTGATGAATTTCCACCTAACCGAGAGGTTGAGTTTGCTATCGAGTTGGTGCCTGGGGCTGGACCAATCTCGAGTGCTCCTTATAGGATGTCACCGCTAGAAACGGCCGAGCTAAAGTCTCAACTAGAGGATTTGTTGGGTAAAAACTTCATCCGACCAAGTATTTCTCCGTGGGGAGCACCAGTGTTGCTGGTGAAGAAGAAAGATAGGAGTATGCGACTCTGTGTGGATTACAGGCAGCTGAAAAAGGTCACAGTAACGAATAAGTACCCACTGCTAAGGATTGACGATCTCATGGATCAGTTACAAGGAGCTGGGATTTTCTCCAAGATCGACTTGCAATTCGGTTATCACCAGATAAGTGTAAGGAGTGAGGACATCCCTAAAACCGCTTTCAGGACTCGTTACGGTTATTACGAGTACACTGTAATGTCTTTTGGGTTGACAAACGCTCATGTAGTGTTTATGGATTACATGAACAGAGTTTTCCGTCCGTTTCGGGATAAATTCGTTGTTGTCTTCATTGACGACATACTGATTTATTCCAAGACCGAAGAGGAGCATGCGGAACACTTGAGGACCGTGTTGCAGATACTAAAGGAAAAAAAAACTCTATGCGAAACTGTCTAAATGTGAATTCTGGAAGAGTGAGGTGAAATTTCTGGGTCACGTGGTGAGTAAACATGGGATAGCGTGTTGAGGAACACACTTGGGAACTTGAGTCGGAGATGCGAACGGATTATCTGCACTTATTCTTAGGTAATTGAACTTAAATTTTGTGGGCAAAATTCCTAATTAGGTGGGTAGAATGTAAAACCCGGTTAATTAATGGCTAATTAACCCATAAATGAGAATTTATTATAGAAAGCCAAAAATGTGATTTTTATGGCTTAATATGATAGAGGAGATTGAGACGAGATTTTCGATACCAATTTTGTAGAAATTGGACCAAGATTGGACTGAACGGGCCAAACCGGGCCAACTGGACCCATAGTGGGCCCTTGACCCAACTAAACTAAACCTAAAACCCTAATTTTCAGCACTCTCTCTCCTCACATAACACATTTACACGCTGAAATGGAAGGGAAAGGGGGAAGAACACTCTCTAAAGTTCTTTCTCTCATTTGATCTTCAAACTACCATAACTTTTGATCTAGAGCTCCGATTGCCACACCGTTTGCAGTCACGCATTCACTGCGAAGAGCTATACAAAACCCACTACTTTATTCTTAAGGTAAGCCACGAAATTATTTTAGTTCTTCATCCCTAAATTTCGAGTTTTATGGAGAAATGTGTTGAGATTTTGGGCTCTTTGATGTTATAGGACCCAACTCTCTTGAAGGAGAAGAGTAATCTTGTCTCCTTGAACCTTGGGTGTGATAATATTCTCAACCCTAGTGTAATTTGTTGTTTTATGATGCTTGGGTATTGAGATGTTGTGTTTGGGTATAATAATTGTGGCTTAGGTAGTTTGTATGTGAATATTGAAGCTTGATTGAGATTTTGGAAAGGTTGGAAGAGGGCTTTGGTGTGCAAAAATCTGTTCTTGGAGGTGTTGAGACCTTGAGAGCTTGTGGAAAAGTGGTTTGAAAGTGCTCCGGTTGAGCGTGGGAAATCAGCTAAAGTATGATCTCGGTTTCTTGTATCTAAAATGTAATGTGGTGTGAAAACTTAGGCTAGAGGCCCTAAGATAGGCATTGAATTATTGATATTATGGAATGGTTGAGATATATGATGTGGTCATATATGTGATTATGAATAATGATGCCTTGATGGTGTGATATGTGAGAAAAAATGCATATTATGATATATGCTTGATGAATGATTAAGGTGGTTTTGTGAGTGAAACCATGTTGATAGTGGGTATGATATTGACTATGTATAATGATGGTTGATGGGAAATGGGATTATTGGAAATTGGGATGAGGAAGGATGTATGACATGTTAATGTGTTTGAATTTTTAGCCATTTGATTGAGATGTGTTAAAATGGTGGCATGGTGGTTGTGATTTTTGATAAAAATGTTAATGTATGAGTTGAGGAGGCTTGAGGTTGATTTTTGGTATGTTTTGGATTGATTTCAAAAGGGTTGAAATTGGTATGTTTTGGTTGATTTTTAAAAGGGATGAAATTGGTTTGTTTTGAAATGGCACTTTGTGATTTTGTATGAAAATATGGTTTTTTGGCATACTTTGATGGGACATAACTTGGACTCCGGATCCCCATTTCGTGCCAAACTTGTTTATAAATGAAATTGGATCCGGGATGTTCATGCCGTTCGAAGGACGGGCAAAAAATGATTTAAAATGAAGAAGTTATGTCCGTTGCAAGATTGGGGGTTTAATTTGTGAATTCTGCAGCTTTTAACTTAGAAAAAATTTCAGCAGAATACTCCCCACGCGTAGGCGTGCCTAACGTGCACACATCGTTTTTCAAAAACGCACCATCCACGCGTGCGCGTGGTCGACGCGTGTGCGTGGCCCACGCGTGTGCGTCGATGCGTTGCACCAAATGCCCAGCCATTTTCCCGAGAGTTATGCCAGAATTGTGCCAGTTTTACGCGTGGGGGCACAAACGCACCCACGCGTATGCGTGGCTGATGCGTAGGCGTCACTTGGTTGTTTTTCCATCCACGCATGCATGTGGGTGACGCATACGCGTCGATGAACTTTTGGCCATCCACGCGTGCGCGTGGAGGACGCGTACGCGTGTCCCTGTTTTCATCCTAAAGTTGATTTTTGAGTTTTAAAAGCCAAATTTCATACTTCTATGTCTCCGATCTCACCCATTATCTCTTAAATCATTATAATATCTCTAGCAATGAGAAATGGGCTAGGGGATGTGGTAACTTGTGAATGAAGAAAGGGAAAACTTATGATTAATGATGATCAAAGATAGTATATGAGATACGGAAGATGGCGGTGGAACTACTGTATGTGCCATGGGCTGATAGGCTGTATTTGTTAATAAATTGGCTGGTTCTGGATTGAAGTGTGAGCCGGATGGCTGAGTTATTGTCGGGTTACGGCGGAGCCATTATTGATTATGGCCGAGTATAAATGCATATATGCTATTGAATGAAATGTGAATATTGCACCTCCACTATCTGAGATACGAGTTTTCCTGGGTGAAAGCAGTGGCTAGCCAACACGTGCTTCAGGTAGAGACTCGATACTCTGCTGACCCCATGTCGTAAGTGTGGCCGGACACTATGAAAGTTTCGGATGAGCTCGCCCCCGTGAATATACGCCAGTGAGGGTCGTTGGATATGGATTATGATTATGATCATGATTTTGTTGAGTATAACTCAAGTTGGGGAAGTTCTAGGATTGCCTTCGGCTTTCCCAGGATATTACATGTTAGATATGTGGGTACTGTTACCATACTGAGAACCTCCGGTTCTCACCCATGCGGATTTTGTGGTTTTCAGATGAAGGACGTGAGGCTTCTCACTGAAGCATGATGGAGGCTTCTGGATTAGCGAAGATCCTTTGTTCTCGGGACTCTATTTTGGTTTATATGTTTTTCTTAGATACTTTTATTTCCATTAAATAATACAAACTGTGATGACTCCTCTTATAGGAGATTTTGCAGAATAGTTTTTTTGTATTTATGTCCCTTTGGATTTCCTTTGGGGTCTCTTACTTTATTTACATGTATATATTGCTATGCTCGGGCTGGTTATCTTCGCAACTGAATTTTGAGTTTTGATATTCTTGTTTTTGACACTCTTTGGTATATATATAATCTCGCGTTATCTTATCCTTGTTCGTTATGTTATCGGTTGGAGTGTTGCACTTTCGAGTTACGATTTTGTTTTATCCCCTTTTTCTTTAAAGGCTCCTAGTATAAATATTTTTCACACTACTATACGTACTAAATTTTATTTTTAGAGGTTGTAATACCTTGCCATCTCTGAATTATGACTTAAGCATAAGACTCTGTATGGTAGGGTGTTACATTGGCAAGATCCAGCATCCAGAACCAAGAATAAATATAAGAGCACCTCTTGTTTGGGTGCCTTTGAAAGTGCTAGAATTTTAAATATATAAAATCCATTAGTATTTAAGTAGGTTCATAGACGTGAAATTTTAAAAGCAGAAGTGTGGTAAAACTAAAGAGTAAACAAGAATGAACAGATGGCAAGGAAAACCTGCAATGCTCACTTGTATCCCCGAATAAACATCCAATGTCTATAGAAAATTCATATTTTTTTACCCCTAATTTTGTAGCAAGTACTAGAAAAGTAGAACCAACCATTTTCTTAAACCACCTTCTTCTGAAGGTACACGGTAGAGCTAACAACATATTAGGAATAATTTAGATAGCATTTTCTACATTGTGTTGATCAAAACCTAATAAAGAAAATTATTCTTCACAATGATTGCTAGTAAGGAAGATACCACTTCAAAGAAAATTGAACAATACATCAGGTTATGACATCAATCATAGCAAAAGGTAGACTTAAAAAAAGTACCAGAAAATGAGAGCAAAAATGTGTTTATAGCGGTGGAAATGATTGAACAAATCATCATTCTCTTCATTCAGCTTCTGCCATACTAAATACAAGGTGGAAAAATCAAACAAATTACATCAATAATTTAGGTAATAGATAACCATTCTGTTCAAATAAAAATTGAATAACTCATACAATCAACTATTTATATTACTAAAAGGATGAAAAGGGTAAATTACATTACATAGAATGTCAAGATGGATACCTAGAGTTGTAAATCCAGGATCTATCCTTGCTCTGGTAAAAAATGTTTTCACAACTTCATCTTTGTTCATATATAATTATAGGCACCTTTCTATCAAATTCTACATCTGTAAACAAATTTGTTTTAAGATTATATACATATATATATAATTAGCTTCCTGACAAACTAGTAGAATTTGCTTACAAGCTCAATGTCTTGGCATGAAACTTTCTTGCGATCATTAATTGTAGCAGATGCTGATCCTGAATCCACAATGAGAGCATCAGTTATGTGATTGTTCAGTTATAGTTCACTTTGGAAGTCGTGAGAAGTTTGAGTTAAGGATTGCAATTCTTGCATTTTCTGCAATTCAATTCACGAAATCCACAGACGAGGTGCAGAAATAGCAATCAGGAATCATTGAAATTATAGAAGCAAGTGAGAAAGTATTCGTATGAAGCTGAACTAGGCACATATTGGGCTTAATAGAGATCTCAAATTCAATTCTCCTTTCTCACAAACACGGAGATTGTCTGAACATATTCTGAACGGAAGTGAGTGAAAAAATTTAAGTTCCGAACCAAACAAGAACAAATTAGGAAGAAATTCTCACCGAATGACTTGGAACGACATGAGAATCAGTTCCACGAGATATGATAGCTTCGAACGCAGCTTCAATCGAAGCTTCCAGAGACTCTCGCTTGCTCGCCTTCCAAATTTCCTCGGCCAGTGCCACTGCATCCGTGCTGAAACCGCGCTCTGAGTGCCTCAAAACACCAGAGAAAAAGCAGAATCAATGGAAGAAGCCGTCGTGGAAGACGAGGAAGAAGCAGAAGATCTAAGCATTACCTCAATGATCTGAATGGAATCATTACTGAATCTCTCGTCCTCTCCCTCAACGATCTGAATGGAATCATTATCCAGTAGCGATGACATTGAGATTTTAGGGTTTTAGAGAGATCTCACTCTCCTTCATCCTCTCTCTCGAAGCGCTGTTTTGATTTTTTTTTTTATATGGACTGAGTGAATATTTATTTTGGGTTGGATTTTTTTATAACTGATTGGATTGAGAGTAGTGGGAGTTTTTGTTAATTATTTAACGAGGTTTTATAATTTGTCACAAATAAAATATATTATGGAGGTTTTTAGTAACCCCCATTAAAAAACTACCACAAACAAATAAAAATTTATAAATTAGCTTCCTGACAAGCTAGTAGGATTTGCTTACAAGATCAATGTCTTGGCGTGAAACTTTCTTGCCATCGGTAACAAAAATCATAAAAACCTGGAAAAGAACGTAAAAAAGAGCTCTAAATATCATAATCAATTAACTATAAAACTCCAAACTATTAGACTCAAATGCACAGGAAATCGAATGTAACCAAACAAAGATCAGGAAACTCAAAACTGAATAACAGAGCTTAATGCAGCCAATAATATATACAAAGACCAAGTAGTAAAAAAAAAAGAAAAAAAAGCAAAATACAAATCAAGCATCCTAATGAAGATGCCAATTCTACGAACTCCCAAGATCACCATGTCCTGGAACTCTGCTCCTATCAGTAACAACAATCATAAAAACCTAAAAAAGAACGCAAAAAGAGAGATATAAATATCATAATCAAATAACTATAAACTCTCAAACTTTAAATTCAAGTAGACAGGTAGTCCAAGGAACCCAAACAGAGATTTGGAAACCTAGAACTGAATAACAGAGCTTAATGCAGCTAATAAGCTATATAAACAATGACCAAGTAGTCAAAATAAATAAAAAAATCAACATACAGATCAAGTAACCATGAACTCCAAGATCTCCAAGTCCCAGAACCATGCTCCTATCAGTAACAACAATCATAAAAAACCTGAAGAAGAACATAAAAAGAGAGGTCTAAATATCATAAACAAATAAGTATAGGTTAGTTATCCCGGGACATTGGTAAATATGTAAAAAAACTGAAATGTTCCAATGAAAGATGAAAATCGAGCACGATGAGTTCAGAATAAATGATAAATAAGGGACAATGATTTTATCATACAATTTCAGGAAATCCAAAAATACAGATGCACTAACATTAATCGGTTACCATTAATCTAACTCAATTCCTAATTATCACAGCACAAACCCCAAACCAAATAAACCACACCAAATAATTTAACCAAAAATTCCTAGATTTCTATCAAAGATGCTAACAATAGTTTTCAATGGGGAGCACCTTTGTATAATAAATCTTCCAAGATAAACAACAATCAAAAAAATTTCGGAGCTTTTAAATCAAGTTGATTCGCAATCAAAGGAACCCAAACATAGATCAACAAACTTAGAACTCAATAACATATCTTAATGGAACAAAAAATCTAACCAAACAAAAATCAAGAATAAAAAATAATCAAAGCAACAACCTAGCACAAAGCAAAATTAGGAGGAAAGTATCGGCGCATGCCAATGGAGACGGTTTTAAGAGGCAGCAAAGAAGCACAAAAGACATGCAACAAAGAAGAAGCAAGAGAAAAAGAAAGAGAAGATGGTGCCATTGGACAGGGAACAGGCTGGCGGACCCTGATCATCCACAGATGCAACCTACCAACGAAAGCCACATTAGACTCAAGCTTTAGATCTGAGAGAAAAAAGGAACTGAATCTAATTACACAAGGAAAAAAAGTAGCAAAAAATTCACCTGGACAAGCTATGGCAAAAACAACTCCGGGAAGACTAGCACCTGTTCCAACGTCCACGAGGCTAAGCTTCTCATGTGACGGCGCGCCCCTGCAGCACGTGCGGTAGCAATCCCTAAGAGGAGGGAGGATCGCGAGCGAGTCCTCGACGTACCTCTCCATGACTTCGTCGGTATCTTTGACTGCGGTGAGACTCATGCGCTGTAATTGAAAATGCGAAAATTAAGTGTTAATGTAGTTGAAGAGTTGAAAGAATTGGAAAGTATACAATGATGAAGTTATTTCATGTAGACAAAGGATACAACACATTGATATAGAAGCTTGATGGGGACAACGACGAGGACATGAATGGTAGCAACAATGATGAATGTTAGGAGCGACGAGCTTACTCTCCCTCTGATCTCAAATGCTACGGCGAGCTTGATGGTGACAATGGCGAAGAGATGCGTCAAGTAGATCTAAGGTTTCATTAGATCTTACTCTTCTTCTTCTTCTAATTTTTTGGACAAGTTTTGTTTGGAGTGAAATTTGTTTGGGTTTGATCAGAGTAGATTAGGGACTCATTATTTTTTTGGAAAAATGGGCTTAGAAATTTAAACTAGTATTAATCAATGGGGGTTTCATATTTTACCATAAATAAAATATGTTATGGAGGTTTTCTAAAACTTCCACGAAAAAATTCCCATAAACAAGCAGAAATCTTGTAGTGTTTCTTTAGAGCCTATCTAGAGAAAATTAGAAAAACAGAATAACTAAGTACTTCAGCTTCACATAAATAATGCACATGTTGTCTAATAAGAAAAGTGCTTAGGAAGCTTAATAATCAAAATTAGCACTACACATATACTTTATATATTTATTTCTACAGAGTACATAGAATAAAAATAAGCTAATACTCAAAATCAGCATTGCACACATGAAAAACATAAATTTACACAATAATGTCCAATTTTAAATTTTACAGAGAAACTTCAGTCTAAATATAGAGTCTCAGAGCTTAGTCAAAAAATGTTGCCTCAGTCTTTTGGAGTAGCTTGATTTTTTAGCCAAAAGACAAGAAGGAATAATCAACATAAATTCTTAGGAAGCTTAATATTTAAAATAAAATAAGAAAATAGTTTCCTTTATTCTGTCTAAAAAATCTCCTGCCTCGAAATCTCAACCTGCACTATAAGCTTATTATGCTAATTAATCTTTTTTCAATATATTAATACCACTACTCCACTCTCATTACTATCCATCACACTTTATTCTTCGTCATGCTACTTTTTAACCATTACATTTGCTTGAAATCTGATTTCCAAACTAAAAATCATATTATTATGTTGGTGACGAGTAGATTCATCACTACCTAACTCATATCCATCCTAATTAATTTTTGAGCTAACTTACTGAAAGTGGAAAAACAACCTAGAAAGAAAGTAAGCTTTAATTATGTGTACAACTTAGCTATTTAACAATGAAGAAATTTTAATATTAAAATTTGGTGTTAATAATGTACCTCTATTATCTAAAAATCAACTATGGCATCATATGCATCAACTGTAAATCAGTCTTCATAGGGTCATAGTATCAACATGTAGGACATGATATCACAGCTAATTCTGAATAAATAAGTAGGGATACATGCTCACAAGTTTAAAATTAATGCACACAGCAACAAGTTTAACCAAAATTTCTCAAAAAAGAAAACCAAATACAAAAAATAAATACAAAAACCTAGATAACCTTTTTCATGATGACGAGAAGCTAGCTACCTTGGAAGAAAGCCAAGAGAACCATGTCTCGGGTGATCGAACTTCTTGTGAGACATCTTATCCTAATTCAACCATAAAAGAAGAATTAATTTGTAAACGTATATCTAACATGACATAACTGTAACAAATCCATCAAAGTAACCAAAAAGGCAACGTGAATTGTAACATCCTCCGAAGTAAATTAATTAAGATCCGCAATGTCAAATGCACACATATCAGAGCATATATTTACTATCAAATACTACTGGAGGATAGGATTAGAGTGAAGAGAAGTAACATTTTTGTTGGAAGATAAGTATGAAAATAGTACAACAATGGTGGCAATACATTATTGTTAAATCTTAAATATATCTATGAAAAGACTTCTTACACATAAACTGAGACATGTTCTTAGAATTTATGACTGCAACCACTACTATACAGCAGCATAAGTGGCTACTACCAAACCAACACGCAAAAACCAACATGCAGCATAATGCACACAACAACAATCCATGTATTGAAAATAAATGGAATTCCTATTGATAAGAATTAAGTAGCTGAAATCATGATATTCGCATTCCACACACTAAGAAAGAAGAACAGCAAGCCATGTTATGTAAGGTAGCATCAGAAAAAAAGAAAGAAAGAATGAAATACTATTTAATCGAAAATCTGAAACAGTTAAATTAAAATCACATTGCAAAATTGTGATTACTAAAAAAGAAATAATAATTTAAATCGAAACCTAAGATGCACTTGAAGGTGCGCGACAAATTGGTAGAGTATTTGTCCTTCGACATGTTCGAATTCCAAACTGCAAAAATAATGAAAAAAAGAAAAGGATTATGTGAGCTTCTTCAATCGATTAGAGCATATCAGAGGTTTTAGAATGGTGGAGTAGAGCAGAGGTTTTAGAGCGGTGGAGCAGATCAGATGTTTCATAACAGTGCGAACAGAAGAAACAAGGCAGAGCAGCGATAGAGTCGATGACGACGGAAGAGATCGTGGAGATGCACGTGCCTGCTGGAGCGCATTGCGTCATGTGTAAGGAAGCATTTGAACTACGGGCGGAGGCACATGAGCTTCCATGTAAGCACATATACCACACCAATTGCATCGTTCCATGCTTTCAATTCGGTGCCCTATGTGTCGATACAAGCTTCCTTCGGATTAGGATTTGTTGATGTTGGGTTCAATTGATGAGGAATCGATTGAATTAATTATTTGGAGGCTGCCGAGAGGAGGATTCACCATCGGTAGGTTTTCTGGTGGCCGGAGAGCTGGCGAGAACCATCTTCCAGTCGTGTACACAGAGATGGATAAAATATTGAACCCTAACAAAGCTCCAAGGAGGATTTCACGTTATGCGAGGTGAAATAGGGTTAGGGAAAGTTCTGGTCTCTTAGAGTTTGTAGGATTTTTTGAAATTTCATGAAATTTTAGAAGATTGGGTTCTAGCAGGTCTAATTTTTTTTTTGGGTAAATAGATGGAGTTCTAGTTTTCCTCTCTATAGGATTGTTTAGAGAACACGCTAATCCAAATGGAGAATGGAACATTATTAGGAAAATTTCATAGGGTTGAGATTTAGAGTTAATTATTCATTTTAGGCAACACTTACAACGGAAAACTTATTAAAAATTTAAGCAACTTTTTTTAATTGTAATATATAAAGGCTATAAGTGTTGCGTATTTAATTTACTGAAGCAATGCTTTAAATATGTTTCCTAATTGATTAAAAAAAGTGCTCATAAGGTGTTGGTTAAAATAGGGTTGCAATAGCCTTATTTTCTTGCAACAAACATAAAGTGTTGCTTTTAACTATTTTTGACAACTCTTTTTAAGAATTGTCTTGAATATATGTTGCAATAGATAAAGAATGTTGTAGGGTTAGATCAATTAGTATAATTTATATTATATAGAATATCTGTATATTAATTATAGGATTATATGCTTTTATTACTTTGATTCTTCTAGCACCTATATATATCCCTATGTATTTTACCTTTGGGACACACTATATAATACACTCTTCAGATTACTCTCTTATTTCTAACATGGTATCAAGAGCATAGGTTTTCTTTTCTTTATGAAAATTCATTTATAGCCCCTTTGTTTTTTCTCTTCTGGTAGTATTCTTTGGCCTCGTTGTTTGATCCTTTCCCGACGCTTTAGTTCATCACCGCCGTTACCACCGTGTTCATCTCGTTGTTGTGATTCCAATGCATCCAGAATCATGGCCATCCTCTTACGGACGCATCGCCACTCACCGCCGCAAGACGCTGTCATACCAGTGTTCTTCTCCTTTCCAGATTCATCCTACGCTGTTAGATTGGGCCCCCGATCAACGGCCCAGACCTCTCCACGTGTCGCCCCGCCACTGCTCCACACTGACCCGACATCCCCTCCTGGACTCAACCCGGTCTGATTGGTTGACCCGCGTGCTGTGACTCAGCACTGACGTGTTTCCTCCCTCCATTCAGACACTGCCACATGTCCTCCCTTGGCTGACGTGCCCGATAGTGGGACCCTCTCTAAGATTTTTTGGTGAGCTCTTTCCGATTTTGACGTCTATTTTCTCATTTTCGGCTCTGAATTTGTAGTTTTCTCTCCTCTCTTTGATCTTTGTATCTATTGTTATAGAAAAATCAGATGTTTTTGCTGCCACAGATAAAAAGGGTAGATTCTGTCAAAACTGTAACCGTTCTGGATATATTTTCTTAGACTGTCCTTCTAATGAATGTCGTAAAAGCCAACAGAATGGTCACATTAGATACAATTGTTCATAACTATTCTGCCATTACTACAAGCCCTCGAGACATGTTATTACTACCCGTCCTACTCGCCCACCACGTCCTGATCATCTCAAGACTGTCTCTTCTGTTGTGGCTGCTACTACTGAATCTACCACATATGCTCTTCTCAACCCATCTTTTGTGTCTTTCTCTGATATTTCTTCTCTTCTTAAGCATCTTCTCTATCTTTCAGGTAATACTCCTATTGCTTTTTTGACACCTTGATGTACGTAATATTCTTATGCCGGTTAGAAATTAGCAATGAATCCAATCGTGAGTATAGTCTAACCAACACGCAAATATCGCATCAAATAATTCTAAAATCTATGACCGAGAGTATTGATCTCGGGTCGTTCTCCCTAGGAATTGCCTTGGAATGCACATCATTGATTAGGAGGTCTTTTGTGGTTTTGAGAGTTGGTGCAAGAATTCAAGCTAACAAAAGTAGACAAGCAATTAATTGGAATAAAAGCCTTGGCTAGGGGTAAGCATTGGAAGTTCCATCATTATAGTTTCCTTCAATTGAGATAAGAATTGATTGTTGCTTCACTTAGTTAACCCCCTAATAATGGAGGAAAGTCAAGTGAAAATAACTAACTTGAGTCACAAGTCCTAGTCTCACCCTAGGGAAGTCTAGCTTTAGTGCACTCCAAGTCAATTAGCAATTCTCAATTCCTAATCAACAATTGATATCCACTACTCAAGTGTCTCCAATAATTCAACCCCTAAGCCAAGTGAGAGAAATCTACTCCACAACTAGGGTTGTCTTTATCACAAAAAATTGGTAGGCAATCATAAAAGACATGATGTAATTGAGAGAAAAGAATTGAAGTAAAGCTATCTAATCCAAACAATCATCAACAATCAAGCAATTGAATGAAAGTCCTCAATTCATTAATCAAAATTCAAAGTAACAAAGTCACAAATCTAGATCCAAGAGATAGAATCAAGAGAACACTAATTGAGAGTAGAAGAAGAGTAGATCTACAACTTGTATCAAAGTAAAAGTGAATTAGCAATGGATCTCAGCAAGAAATCAAAGAGAATTACAATGGAGAAAGTGAAATCCTAGAAAGAAGTTGAAGTTTCTCTCTCTAAAAGAAAACTGTAACTAACTACCCCAAAATATCTAGAATTATGACTAATTGTCCTAACCCCCCTAATCCTTGGTCTTCTTATGCTTTTCCCTCCAAAATTCTGCTCCATAACAGAGCCTGGGACTACCGAAAATCGCTGGTCACATTTTCCTCTTAAAAAATCACGTGCACACATCGGCGCGTACGCGCACAGTACGCGTACACGCACCTGGGGTTTTTCACGACCTACGAGCAGGCGTACAGTGCGCGCGCGCGTCAAAGGAATTATGGTCCAGCCATATAAGCGTGCTAGCTTCTCGCTTCGGCTCCATCTGGCCGGCTCTGGGGGTGCACATCCGCACGTCTGCGTATGGTGCATGTGCGCGCACATGCCCAAATTCCAAAATTCTACTTTATTCCATGCTCCTTCCATTCATGTATGCTTCCTTCACTCTTCTTAGCCATTTTTACGCTATAACTTCTG
Organism: Arachis ipaensis; assembly: GCF_000816755.2. Lineage (NCBI taxonomy): Eukaryota > Viridiplantae > Streptophyta > Magnoliopsida > Fabales > Fabaceae > Arachis > Arachis ipaensis. The sequence goes on from NC_029791.2 coordinate 51,365,308, forward strand.
AAACCACTTAACAAACGGATCACGGCATCGAATGGTAATAGAAGAGGATTATAATATATCAATTTTGATGCAAAAGAAGCATGTTTTCATCTATGAAGCAAAGTTGGGAAAGGAACACAAAATCATGTAATTTTATATGAATAAGTGTGGAAGATCATTGATAAAACCTTTAAAACCTATACATGATAAACCCTAAAAACGGGGTTTATCACACTTCTAGGTAATTCTAAATGTTATTTTGACTCTGGTTGCTTTAATTACATGTTTTCTTTGCGTCATCTTTTTTCACCTTTGTCTACCACTACAAATGCCCCTTCTATCAATACTGCTAATGGTTCCCTCTTGAACGTGACACACAAGGGTTCTATCTCCCAGTCAACTCTTAATCTCCTAGATACTTATTAGATTCCCAAATTGAACTTCAATCATATTTCTGTTAGTCAACTTGTTGAACTCGATTTTAATGTCAATTTTTCCATTTCTAGTTATCATGTACAGGATCGTCGGACAAGACAAATCATCGGAACTAAATATAAGGTTGGAAGATTGTTTGAACTAGAGAATTTTCATATTCTTCCCGTGCCAAATTTTTATGCTGCTTCTTTTCCATCTAGCTTTCACTTGTGGCATCACCGTCTTGCCCACAGCTTCTTAGTGAAATTGCATCCTCTTGTGTCCCAGGGTATTTTGGTCCAGGTTCAAAATGATTTTTTTGGTTGTATTTCTTGTCAAACTGCCAAACAACCTGCTTTAACTTTTCACAATAATTCATCTCTTGCTTGCTCTCCTTTTGATCTTATCCACTCTGATGTTTGTGACCCCACTCCCATCGCTTCTATGGGAGGAGCTTGATACTTTGTCATTTTTATTGATAATTATTCATGTTTTACTTGGATTTATTTGATGACTAATTGATAAGCTACCTCATATTTATATTAACTTTGCCACTATGATTAAAAATTAGTTTTCCAAGGTCATTAAGGTTTTTTCAACGCGATAATGTTATGGAATACCGTGATTCCAAACTTTTCACCTTTCTTGCAGAATAGGGTACCTTGTCTGAGTTTTCTTGCCCTGGTACGTCTCAACAGAATGGACGAGCTAAATGCAAACACAGTCACATTCTTGACTCTGTTCGTGCAATGCTTCTTTCTTCTTCGTGTCCGAGCGTACTTGGGGTAAGGCTATTTTTACTGCTGTGCATGTTATCAATAGACTTTCTTCTTCTATCTTTGGTAATATTACCCCCTTTGAGCATCTTTATCATACCATTCCCGATTATAGTTCTCTTCGAGTTTTTGGTTGTGTCTGTTTTATTCTTCTTTAATCTCATGAACATAGTAAACTTGAACCTCGGGCTCGCATGTGTTGTTTTCTTGGTTATGGCACTAAACACAAGGATTATCGTTGTTGGGATCCTCTCTCTAGCCGTATTCGTATATCTCATCATGTTGTATTTTAGGAGCATCATATGTTTTCTCGTTTCTCCTCCTTTGCGTACATTCCTCCTACTGATGCATGTGCATCTTAGCCATTTTAGCTAGCTAGTTAAGTTAGTTTTTAGTTTATTTTCATGTATTTTCTAGTTAATAAACAAGTGAATTCATGAAATATCTCTGCATGCATTCGTTCATCAAGCATGAGTTGAAATTATGATTATTCCATGAAAATACAAGAATAATTTGATGCAATAAGTGATGCTAAATGAATGTATTGATCAAAAGGATATTATATTACACTTAGATGGTGTTCCAAGGGTTACCTGAAACAGGGAGGTCGATCTCGGATGAGATCTTTTGATCTGGCCAGGGCTGCCGTGCCTGACTTGGTGGAGCTTGAGACGCTATTGGTCCTCGATTATCGGAAGCGGGCTTGATGAGCGAATAATTTATACCCTTTTTGGCATTGTTTTTACATAGTTTTTAGTATGTTTTAGTTACTTTTTATTATATTTTTATTAGTTGTTATGCAAAAATCACATTTCTGGACTTTACTATGAGTTTGTGTATTTTTCTGTAATTTCAGGTATTTTCTGGCTGAAATTGAGGGATCTGAGCAAAAGTCTGATTCAGAGGCTGAAAAAGGACTGCAGATGTTGTTGGATTCTGACCCTCCTGCACTCGAAGTGGATTTTCTGGTGCTACAGAAGCCCACTTGGTGCACTCTCAAATGCGTTGGGAAGTAGACATCTTGGGCTTTCCAGCAATGTATAATAGTCCATACTTTGCCCGAGATTTGATGGCCCAAACTGGCGTCTAAACGCCAGCCAAAGACCTTTTTCTGGCGTAAAACGCCAGAACTAGCACTAGAACTGGAGTTAAACGACCAAACTGGCATCCAAGCTGGCGTTTAGCTCAAGAGAAGGCCTATGCACGTGTAAAGCTCAATTCTCAGTCCAAGCACACACCAAGTGGGCCCCGAAAGTGGATTTCTGCACTATTTGTACTTAGTTACTTATTTTCTGTAATCCCTAGTAACTAGTTTAGTATAAATAGCACTTTTTACTATTGTATTTGCACGACTTTACACTTTAGGAATTTTTATGTTACATTTGGGAGGCTGGCCATTCGGCCATGCCTAGACCTTTTTCTTATGTATTTTCTACAGTGGAGTTTTTACACCTCATAGATTAAGGTGCGGAGCTCTGCTGTTCTTCATGAATTAATGCAAGTACTATTGCTTTTCTTTTAATTCACGCTTACTTCTTCTCTAAGATATACTCTCGTACTTAATTCAGTTAAGTCAGAATGAAGGGGTGACCTGTGACAATCACCCACTATCTTCGTTACTCGCTTAGCCAAGATCTGCGTGCCTGACAACCACAAGCGGTCTACATGATGTTCAACGCAGTCATTGGACGACAGCCGGAGTATATTCTCTTGGGTCTCTAATCCATGGACCGAATCTATGATATTAGAACCTTCGTGGTATAGGCTAGAACCAATTGGCAGCATTCCTGAGATCCGGAAAGTTTAAACCTTGTCTGTGGTATTCCGAGTAGAATCTGGGAAGGGATGACTGTGACGAGCTTCAAACTCGCGAATGTTGGGTACAGTGACGGTGTGCAAAAGGATAGAGAGATCCTATTCCGACACAAGTGAGAACCGACAGATGATTAGCCGTGCGGTAGCTGTACTTGGTATTTTTCATCCGAGACGAGAAATCTGATAGTTGATTAGCCGTGCAGAAATCGTACTTGGACCATTTTCACTGAGAGGATCATACAGCTTGCCATGGAAGGGAGCATGCATGATTGGAAGAAGACAATAGAAAAGCAGTGGTTCAGAAGCAACAAAGGATCTCCAAACGCTTATCTGAAATTCCCACCAATGAATTACAAAAGTATCTTATTTTATTTTATGTTTTATTTATCTTTTAATTATCAAAACCTCATAACCATTTAAATCCGCCTAACTAAGATTTACAAGATGACCAAAGCTTGCTTCAAGCCGACAATCTCTGTGGGATCGACCCTTACTCACGTAAGGTTTTATTACTTGGACGACCCAGTGCACTTGCTGGTTAGTTGTACCGGAGTTGTGAAAAGTGTGATCACAATTCCGTGCACCAGGGGTGGTACCTGCAAGACACTCCGATGCTTAAGTTAGTACGGACTTTAGGCAGGTTTTTTGTAGAATTGGAGTATGAGTTATACCTGGGTGCTCCGGTGTATTTATAGTAACGCTTGGTGATCTTCCTTTGAGATAAGTTGTTATCTTATCTTATCTTTTAGGGGTGAGATCATATCTTTGGGTCAACCGCCTTCTAGTGGTCGGCAATTCCTTTTCTCAGGGCCTTCTTGGGCCTCAGTGCATTTGTCTGAGCTCTTTGGCGAAGAGGTCGGCGATGGGCCAACCTTTCATGAGGTCGGTCGCTTTGTCAGCCTCCAACTCGGCCTTAGAAGTCAGACCGGTGTATGAACAGTGCCCTTGCTCGAGCTTCGATCGACCCATGAGGTCGTGCTTCCCACCTTTGATCCTTTTGGGGAGTCGTGCTCGAGCATTTGACTTGGTTGATTTTGATTTGCTCCTCCTTGTGCGAGTCTGGCGTTGTTTTTGCTTTAATGCAAAACGTTTTGCTTTTGCTTTTTTATTGCTGTGTTTTTACTTCCTTGGGAATACGCTCGCAATTTTAATACCTATTGATTGGGCTTTTATTTTGTTTTGCCGTTTCTTTTCCCTCTTTAAACTTTATTTGAAATCAAAGAAGATGTTTTGCTTTTTCCGTTTCCTTCTCTCTTTTGCTTCCCTGCTTCTTTGCTTCTTTGCAAAACTTCGTTTGTCTGACCCCTTCGATATTTCCCCAAGCTCGCTTCATACCTGGAGTTCTGCTCTTGGATCGTTCATGCATTTCATTTGCTCAGCGAAAGAAGCTTACTTTCCTTCATCCTCTATTTGCCCCAGTGGTGCACGAAATTGTGATCATCAACAATGGCGCCAAAGACTTGAAGCTCTCAAACGTGAATCACACTTTGTCACAATTCCGCACAACTAACCAGCAAGTGCACTGGGTCATCCAAGTAATACCTTACGTGAGTAAGGGTCGATTCCACGGAGACTGTCGGCTTGAAGTAAGCTATGGTCACCTTGTAAATCTCAGTCAGGCAGATTCAAATGGTTATGGAGAACTGATAATTAAAAGATGAATAAAACATAAAATAAGATAGAGATACTTATGTAATTCATTGGTAGGAATTTCAGATAAGCGTATGTAGATGCTTTGTTCCTCTTGAACCTCTGCTTTCCTATGGCCTTCATCCAATCATTCATACTCCCTTCCATGGCAAGCTTTATGTTGGGCATCACCGTTGTCAATGGCTACTTTCCGTCCTCTCAGTGAAAATGTTCCAAATGCACTGTCACCGCACGGCTAATCATCTGTCAGTTCTCGATCATGTTGGAATAGGATCCATTGATCCTTTTGCATCTGTCACACGCCCAACAATCGCGAGTTTGAAGCTCGTCACAGTCATCCCTTCCCAGATCCTACTCGAAATACCACAGACAAGGTTTAGACTTTCCGGATCTCAAGAATGACCGCCAATAATTCTAGCCTATACCACGAAGGTTCCAATCTTATATTAAAAACCCAAGAGATACGCATTCAAGCCATTGCTAGTAGAACAGAGGTGGTTGTCAGGCACATGATCATAGGTGAGAATGATGATGAGTGTCACGGATCATCACATTCATCAAGTTGAAGAACGAATGAATATCTTAGAGAAGAAGCAGGCGTGAATTGAATAAAAGAAAAATAGTAATTGTATTAATTCATGAAGAACAGCAGAGCTCCACACCTTAATCTATGGTGTGTAGAAACTCCACTGTTGAGAATACATAAGAACAAAAGGGTTTAGGCATGGCCGTGAGGCCAGCCCCCAAATGTGAAAAGGTCTATGAAAGTATGGTCTATTATATATTGCTGGAAAGACCAGGATGTCTACTTTCCAACGCAATTGAGAGCGTGCCAATTGGGCTTCTGTAGCTCCAGAAAATCTACTTTGAGTGCAGGGAGGTCAGAATCCAATAGCATCTGCAGTCCTTTTTTAGCCTCTGAATCAGATTTTTGCTCAGGTCCTTCAATTTCAGCCAGAAAATATCTGAAATCACAGAAAAACACACAAACTTATAGTAAAGTCCAGAAAAGTGAATTTTAAATATAAACTAATAAAAATATAATAAAAACTAAATAAAATATACTAAAAACATACTAAAAATAATGCCAAAAAGCGTATAAATTATCCGCTCATCACAACACCAAACTTAAATTGTTGCTTGTCCCCAAGCAACTAAAAATCAAATAGGATAAAAAGAAGAGAATATACAATGAATTCCAAAAACATCTATGAAGATCAGTCATAATTAGATGAGCGGGACTTTTAGCTTTTTGCTTCTGAATAGTTTTGGCATCTCACTTTATCCCTTGAAGTTCAGAATGATTGGCATCTATAGGAACTCAGAATTCAGATAGTGTTATTGATTCTCCTAGTTAAGTATGTTGATTCTTGAACACAGCTACTTTATGAGTCTTGGTCGTGACCCTAAGCATTTTGTTTTCCAGTATTACCACCGGATACATAAATGCCACAGACACATAACTAGGTGAACCTTTTCAGATTGTGACTCAGCTTTGCTAGAGTCCCCAATTAGAGGTGTCCAGAGCTCTTAAGCACACTCTTTTTTTTTTTTGCTTTGGACCACAACTTTAACCGCTCAGTCTCAAGTTTTCACTTGACACCTTCAAGCCACAAGCACATGGTTAGGGATAGCTTGGTTTAGCTGCTTACGCCAGTATTTTATTCCTGTGGACCCTCCTATCCACTGATGCTCAAAGCCTTGGATCCTTTTTATTTTACCCTTGCCATTTGGTTTAAAGGGCTATTGGCTTTTTCTGCTTGCTTTTTCTTTTTCTTTCTTTTTCTCTCTCTTTTTTTCGCATTTTTTTCTCTTTTTTTTTGCAAGCTTTTCACTGCTTTTTCTTGCTTCAAGAATCAATTTTATGATTTTTCAGATCATCAAATAACATTTCTCCTTTTCCATCATTCTTTCAAGAGCCAACAGTTTTAACATTCATAAACAACAAATTTAAAAATATGCACTGTTCAAGCATTCATTCAGAAGACAAGAATTATTGCCACCACATCAGAATAATTAAACGGTTTTAAAATTTGAAATTCATGCACTTCTTTTCCTTTTCAATTAGGACACTCTTTATTTAAGAAAGGTGATGGATTCATAGGACATTCATAACTTTAAGGCATAGACACTAAGACACTAATGATTATGTAATAAAGACACAAACATAGATAAACATAAAGCATAAAAATTCAAAAAACAGAAAATAAAGAACAAGGAAATTAAAGAACGGGTCCACCTTAGTGATGGCGGCTTGTTCTTCCTCTTGAAGATCTTATAGAGTGCTTGAACTCCTCAATGTCTCTTCCTTGCCTTTGTTGCTCCTCTCTCATGATTCTTTGATCTTCTCTAACTTCATGAAGGAGGATAGAATGCTCTTGGTGCTCCACCCTTAGTTGTCCCATGTTGGAACTTAATTCTCCTAGGGAGGTGTTGATTTGCTCCCAATAGTTTTGTGGAGGAAAATACATCCCTTGAGGTATCTCAGGAATTTCATGATGAGAAATTTCCTCATGCTCTTGTCCATGAGTGGGATCTCTTGTTTGCTCCATCCTTTTCTTAGTGATGGGCTTGTCCTCATCAATGAGGGTGTCTTTCTCTATGTCAATTCCAGCCGAATTGCAAAGGTAACAAATGAGATGAGGGAAGGCTAACCTTGCCAAAGTGGAGGACTTGTCCGCCACCTTGTAGAGTTCTTGGGATATAACCTCATGAACTTCTACTTCCTCTCCAATCATGATGCTATGGATCATGATCGCCCGGTCTATAGTAACTTCAGACCGGTTGCTAGTGGGAATGATTAAGCATTGGATGAACTCCAACCATCCCCTAGCCACGGGCTTGAGGTCATGCCTTCTTAGTTGAACCGGCTTCCCTCTTGAATCTCTCTTCCATTGAGCGCCCTCTTCACAAATGTCTATGAGGATTTGGTCCAACCTTTGATCAAAGTTGACCCTTCTAGTGTAGGGGTGTGCATCTCCTTGCATCATTGACAAGTTGAATGCCAACCTTACATTCTCTGGACTAAAATCTAAGCATTTTCCCCAAACCATTGTAAGCCAATTCTTTGGGTCCGGGTTCACACTTTGATCATGGTTCTTGGTGATCCATGCATTGGCATAGAACTCTTGAACCATTAAGATTCTGACTTGTTGAATGGGGTTGGTGAGAACTTCCCAACCTCTTCTTCAAATCTCATGTCAGATCTCCGGATATTCACCCTTTTTGAGTTTGAAAGGGACCTCGGGGATCACCTTCTTCTTGGCCACGAATTCATAGAAGTGGTCTTGATGTACCCTTGAGATGAATCTCTCCATCTTCCATGACTCGGAGGTGGAAGCTTTTGCCTTCCCTTTCCTCTTTCTAGAGGTTTCTCCGGCCTTAGGTGCCATAAATGGTTATGGAAAAACAAAAAGCAACGCTTTTACCACACCAAACTTAGAAGGTTTGCTTGTCTTCGAGCAAAAGAAGAAAGAAAGGAGTAGAAGAAGAAGTAAATGGAGGAGATGGAGAAGTGGGAGTGATCCGGCCAAGGGGGAGAAGTAGTGTTGAAGATGTGTGAAAATGAGGGAGTGAAGATGGGTTTATATAGGAGTGGAGGGAGGGTTAGGGTTCGGCCATATAGGGTGGGTTTGGGAGGGAAAGTGGTTTGAATATGAATGGTGAGGTAGGTGGGGTTTTATGATGGATGGATGTGGATTGGTGAAGGGTTTATGGAGACGAGGGTAGGATTTGATAGGTGAGAGGTTTTTGGGGAGGATGTATTGAGGTGATTGGTGAATGGGTGAAGAAGAGAGAGAGAGAGAGGTGGGGTAGGTGGGGATCCTGTGGGTCCACAGATCCTGAGGTGTCAAGGATTTTTCATCCCTGCACCCAGTGACGTGCAAAACGCCTTTTTCTGCCAATCCTGGCGTTAACGCCAGGTTGCTGCCCGTTTCTGGTGTTTAACGCCAGCTTCTTGCCCTTTTTTGGCGTTAAACGCCAGCTCTGTGCCCCTTTCTGGCGTTAAATGCCCTGAATGGTGCCAGACTGGGCGTTTAACGCCCATTCTGTTGCCTTTACTGGTGTTTAAACGCCAGTAGTCTTCTCCTCCAGGGTGTGCTATTTTTCATTCTATTTTTCAGTTTGTTTTTGCTTTTTCAATTGTTTTTGTGACTTCACATGATCATCAACCTACAAAAAACATAAAATAACAAATAGAAATTTAACATAGATAAGTAAAAATTGGGTTACTTCCCAACAAGCGCTTCTTTAATGTCAATAGCTTGACAGTGGGCTCTCATGGAGCCTCACAGATACTCAGAGCATGATGATGGCCTCTCAACACCAAACTTAGAGTTTAGTTGTGGCCTCCCAACACCAAACTTAGAGTTTGAATGTGGGAATTTTGTTTGACTCTGCATTGAGAGAAGCTTTTCATGCTTTCTCTCCATGGTTACAGAGGGAGATCCTTGAGCTTTAAACACAAGGGAGTCCTCATTCACTTGAAGGATTAATTCTCCTCTGTCAACATCAATCACAGCTTTTGCTGTGGCTAGGAAGGGTCTGCCAAGGGTGATGGATTCATCCATACACTTCCCAATCTCTAAGATTATGAAATCAGCAGGGATGTAATGGTCTTTAACCTTTACCAAGACATCCTCTACAAGTCCATAAGCCTGTTTCCTTGAATTGTCTGCCATCTCTAATGGGATTCTTGCAGCTTGCACCTCAAAAATTCCTAGTTTCTCCATTACAGAGAGAGGCATGAGGTTTATGCTTGACCCTAGGTCATACAGAGCCTTTTCAAAGGTCATGGTGCCTATGGTGCAAGGTATTGAGAACTTTCCAGGATCTTGTCTCTTTTGGGGTAATCTCTGCCTAGTCAAGTCATCCAGTTCTTTAGTGAGCAAGGGGGGTTCATCCTCCCAAGTCTCATTACCAAATAACTTGGCATTTAGTTTCATGATTGCTCCAAGGTACTTAGCAACTTGCTCTTCAGTAACATCTTCATCCTCTTCAAAGGAAGAATACTCATCAGAGCTCATGAATGGCAGAAGTAAATTCAATAGAATCTCTATGGTCTCAGTGTGAGCCTCAGATTCCCATGGTTCCTCATGAGGGAACCCGTTGGAGGCCAGTGGACGTCCAGTGAGATCTTCCTTAGTGGAGATCACTGCCTCTTCCTCCTCTTCAGATTCGGCCGTGTGGGTCATGGTGATGGCCTTGCACTCTCCTTTTGGATTCTCTTCTGTATTGCTTGGAAGAGTACTAGGAGGGAGTTCAGTAACTTTCTTACTCAGCTAACCCACTTGTGCCTCCAAATTTCCAATGGAGGACCTTGTTTCAGTCATGAAACTTTGAGTGGTTTTAATTAGATCAGAGACTACAGTTGCTAATTTATAGTGGCTCTGCTTAGAATTCTCTATCTGTTGTTGAGAAGATGATGGAAAAGGTTTGCTATTTCTAAACCTGTTTCTTCCATCATTATTGTTATTGAAGCCTTGTTGAGGCCTCTGTTGATCCTTCCATAAGAGATTTGGATGATTTCTCCATGAAGGATTATAGGTGTTTCCATAGGGTTCTCCCATGTAATTCACCGCTTCCATTGCTGGGTTCTCAGGATCATAAGCTTCTTCTTCAAATGAAGCTTCCTTAGTACTGCCCGGTGCAGCTTGCATTCCAGACAGACTCTGAGAAATCATATTGACTTGTTGAGTCAATATTTTGTTCAGAGCCAGTATGGCATTCAGAGTTTCAATCTCAAGAACTCCTTTCTTTTGATTTGTCCTATTATTCACATGATTCCTTTCAGAGGTCTACATGAATTAGTTATTTGCAACCATTTTAATGATTCCTGAGCTTCTGCAGGTGTCTTCTCCAGATGAAGAGATCTTCCAGCAGAGCTGTCCAATGACATCTTGGACAGTTCAGACAGACCATCATAGAAGATACCTATGATGCTCCATTCTGAAAGCATGTCAGAAGGGCACCTTCTGATTAATTGCTTGTATCTTTCCCAAGCTTCATAGAGGGATTCACCTTCCTTCTATCTGAAGGTTTGGACTTCCACTCTAAGCTTACTCAATTTTTGAGGTGAAAAAAACTTTGCCAAGAAGGCATTGACTAGCTTTTCCCAAGAGTTCAGGCTTTTCTTAGGTTGTTAATCTAACCATATCCTAGCTCTGTCTCTTACAGCAAAAGGAAAGAGCATAAGCTTGTAGACCTCGGGATCAACCCCATTGGTCTTGACAGTGTCACAGATTTGTAGGACTTCAGCTAAGAACTAATGAGGATCTTCCATTGGAAGTCCATGAAACTTGCAATTCTGTTGCATCAGAGAAACTATTTGAGGCTTGAGCTCAAAGTTGTTTGCTCCAATGGCAGGGATTGAGATGCTTCTCCTATAGAAGTCGGGAGTAGGTGCAGTAAAGTCACCAAGCACCTTCCTTGCATTGTTGGCATTGTTGTTATTTTCGGCAGCCATGGCTTCTTCTTGTTTGAAATTTTCGGTTAGGTCCTCTACAGAGAGTTGTACTTTAGCTTCTCTCAGCTTTCTCTTCAAGGTCCTTTCAGGTTCAGGATCAGCCTCAACAAGAATGCTTTTGTCCTTGCTCCTGCTCATTTGAAAGAGAAGAGAACAAGAAAGTATGGAATCCTCTATGTCACAGTATAGAGATTCCTTGAAGTATCAGAGGAAAAGAAGAATAGAAGAAGAAGGTAGAAAGAGAAGAATTCGAACTTATCAAGAGGGATAGAGTTCAAATTGTTGATAGTGGAGGAGTGTTAGTCCTTTAAATAGAAGGATGTGAGAAGAGGGAAGGAATTTTTGAAAATAAAGTAAAAGATTTTTAAATAATTAAAAGAAATTTTGAAATTTTGGTAAAGGATTTTCGAAAATTAAGATTGGGAAAGAAATTAAGTGATTTTTGAAAAATATTTTGAAATTAGAAATAAAAAAGATATGATTGAAAATTAAGTTTGAAAAAGATGTAATTGAGAAGTTATGATTGAGAAGATATGATTGATAATAAAAAAAAGGAAAGTTTTTTTTAAAATTAAAGTTGATTACTTGACTAACAAGAAATTAGGAGATATGATTCAAGAATTAAAACTGTTGATCCTTTCTTAATAGGCAAGTAACAACTTGAAAATTTTGAATTAAATCACTAATTGTAGCAAGGATTTTCGAAAATAGTAATAAATAAAAAAATGGAAAGAAATTGAATTTAAAAAGATATGATTGAAAAGATATGATTTGAAAAAGATTTGATATTGAAAAATTATGAATATTTGAAAAAGATTTGAATTAAAAACAAAATCTTCCCTCTAGTGTCCTTCTGGCATTAAACGCCCAGAATGACATCCATTCTGGCGTTTAACGCCCAAAATGCTACCTTTTTGGGCGTTTAATGCCCAGACAGGTACCCTGACTGGCGTTTAAACGCCAGTTTTCCTTCTTCACTGGGCGTTCTGAACACCCAGCTTTTTCTATGTGATTCCTCTGCTGCATGTTCTGAATCTTTAATTCTCTGTATTATTGACTTGAAAAGACACAATTTTAAAAATTTTTTTGAATTTTTAATGATGAGAAACAATAGAAATGCAACTAAGATCAAATAAACAATGCATGCAAGACACCAAACTTAGAAGTTTGTATACTAAGGACCATAACAATTTGAAAATGAATATAATAAACAACAAAAGACACAAAATAAGAGAAATTAAAGATCAGAGCACTGAAATCATCAAGAACATCTTGAAGATCAATGAAGAACATAATGCATATATTCGAAAAATGCAAGAAGAATAAAGACATGTAATTGAAACCAAACTTAAAAATTGATATTAGACTCGAACAAGAAACATAAAATATTTTTTTATTTTTATGGTTTTATAATTTTTTTTTGTGATTGTTTGAAAATTGAGTGGAAAAGAAAATAAAGGGATTCAAAATTTTTAATAAGAGTTCCAGGAATCATTGCAATGCTAGTCTAAGACTCCGGTCCAGGAATTAGACATGGCTTACTAGCCAGCCAAGCTTTCAATGAAAGCTTTGGTCCAAAAGACTAGACATGGCCAATGGCCAGCCAAGCTTTAGCAGATCGTTGCTCACAACAGCAAAATTGATAGAAATCAACAAGCTCTTGTGATGATAAGTTGAAACCTCGGTCCAATAAGATTAGACATGGCTTCACAGCCAGCCAGACTTCAATAGATCATCATGAAACTCTAGAATTCATTCTTAAAAACTCTGAAGAACAAAATAGAAAAATTTTTTTTCGAAAATAAAAAGTAAAATTACCTAATCTAAGCAACAAGATGAACCGTCAGTTGTCCAAACTCGAACAATCCCCGGCAACGGCGCCAAAAACTTGGTGCACAAAATTGTGATCATCAACAATGGCACCAAAGACTAGGAGCTCTCAAACGTGAATCACACTTTGTCACAATTCCGCACAACTAACCAGCAAGTGCACTGGATCGTCTAAGTAATACCTTACGTGAGTAAGGGTCGATCCCACGGAGACTGTCGGCTTGAAGCAAGCTATGGTCACCTTGTAAATCTCAGTCAGGCAGATTCAAATGGTTATGGAGAATTGATAATTAAAAGATGAATAAAACATAAACTAAGATAGAGATACTTATGTAATTCATTGGTAGGAATTTCAGATAAGCGTATGTAGATGCTTTGTTCCTCTTGAACCTCTGCTTTCCTATGGCCTTCATCCAATCATTCATACTCCCTTCCATGGCAAGCTTTATGTTGGGCATCACCGTTGTCAATGGCTACTTCCCGTCCTCTCAGTGAAAATGTTCCAAATGTACTGTCACCTCACGGCTAATCATCTGTCGGTTCTCGATCATGTTGGAATAGGATCCATTGATCCTTTTGCGTCTGTCACACGCCCAACAATCGCGAGTTTGAAGCTTGTCACAGTCATCCCTTCCCAGATCCTACTCGGAATACCACAGACAAGGTTTAGACTTTCCGGATCTCAAGAATGACCGCCAATAATTCTAGCCTATACCACGAAAGTTCCAATTTTAGATTAGAAACCCAAGAGTTACGCATTCAAGCCATTGCTAGTAGAACAGAGGTGGTTGTCAAGCACATGTTCATAGGTGAGAATGATGATGAGTGTCACGGATCATCACATTCATCAAGTTGAAGAACGAATGAATATCTTAGAGAAGAAGCAAGCGTGAATTGAATAGAAGAACAATAGTAATTGTATTAATTCATGAAGAACAGCAGAGCTCCACACCTTAATCTATGGTGTGTAGAAACTCCACCATTGAGAATACATAAGAACAAAAGGGTTTAGGCATGGCCGTGAGGCCAGTCCCCAAACGTGAAAAGGTCTATGAAAGTATGGTCTATTATATATTGTTGGAAATCCCAGGATGTCTACTTTCCAACGCAATTGAGAGCGCACCAATTGGGTTTCTGTAGCTCCAGAAAATCCACTTCGAGTGCAGGGAGGTCAGAATCTAACAGCATCTACAGTCCTTTTTCAGCCTCTGAATCAGATTTTTGCTCAGGTCCCTCAATTTCAGCCAGAAAATACCTGAAATCACAGAAAAACACTCAAACTCATAGTAAAGTCCAGAAAAGTGAATTTTAAATAAAAACTAATAAAAATATAATAAAAACTAACTAAAATATACTAAAAATATACTAAAAATAATGCCAAAAAGTGTATAAATTATCCGCTCATCACCCAGCACCCAAGATTTTGTTTCTTTCTTAGTCTTTCGAAGTTTTCATCTCTTAGTGGTGGTTGTTTGTGACTTGCTGCTTGCACATTTGTCCTCCTGCCTTCCAGGTTGGTTCTTCTATTTGCTATCTCTTTGTATTACCTTACTGTTCTGTTTTCCTTCTGATGGTTGTTGCATGCTTTGTTTCTCTAAAATCTTTTTACCTTTGTTGCTTCATTTTTGCGAAAATGTCAATGCTTGGGTGAACCGTTTGCCTTTTCTCTTTGGGTTTTGGTGTCGGGACTTAGGGTTTTATTTTTCTGCGATATTTCTTTTTCTATGTTCTGTACTATTGCCTCTAGGTAGTGTTCGACCTTCTTTTTCATATTAGTTTTCTTTTATTGATTGTGATCTTGTCATTCCACTGTAAGACTATTTTGCTGGCTTCTTTTCAGAGATGGTGTCTTCTTCCGATTCAATGAAAATGTTTCGCAAAGCAAAGAAAGCAGTGGCTGCCCAGAACTTGTCACGGAAGACTTCAGAGGAGGGTTCTTCAGAGCAGATGCCTCTAAAGAAACCGGTAATTGAGTCTTAGGTGCCAAGGAAGATTATCCCGACCCCGCGAGTTCAGCCGGCCTCTTCTAAACCACCTCAGTCGACCTCAGGTGCTGCCTCCTCCCCTACTATTGCTGGTCCCCCTCCTAAGAAACCAAAGATTGTTGGGACTTATAATTTGAATGATAAAGAGTTTGATGGTATGGTTTTTGCCACGGAGTTGATTGCTCCTCATGGAAAGGTTCCTCTGGACGACGTATCAATCCTCCACCATCTTGATTTTATATCAAGCAACAGTATTCGGATGGCCAACCTTAGCGTGGCCTTATCTCGAGTTATCCGGGAGACCCCACTCTATGCTACCAAGGCCTTTATGGAGGATGCCAAGGCTGAATATGACAGGGTGAAGAGTCTGAAGGACGAGATGGATGCCAAGGTTGCTAAGTTGGAGATTGATGTAGAGAAGGAGAAGGCTCGGGCTACTGCAGCGGAGGCAGCTGCTAACCTGTCCGAGGAGACAGCTAAAAAATACAAGGAGAGCTATACTCGGACTTATAGCAGGCTGTTGGAGACTAGAGAGAGACTTCAATCTGCTCAGGATGATTATGCCGAGCTGCAGGGCCATATGGTGAGCAGTATGACCGACATGTATGAAAACCTGAAGGCCCAGGTCTGAGTTCTTGCTCCTGACGTCGACCTTTCTTTATTTAGTATGGACAACATGGTGGAAGATGGCAAGATTGTGCCTGCTCCAGATGATGAAGATGAAGGTCCTCCTCTTGTGCCGCCAACTAAGGCTTCCTCAGCTTCTGCTACTGCTACTTCTTCTGCCGAGGTGATCCCTCCTGGGCCCAATCCTAATGTGGAGATCCTTAATGGCCAGGACGGAGTTGTTGGAGCCACCTCGATCTCAATGATTCCCCCTCCTTCCAAGGATGTAGCTACTGGGGCAGACCAGGAGCCCTTATAATTCTCTTTTTATATCTCTTTTAATGTGTATTTTGATGTGGTTCGGTCTGTGGACCTTAACTTCTAGTTTTGTAATGTTTCTGATGGATAACTCTTTGATATTTGGTTGCTTTCCAGCAACTTTAAAAAACACTTTAAACTATTGGGCTACCATTTGGGCATCCTTTAAGTTTTTAATGTTTGGGTAAAGTATATTTTTTGTCCCTGAAGTTTGACAAAAGTTTTAAAAATACCCCTAAGTTTTATTTTATTTCAATTTTATCCCAAAAGTTTTTTATTTGCATCAAATATACCCATGACGGCTAATTTTTCAAAAAATTAAAGATCTATTCAACAACAATTTCATAAGAACAACACTCAACACAAGCAAATCAAGCATAATTTTCATGCATTATTGTTAGATTGATCTTAGTTGTTTTGAAAATTTAGTCATCGAGGGTATATTTGATGCAAATTGAAAACTTCTAGGACAAAATTGAAACAAAATAAAACTTAGGAATATTTTTGAAATTTTTGCCAAACTTCAAGGACAAAAAATATACTTTACCCTTAATGTTTTAATTTGTGTTGAGTGATGCATTGACTTTGCTAGTGTCGATATGCTTGTATTTGGAGGTTGTTTTTCAACCTTTGTTTGGAGGTTGCTCTTCAACCTTTATGTAGGTGCTTTGGGTTTCCTTGGTTCGACACCCTTTGAGGTGGTGTTTGCCTTATGGGTTTCCCTTTTTGGCCTTTTTCACTATGCCTTTTCTTTGGCTGCCTTGACATTCTTTCTTCAATCAGTTATACCTGTCTTTGCAGCCCGGGCTTCTAGTCGATGTCTAATAACTTTTTTGTGTTCTTTGCATAGAACCTTTTTAGCTTTTGTGACGACTTTGTAGCCTAGCATTGGGATCGTACTTTTGCCTTTTAGGTAATGCCCCTTTTGGCTAAGCACTTTGGCGTTAGGTTTTTCAACCCTTTTGGCCTTTGTATGATGTTTGTTCCCCTTTTTTAGTGATCCTTTCTCTTGGTCCGACTTCTCTGTCGGTTCTTCTCAAGTTATTTTTAGTAATCCCATTTCTAGTCTGACCTCGTCAGGTCGCTTTATATGGTTTACTTTTTATAACTTCTTACATTAATCTTGAGCTTTGTCGCTTCACCATGCCGACCTCTTATGGCCGGGCGATGAATTTCGCATTTTTTAGCGTAAATTCATGCGTCTTGATAGGAAACTTTTTAGGGAATCTAAAAAAGTTTATTCAAGTGATAAGATAAAAGTATAAATGAGTATGTACATGTGAGTTCTTACCCTTCTATTTTGGGCAGCTTGTAGATCTTGGCTCGGCACCTCATTAAAAAACCTTTTTAGGAAAAAGAGTGCTCCTTAGCCTGAGATCTCTTTCTAGCTATCGAACCTTCTTAGGTTACAGGCGTGCCATGACCTTGGTAGCTCCTGCCCTTCTAGGTCAGCCACCTTGTAGTAGCCTTTACCTAGTACTTCTGTTACTCGGTATGGCCCTTTCCAGTTGGCTGCTATCTTCCCTTCCCCTGACCGACTTACTCCGATATCATTTCAGATTAGGACGAGATCGTTGGTAGCGAAGCTTCGCCGCATTACCTTCCGATTATACCTTAAAGCCATTCGACGCTTTAGCGCTTCCTCTCTAATCCAGACTCTTTCTTGAACTTCTGGAAGTAGGTTGAGCTCCTCCGATCCCTTTGTGCTCGGGAGTTGGTGTTGTCATTGTAAAGGATCACTCTAGGGGATCCTTCTTCTATTTCTACAGGAATCATTGCTTTCATTCCGTAAGCAAGTCAGAAAGGTGATTCTCCGCTTGTAGAGTGTGATGTTGTCCGACATGCCCATTGGACTTGCGGGAGCTCTTCAGCCCAAGCTCCCTTTGCATTCTGTAGCTTCCATTTTAACCCACCCAATATAACTTTGTTAACAGTTCTGCCTCAATCCATTTTGTGAAATAGTCGATTCCTATAATGAGGAACTTGACTTGTCCTGACCCTTGGGAGAATGGTCCAAGGAGGTCGAGCCCCCATTTTGCAAATGGCCAGGGTGAGGTGACGCAGATGAGTTCTTCAGGCGGAGCTATATGGAAGTTGGCGTGCTTCTGACATGGGGGACATATCTTGACAAATTTTGTTGCTTCTTTTTGTAAGGTCGGCCAATAGAAACCAATTCGGAGTACCTTCTTAGAAAGAGCTCGTGCACCAAGGTGGTTTCCGCACATGCCACTGTAGACTTCCTCTATGACCTTTTTTGTGGCAGAGGTCGGGACGCACTTGAGGAGGGGTGTTGAGATCCCTCTTCTGTATAGGATGTTATCCATCAAGGTGTAGTACTGTGCCTCCTTTTTGAGCCTTTTCGCTTCCTTTTTGTCTGCGGGGAGTATTTCAAATTTGAGGTAGTTGATTTTGGGATTCATCCATCCTTGGTCTTGGTCCGATATGGTTAGGACCTTCGCTTCTTTGGAGGTTGACAGATTTTGCAATATTTCTTGGATGAGGCTTCTGTTGTTGCCCCCTGGTTTGGTGCTGGCTAGCTTTGAAAGTGCATCTGCTCGGGCATTTTGTTCCCGAGGTATATGTCGGATCTCGTATTCCATGAATTTTGCGAGCTGTTCTTTTGTTTTGTCTAGGTACTTCTTCATGGTGGGATCCTTGGCCTGATAGCTCCCTTCTATTTGTGAGGTGACCACTTCCGAGTCGCTGAATATTGTAAGCTTTTGAGCTCCAATTTCCCTAGCCAGTTTTAAACCAGCTAGTAGGGCCTCATACTCGGCATGGTTGTTTGAGGCAGGGAACTCGAACCTTAGAGAGAGTTCGAGTTGGATTCCCTGGTCACTTTCCAGGATGACACCTGCTCCACTTCCAGCTTTGTTTGATAAGCCGTCGACATAGAGGTTCCAATTAGCGGGGGTGTCTGGGGTGTCAATATACTCGGTGGCAAAGTTGGCCAGGTATTGCGACTTGATGGCTGTCCGAGCTTCATACTTAAGGTCAAATTCTGACATTTCCACTTCCCATTGCAAGATTCTTCCAGCTAAGTCGATTTTTTGTAGGATATGGTTGGTCTGTATTCTGATGGTGTGGGCCTGAAAGTTGGTCAGAGCCATCAGGAGGAGAGTATAAGAGCGTAGGTGAACTTCTCTATCTTTTGGTAGTTTAGTCCAGCCCCTTATAAAGCCTTACTAATGAAGTAGATGGGTTGTTGTCTGTTTTTGTCCTCCCTGACTAGGGCCGAGGCTATTGCCTGATTTCCCACAGCGAGGTAAAGGATTAATTCCTCTCCTGGCCGGGGTCGAGTTAGGATGGGTGGCTGTCTCAGAAATAACTTGAAGTCCTGGAAGGCTTGTTCACATTCTGGGGTCCATTCAAACCTCTTTCCTTTTCTTAATGTTGCATAGAAAGGAAGAGATCGTAAGGCCGATCCAGCTAGGAATCTAGACAGGGCCGCTAATTTTCCATTTAGCTGCTGCACCTCTTTGACACAGGACGGGCTTTTCATGCTGAGTATGGCCTGAAATTTATCTGGATTTGCTTCAATTCCTCTCTGTGTGAGCATGAAGCCCAAGAATTTGCCGGCCTCTACCGCGAAAGTGCACTTTGCGAGATTTAACCTTATCCCGTGCTTTCTTATAGTGTCAAACACTTCGGCAAGTTCGAGTAGTAGCGATTCTTCCTTTTGCGTCTTTATCAACATATCGTCGACATAGACCTCCATCAGTTTTCCGATGTAGTTGGCAAAAATTTTGTTCATCAACCTTTGGTATATAGCTCCTGCGTTCTTGAGTCCGAACGGCATGACTATGTAGCAGTAGTTTGCCTTTGGGGTTATGAATGAGGTCTTCTCTTGGTCCGGTTGATACATCGGGATTTGGTTGTACCCTGAGTAGGCGTCCATAAAGGAAAGGTACTTGTATCCCGATGATGCATCGACTAGGGTATCTATATTCGGGAGTGGATAGGGATCTTTTGGGCAAGCTTTGTTGTGGTTGGTGTAATCAGTGCACATCTGCCACTTCCCATTTGACTTTTTGACCAGTACAACATTGGCCAGCCATAATGGGTACTTAACCTCCATTATTCACACCGCTTTTAATAAGGCCTGTACCAGTTCTTCCACAGCTTGCTATCTCTCTGGGCCGAGCTTCCTGCATTTCTGTTGTACTGGCCGAGATCCAGGATATACTGCCAATTTATGGCTGTTACGCCAGAATTGTGATTGTTCATTCCCTGGCTATAGCGCCAAAAAATTGGTGTGGGAGAACGTGATTTCAAGACTTCTTCAAAATTTTGTGTAACTGACCAGCAAGTACACTGGGTCATCCAAGTAATAAACCTTACGTGAGTAAGGGTCGATCCCACGAAGATTGTCGGCTTGAAGCAAGCTATGGTCATCCTTGTAAATCTCAGTCAGGCGGATTCAAATGGTTATGAGGTTTTGATAATTAAAATATAAATAAAACAGGAAATAAGATAGAGATACTTATGTAATTCATTGGTGGGAATTTCAGATAATCGTATGAAGATGCTTTGTTGCTTCTGAACCTCTGCTTTCCTACTGCCTTCTTCGAACCATGCGTTACCTCCTTCTATGACAAGCTGTATGATCCTCTCGGATGAAAACAAATCCATATGCGCTATCACCGCACGGCTAATCATCTGTCGGTTCCCGCTAGCGTCGGAATAGGACCATTGTCCTTTTTCACATTGTCACTGTGCCCAACATTCGCAAATTTGAAGCTCGTCACAGTCATCCCTTCCCAGATCCTACTTGGAATACCACAGACAAGGTTTAGACTTTCCGGATCTCAGGAATGCTGTCAATGGTTCTAGCCTATACCACGAAGACTCTAATCTCACGGAATGGAATGCTCTGTTGTTAGGAGAGGCAATCATGCATCGTGAACCAGGAGGCCAAGAGATACACACTCAAGCTATTGCAGATAGAACGGAAGTGGTTGTCAAGCACGCATTCATAAGTGAGAATGATGATAAGTGTCACGGGTCATCACATTCATCAGGTTTAAGTGCGGGTGAATATCTTAGAGAAGAAGTAGGCGTGGGTTGAATAGAAAAATAATAGTACTTGTATTAATTCATGAAGAACAGCAGAGCTCCACACCTTAATCTTTAAGGTGTAGAAACTCCATCATAGAAAATACATAAGTGAAAGGTCTAGGCATGGCCGTGAGGCCAGCCTCCGAACGTGTACAATAGCATAAGATTAACAAAAGACTAACTAAACACCTAAAATAAATCTCTAAAAGTAGTTTTTATACTAAACTAGTAACTTAGGGTTACAGAAAATGAGTAACTAAGTGCAGATAGTGCAGAAATCCACTTCCGGGGCCCACTTGGTGTGTGCTTGGGCTGAGCATTGAAGCTTTTTCGTGCATAGGCTGTTTCTGGAGTTAAACGCCAGCTTTGGTGCTAGTTTGGGCGTTTAACTCCAATTCTAGTGCCAGTTTGGGCATTTTACGCCAAGATGTTTTAGGCTGACTTTGAACGTCAGTTTGGGCCATCAAATCTCGGACAAAGTATGAACTATTTTATATTGCTGGAAAGCCCAGGATGTCTACTTTCCAACTCAATTAAAAGCGCACCAATTGGGTTTCTATAGCTCCAGAAAATCCACTTCGAGTGCATGAGGGTCAGAATCCAATAGCATCTGCAGTTCTTTTTCAGCCTGTGAATCAGATTTTTGCTCAAGTCCCTTAATTTCAGCCAGAAAATACCTGAAATCACAGAAAAACACACAAACTCATAGTAAAGTCCAGAAATATAATTTTTCAATGAAAACTAATAAAAATATAATCAAAAGTAATTAAAACCTACTAAAAACTATGTAAAAATAATACCAAAAAGGGTATAAATTATCCGCTCATAACAACACCAAACTTAAATTGTTGCTTGTCCCCAAGCAACTAAAAACAAAATAGGATAAAAAGAAGAGAATATACAATGAATTCCAAACTTATCAATGAAGATTAGCTTCAATTAGATGAGCGGGACTTGTAGCCTTTTTGCTTCTGAACAGTTTTGGCATCTCACTTTATCCTTTGAAGTTTAGAATGATTGGCATCTATAGGAACTCAGAATTCAGATAGTGTTATTGATTCTCTTAGTTCAGTATGTTGATTCTTGAACACAGCTACTTTATGAGTCTTGGCCGTGACCCTAAGCATTTTGTTTTCCAGTATTACCACCAGATACATAAATGCCACAGACACATAACTGGGTGAACCTTTTCAGATTGTGACTCAGCTTTGCTAGAGTCCCCAGTTATAGGTATCCAGAGCTCTTAAGCACACTCTTTTTTCTTTGAACCACGACTTTAACTGCTCAGTCTCAAGCTTTTCACTTGACACCTTCATGCCACAAGCACATGGTTAGGGACAGCTTGGTTTAGCCGCTTAGGCCAGGATTTTATTCCTTTGGACCCTCCTATCCATTAATGCCCAAAGCCTTGGATCCTATTTACCCTTGCCTTTTGGTTTAAAGGGCTATTGGCTTTTTCTGCTTGCTTTTTCTTTTTTTTTCTCTTTTTTTTTTTTATTTTTTTGCCACTTTTTTCTCTTTTTTTTTTGCAAGCCTTGCTTATTCACTGCTTTTTCTTGCTTCAAGAATCAATTTTATGATTTTTCAGATTATCAAATAACATTTTTCCTTTTTCTTTATTCTTTCAAGAGCCAACAATTTTAACATTCATAAACAACAAATTCAAAAATATGCACTGTTCAAGCATTCATTCAGAAAACAAGAGGTATTGCCACCACATCAAAATAATTAAACTAATTTCAAGATAGAATTCGAAACCATGTACTTCTTGTTCTTTTGCAATTAAAAACATGTTTCATTTAAGAAAGGTGATGGATTCATAGGGCATTCATAGCTTTAAGGCATAGACACTAGACACTAATGATCATGTAATAAAGACACAAACATAAATAAAACATAGGGCATATAATTCGAAAAACAGAAAAATAAGAAAAGGAAATTAAAGAACGGGTCCACCTTAGTGATGGCGGCTAGTTCTTCCTCTTGAAGATCATATGGAGTGCTTGAGCTCCTCAATGTCTCTTCCTTGCCTTTGTTACTCCTCCCTCATGGCTCTTTGGTCTTCTCTAATTTCATGGCAGAGGATAGAATGCTCTTGGTGCTCCACCCTTAGTTGTCCCATGTTGGAACTTAATTCTCCTAGGGAGGTGTTGATTTGCTCCCAATAGTTTTGTGGAGGAAAGTGCATCCCTTGAGGCATCTCAGGGATTTCATGATGAGGAACTTCCTCATGCTCTTGTTGAGGTCCATGAGTGGGCTCTCTTGTTTGCTCCATCCTTTTCGTAGTGATGGGTTTATCCTCTTCAATGAGGGTGTCTTCCTCTATGACAACTCCAGCTGAATTGCATAGGTGACAAATGAGATGAGGAAAGGCTAACCTTGCCAAAGTAGAGGGCTTATCCGCCACCTTGTAGAGTTCTAGGGATATGATCTCATGAACTTCTACTTTCTCTCTATTCATGATACTATGGATCATGATAGCCCGGTCTATTGTAACTTCAGACCGGTTGCTAGTAGGAATGATAGAGCGTTGGATGAACTCCATCCATCCCCTAGCCACGGGTTTGAGGTCGAGCCTTCTTAGTTGAACCGGCTTGCCTCTTGAATCTCTCTTCCATTGAACGCCTTCCACACAAATGTCCCAAAGGACTTGGTCCAACTTTTGATCAAAGTTGACCCTTCTAGTGAAAGGGTGAGGATCTCCTTGCATCATTGGCAAGTTAAATGCTAGCCTCACATTTTCCAGACTAAAATCCAAGTAGTTCCCCCGAACCATTGCGAGCCAATTCTTTGGGTTCGGGTTCACACTTTGATCATGGTTCTTAGTGATCCATGCATTGGCATAGAACCCTTGAACTATTAAGATCCCGACTTGTTGAATGGGGTTGGTGAGGATTTTCCAACGTCTTCTTCGAACTTCATGTCGGATCTCCGGATATTCACTCTTTTTGAGCTTAAAGGGGACCTTGGGGATCACCTTTTTCTTGGCCACAACTTCATAGAAATGGTCTTGATGGACCTTTGAGATGAATCTCTCTATCTCCCATGACTCGGAGGTGGAAGCAATTGCCTTTCCTTTCCTCTTTCTAGAGGTTTCTCCGGCCTTAGGTGCCATTAGTGGTTACGGAAAACAAAAAGCTTTAGCTTTTCCCACACCAAACTTAGAATGGTTGCTCGTCCTCGAGCAAAAGAAGAAAGAAAGGAGTAGAAGAAGAAGAAATGAAGGAGATGGAGGTGAGGAGAGGGTCCGGCCAAAGAGGGTGTATTGTGTATGATGTATGAAATTGAAGGTGGTAAGGAGGGGTATTTATAGGGTGAGTGAGAGAGGGAATTCGGCCATGTATGGGTAGATTTGGGAGGGAAATGGTTTGAATTTGAATGGTGAGGTAGGTAGGGTTTAATGATGGATGGATGTGAGTGGTGAAGAGGTTGTGAGGAAGAGGGTAGGATTTGATAGGTGAGAGGTGTTTGGGGAAGAGTTATTGATGGGATTGGTCAATGGTGTTTGGGGAAGAGTGTTATGGAAAGGTGTGAAGAGGAGAGAAGAAGAGGTGGGGTAGGTGGAGATCCTGCGGGGTCCACAGATCCTGAGGTGTCAAGGAGTTTGAGTCCCTGCACCATTCTGGCATTCAAACGCCCATTCTGTGCCAATTCTAGCGTTTAACACCAGCTCTGCTACCTTTCCTGGCGTTAAACGCCACTCTGCTGCCCATTTCTGGCGTTAAATGCCAACCAGATGCCCATTTCTGGCATTTAATGCCAGCCAGATGCCAGACAGCTCTTTCTGGCGTTAAACGCCCAGAGTGCTTCCCATTCTGGTGTTTAACGCCCAGAATGCTGCCAGGCTTGGCGTTAAACGCCCATTCTGCTATCCTTACTAGCGTTTAATCCCTAGTAAGTTTGTCCTCTAGGGTGTGCTGTTTTTAATGCTATTTTTCATTCTGTTTTTGAATTTTTTGTTGTTTTTGTGACTTCACATGATCATCAACCTAAAGAAAACATAAAATAGCAATGGAAAATAAATAAATATAATTAAATAACATTGGGTTGCCTCCCAACAAGTGCTTCTTTAATGTCAATAGCTTGACAGTGAGCTCTTAGAGAGCTTCACAGAGACTCAGAGCTTGATGTTGGCCTCCCAACACCAAACTTAGAAGTTGAGTGTGGGGGCTCTGTTTGACTCTATATTGAGAGAAGCTTTTCATGCTTCCTCTTCATGGTTACAGAAGAAGATCCTTAAGCCTTAAACACAAGGTAGTCCTCATTCACTTGAAGGACTAACTCTCCTCTATCCACATCAATCACAGCTCTTGCTGTGGCTAGGAAGGGTCTTCCAAGGATGATGGATTCATCTTCATCCTTCCCAGTATCTAGGATTATAAAGTCAGAAGGGATGTAATAGCCTTCAACCTTCACTAAGACATCCTCTACAAGTCCATAAGCCTGTTTCCTTGAATTGTCTGCCATCTCTAGTGAGATTCTTGTAGCTTGCACCTCAAAGATCCCTAGTTTCTCCATTACAGAGAGGGGCATGAGGTTTATACTTGACCCAAGGTCACATAGAGCCTTCTTAAAGGTCATGGTGCCTATGGTACAAGGTATTAAAAACTTTCTAGGATCCTGTTTCTTCTGGGGTAATTTCAGTTGAAGCAGATTATTTAGTAAATTGATGAGCAATAAGGGTTCATCCTCCCAAGTCTCATTACCAAATAACTAGGCATTCAGCTTTATGATTGCTCCTAGATATTGAGCAACTTGCTCTTCAGCAATATCTTCATCCTCTTCAGATGAAGAATACTCATCAGAGCTAATGAATGGCAACAGTAAGTTCAATGGAATCTCTATGGTCTCTATATGAACCTCAGATTCCTTGGGTTCCTCATTAGGGAACTCCTTAGTGGCTAGTGGACGTCTATTGAGGTCTTCCTCATTGGAAATCACTACCTTTTCTTCCTCTCCAGGTTCGGCCATGTTGGTTATAATTATGGCCTTGCACTCTCTTTTTGGATTTTCTTCTGTATTGCTTGGGAGAGTACTAGGAGGGAGTTCAGTAACTCTTTTACTCAGCTGACCCACTTGTGCCTCCAAATTTCTAATGGAGGACCTTGCTTCAGTCATGAAACTGAGAGTGGTCTTAGATAGATCAGAGACTACAGTTGCTAAGTCAGAGTGGCTCTGCTTAGAATTCTCTCTGTTGCTGAGAAGATGATGGAAAAGGTTTGCTATTGCCAAACCTATTTCTTCCACCATTATTATTATTGAAGCCTTGATTAGGCTTCTGTTGATCCTTCCATGAGAGATTAGGATGATTCCTCCATGAAGGATTGTAAGTGTTTCCATAGGAATCTCCCATGTAATTCACTTCTTCCATTCCAGGGTTCTCAGGATCATAGGCTTCTTCTTCAGAGGAAGCCTCCTTAGTACTACCCGATGTAGCTTGCATTCCAGACAGACTCGGAGAAATCATATTGACTTGCTGAGTCAATATTTTGTTCTGAGCCAATATGGCATTCAGAGTATCAATCTCAAGAACTCCTTTCTTCTGAGTTGTCCCATTATTTACAAGATTCCTTTCAGAAGTGTACATGAACTGGTTATTTGCAACCATTTCAATGAGTTCCTGGGCTTCTGCAGGCGTCTTCTTCAGATAAAGAGATCCTCCAGCAGAGTGGTCCAATGACATCTTGGACAATTCAGACAGACCATCATAGAATATACATATGATACTCCATTCTGAAAACATGTCAGAAGGACACCTTCTGATCAATTGCTTGTATCTTTCCCAAGCTTTATAGAGGGATTCACCTTCCTTCTGTCTAAAGGTTTGGACTTTCACTCTAAGCTTGCTCAACTTCTGAGGTGGAAAGAATTTGGCCAAGAAAGCATTGACTAACTTTTCCAAAGAGTTCAGGCTATCTTTAGGTTGTGAGTCCAACCATGTCCTAGCTCTGTCTCTTACAACAAAGGGGAAAAGCATAAGTCTGTAGACCTCAGGATTAACCCCATTGGTCTTAACAATGTCACAGATTTATAAGAATTCAGCTAAGAACTGATGAGGATCTTCCAATGGAAGTCCATGAAACTTGCAATTCTGCTGCATCAGAGAAACTAATTGAGGCTTAAGCTCAAAGTTGTTTGCTCCAATTGCAAGAATTGAGATGCTCCTTCCACAGAAGTCAGAAGAGGGTGCAATAAAGTCACCAAGCATCTTCCTTGCATCTCCACTATTGTTGTTGGGTTCGGCCATCTCTTCTTCTTTTTTGAAAAATTCTGTCAGGTCCTCTCCAGAGTGTTGTGCTTTAGCTTATCTTAGCTTCCTCTTTAGAGTCCTTTCAGGTTTCGGATCAGCTTCAACAAGAATGTTCTTATCCTTGCTCCTGCTCATATGAAAAAGAAGAGAACAAAAAAAATAGAAATCCTCTATGTCACAATATAGAGATTCCTTTATGTGAGTAGAAGAATAGAAGAGTAGAATGAAGAAGAGAGAAGATGAAGAATTCGAACACAGAGAGGGAGAGAGGGTTCGAATTATAAAAAGAAGAGAAGTGTTAGTAAATAAATAAATAAATAGAAAGAGATGAGAGAGAGAGAGAGAATTCAAATTTTAAATAAAAATAAAAGGAAAATATTTTTGTTTTTATTTTAATTATTGGTTAGTATTCGAAAATTATAAAAAGGAATAAAATTAAATTAAAATTTAAAAGAATTAGTTAATTTAAAAAGAATTTTGAAAAAGTGGTGAGCAGTTTTTGAAAATTGGAGAGAGAAAAAGGTAGTTAGGTGGTTTTGAAAAAGATATGATTGAAATAGTAAACTTTTAAAATAAAAAAAAAGTCAAGTAGTTAATTGAGAAAGATTTGAAAATCAATTTTGAAAAGATAAGAAGTTAGAGAAGATTTTGAAATTGATTTTAAAAAATATATGATTGAAATTTATTTTGAAAAAGATTTGAAAAGGAAATTAAAAAGATTTGATTTTTGAAATTAAAGTTGATTACTTGACTAATAAGAAACTAAAAGATATGATTTTAGAATTTAAAGATTGATTCTTTCTTAATAGGCAAGTAACAACTTGAAAATTTTTAAATCAAAACATTAAATGTTAGCATTAATTTCGAAAATATGAAATAAAAATAAGAAAAAAATTTTGAAAAACAAATTTTTAGAATTTTCAAAAATATTGAAAAAAATGAAAAAGATTTTATTTTTGAATAAGATAGAATTTTTAATTTGAAATTTTTACTTGACTAACAAGAAATAACTAAATTTTAAAAATTTTTGACCAAATCAATTCAAAATTTCAAAAATTTATGAGCAAAATAAAGGAAAAGATATTTTTTTATTTTTGAAATTAATGAGAAAGGAGAAAAACATAAAAATGACACAAAACATAAAAATTTAAGATCAAAACAAAAATGCATGCAAGAACACTTTGAATGTCAAGATGAACACCAAGAACTTATTTTTGAAAATTTTTAAGAAAAGAAAAACATGCAAGACACCAAAATTAAAAATTTTTAAACTTTAGACACTAATAATTCAGGAATGCATATGAAAAACAAGAAAAGACACAAAACAAGAAAATGTAAAGATCAAACAAAGACAATCATCAAGAACAACTTGAAGATCAATGAAGAACAAAACTCAATGCATGGATTTTCAAAAACTTTTGAAGAAAGATTAAAAAGATGCAATTGACACTAAACTTAAAATTTGACACAAGACTCAAACAAGAAACACAAATTTTTTTTTTTAGTTTTTATGATTTTATTAAATTTTTTAAATTTTTCGAAAATTAATTTGGAAAAAGAAAATAAATAAATTCAAAATTTTTAATAGGAATTCCAAGAATCATGCAATGTTAGTCTAAAACTTCGGTCCAAAAATTTAGACATGGCTAAATAGCCAGCCAAGCTTTATGTGAAAGCTTCGGTCCAAAAGATTAAACATGGCCAAATGACCAGCCAAGCTTCAGCATATAAATCAGACATACAACAGCCAATTAGATGGGAATCGAAAGGCTCTTGCAATGATAAGTGGAAGCCTCAGTCCAAAAAAAATTAGACATGGCTTAACAGCCAGCCAGGCTTCAACATATCATCTGAAACTCTAGAATTCATTCTTAAAAATTATGTAGAACAAATATAAATTATATATTACTTTTTTTTGAAATTTTCTCGAAAATAAAAAGAATAAAAACAAAAAGCTTAAAATTAAAATAAAATTAACTAATCTGAGCAACAAGATGAACCGTCAGTTGTCCAAACTCGAACAATCCCCGACAACGGCGCCAAAAACTTGGTACGCTGGAATCGTGATTGTTCATTCCCTGGCTATAGCGCCAAAAACTTGGTATGGGAGAACGTGATTTCAAGACTTCTTCACAATTTCGTGTAACTGACCAGCAAGTGCACTGGGTCGTCCAAGTAATAAACCTTACGTGAGTAAGGGTCGATCCCACGGAGATTGTCGGCTTGAAGCAAGCTATGGTCATTCTTGTAAATCTCAGTCAGGCGGATTCAAATGGTTCTGAGGTTTTGATAATTAAAATATAAATAAAACAGGAAATAAGATAGAGATACTAATGTAATTCATTGGTGGGAATTTCAAATAACCGTATGAAGATGCTTTGTTGCTTCTGAACCTCTGCTTTCCTACTGCCTTCTTCCAACCATGCGTTACCTCCTTCCATGGCAAACTGTATGATCCTCTCGGATGAAAACAAATCCATATGCGCCGTCACCGCACGGCTAATTATCTGTCGGATCCCACTAGCGTCAGAATAGGACCATTGTCCTTTTGCACACTATCACTGCACCCAACATTCGCAAGTTTGAAGCTTGTCACAATCATCCCTTCCCAGATCCTACTCGGAATATCACAGACAAGGTTTAGACTTTACGAATCTCAGGAATGCTGCTAATGGTTCTAGCCTATACCACGAAGACTCTGATCTCACGGAATGGAATGCTCTGTTGTCAGGAGAGGCAATCATGCGTTGTGAACCAGGAGGCCAAGAGATACACACTCAAGCTATTGCAGATAGAACGTAAGTGGTTGTCAGGCATGCGTTCATAAGTGAGAATGATGATGAGTGTCACGGGTCGTCACATTCATCAGGTTGAAGTGCGAGTGAATATCTTAGAGAAGAAGTAGGCGTGAGTTGAATAGAAAAATAATAGTACTTGTATTAATTTATGAAGAACAGCAGAGCTCCACACCTTAATCTATGAGGTGTAGAAACTCCACCGTAGAAAATACATAAGCAAAAGGTCTAGGCATGGCCGTGAGGCCAACCGCCAAACATGTACAATAGCATAAGATTAGCAAAAGACTAACTAAAGACCTAAAATAAATCTCTAAAAGTAGTTTTTGTACTAAACTAGTAACCTAGGGTTACAGAAATGAGTAACTAAGTGCAGATAGTGCAGAAATCCACTTCCGGGGCCCACTTGGTGTGTGCTTGGGCTGAGCATTGAAGCTTTGTCGTGCATAGGCTGTTCCTGGGGTTAAACGCCAGCTTTGGTGCCAGTTTGGGCGTTTAACTCCAATTCTGGTGCCAGTTTGGGCGTTTTACGCCAAGATGTTTTAGGCTGACTTTGAATGTCAGTTTGGGCCATCAAATCTTGGGCAAAGTATGATCTATTATATATTGCTGGAAAGCCTAGGATGTCTACTTTCCAATGCAATCAAAAGCGCGCCAATTAGGCTTCTGTAGCTCCAAAAAATCCACTTCGAGTGCAGGAGGGTCAGAATCCAACAGCATCTACAGTCCTTTTTCAGCCTCTGAATCAGATTTTTGCTTAGGTCCCTCAATTTCAGCCAGAAAATACCTGAAATCATAGAAAAACACACAAAATCATAGTAAAGTCCAGAAATGTGATTTTTGAATGAAAAATAATAAAAATATAATAAAAAGTAATTAAAACATACTAAAAACTATGTAAAAACAATGCCAAAAAGGGTATAAATTATCTGCTCATCAATGGAACATTAGCTCGGGATTGATACCAAGCAGGTCCATGGCCTTCCAGGCGAATAGGTCAGAACTCGCCCTTAAGAACTTTGTCAGCAGCTCCTTTAGGTCTCCTTTAGGTTCGCCCCTATGTTTGTTGTTTTGTCTTGGATATCTCCGTTCTGAGCTTCTTCGGTCTCGCCTTCTGGTTGGGGCCGAAGTTCTTCACGAGCTCGGGTTCCCTCAAGTTCAATAGTGTTGGTTTCTTTTCCTTCGGGGTCACCCTTGAGGTTTAGACTTTCGTTGTAGCAGCGTCGCGCTAGTTTTTGGTCTCCCTTTACAGTGGCGATCCCTTCAGGTGTTGGGAACTTCATACACAGGTGTGGAGTGGAGACCACTACACCGAGCTGGTTCAGCGTTGTCTGACTTATGAGGGCATTGTATGCAGAGCTCACGTTGACTATGATGTAGTATATACTTAGCGTTCTAGACCGTGTTTCTTTTCTGAAGGTTGTGTGCAGTGGAATGTACCCAAGTGGTTGGATTGGGGTATCTCCGAGCCCGAATAGGCTATTAGGATATGCTATGAGCTCTGTTTCTTGTAGGACAAGTTTGTCATTGGAAGATTTGAATAGGATATCTGCGGAGCTTCCTTGGTCTACCAGTGTTCGGTGGATATTGGCATTGGCGAGTATGATGGTAACGACCACGGGGTCATCATGCCCCGAGATGATGCATGCGGTGTCTTCTTGAGTGAAGGTAATAGTGGGGAGGTCGACTGACCTGTCCCTTCATCCGACATGGTACACCTCTTTAAGGTGTCTTTTGCGGGATGACTTTGAGATCCTTCCACCTGCGAATCCTCCGTTTATCATGTGAATATGTCTCTCAAGGGTGTGTGGGAGACGTTCAGCTCATTCGCCCTCTTCATCCCTTCTTCTCTTCTTTGGTTCGTCTGCTCTATTGGCTAAGAACCGATCTAGTTGATGCACCACTATTTCATGGTGAATTTTATCTTGAATTTAGGGGATTTTATCATCTTTTCCTACATTTATTCACCAAAATAGCATGGTTTTGTATATTCTCTCTAATTTGTGCTTAAGAGTGAAAACATGCTTTTTCGGCCCTTAATTGGTTAATTTTAATTCACCTTTGATTCCACTAGATGCCTTGATGTGTTTATTAGTGAATTCAGGTTCAAAAGGCTGGGAATGGATCAAAGGAATGAAGGGAAAAGCATGCAAAGTGGAGAAATTATAGAAAATCAAGGATTGGGAGTGCATTCACCGACGCGCATGCGTGGCTTACGCGCACGCGTGAATATGGAGTCGCATGGCGACGCGTACGCGTGACATGACGCGGATGCGTGGGACAGTCGTCCGACCAGTCGGCATTTTTGGGTGACAAATTTCTAATTCCAACACTTTTACATTTCATTTTTAGTCTTTTAGGATTTTAGTTGCATTTTCTTATTTTTGCATATATATATATATATATATACATAATAAGCTTAGTCAAAATAATGAAATTTTTTCAAGAATTTATCTATAGGGCACCCCAATTGATTTGAGTAAAAATTTTTCATTGAACTTTCTTGAACTATACATTGTGGATCATGTTTTCAGCTAAGAACACAAGCATGTGAGATTTGAGCCTAATTGTGTGGTTACATCATATAACCACTTATTTCCATTCTTGTGTGCATTATTCTCTTTCTTTGATTGTAATATTTGATTTGTTTGATTCTTTATGTCCATTATTTTGTGTATACATGCATTTATATGATTGAGGCCATTATTTCAATTAGCTCACTTACCCAAATAGTCTTACCTTTTATCTTCCATTGTTAGCCAACTTTGAGCCTACGATAGACCCATTTGTTCTTAATTTTAAGCACATTACTAGCCTTAAAGCGAAAAACAATAAATGTCCTTTATTTGGATCTTTGACTAGCTTAGGCTAGTGAGTGTGTATCATTCAAGTGTGGGGAAACTTGGAACATTGGTTGAGAAAAAGGTGTGTGTTGTATCTTTGTTGAAAATCATGGGAATTAGGTATATACTCATGTGTTAATTAAATGTAAAACCATATGCATTGATACTTTTGTATATATTTTGGTTTGAAAAGAAAAAAAAATGAGAAAATAAAAAGAAAAAAAAATATAAATATAGATATGCAAAGAAAAATAAATAACAGAAAATGAAAGAAAAAGCAAAATAATAAAAAAGGGACAAAATGCCCCACAATGAAGCTCAATAATAATCAATGCATATGAGTTGTGATCGAATGCATGAGTGTGTGAAAAATTGAAGAATGGGTAATTAGGTTTGTTTAGAATTGTATAGGTTGCTATATAGGTTAGGTGGGAAGCTTAGGTTAATCAAAGATTCAAATTTCAAGTCCACTTAACCATATGCATCCTACCTTGACCCTAGCCCCATTACAACCTATGAAAAAGACCTCATTATATTTGTATGCATGCATGAAATAATTGTTGATTGTTATATGAAAAATAAATCTTGGAAAGCATGATTAGGGGAGAATTAAGTGAATCAACCCCATATACTTGAGTGATTAGAGCGGATACACATCTGGTGAGGGTTCGATCGCTCAATTACATATTTTCACCTAGAATCATCACTTTCCTTGCAAGTTTGCAAAAATATTTCGATAACTCAATTCAATTGTGGGTTTGGCTTGGTTGTTAATACCTTTAGCCCTTATGCTTATATTGGTTTTCTTAGGAATTGATTTATTTTGACTAAGTAGTTGCATTCATTTAGATAGATTGCATGTAGATAGATTGCATTTAGATAGTTTACATTAGAATAAATGATGATAACCTTTGTTTCCTTCTTGGTTTAGCATGAGGACGTGCTTGGTTTAAGTGTGGGGAGATTTGATGTACCACTATTTCGTAGTGCATTTTATCTTGAATTTAGGGGATTTTATCACCTTTTCCCACATTTATTCACTAAAATAGAATGGTTTTGTATATTCTCCCTAATTTGTGCTTAAGAGTAAAAACATGCTTTTTAGGCCCTTAATTGGTTAATTTTAATTCACCTTTGATTTCGCTAGATTCCTTGATGTGTTTGTTAGTGAATTTAGGTTCAAAAGGCTAGAAATGGATCAAAGGAATGAAGAGAAAAGCATGCAAAGTGGAGAAATCATGAAAAATCAAGGATTGGGAGTGCATTCACCAAGAGGAGAAAAGGGGGAGGAGCACATAGTTGAGTTTTCATCATGCTTTAGTTAGTTTCTAGAGAGAGAAGCTCACTCTTCTCTCTAGAATTAGGTTAGATGTAGATTAGGATTTCTTAGATCTAGTTTTAATTCATACTTTGATTTATTTTTCCTTTACAATTTCTTGTTCTTCTACCTTTACTTTCCTAGTTTTGTACTTTACTCCTTGTAATTGTTTACTTTGTTGTTGATGCACTCTTGTTTCTTCTATATTCCTTTAATGCAATTTATGTTTGATTTCTTTTATTGTTTAATTGCTTTATTGTTGTTAATTCCTTGCAATTAGTAATTGTAGATTTATACTTCTTGCAATTTTATCTTACTTTTCTTTTATTGGGGTTTGTACTTGTGACAAACAAATCTTTGCATAAGAGGATTGTTTGTTGGTTTAGAACTATACTTGCAACAAGATTTCATTTATGAAATTCTAAACCATACGAAAATTCTCTTCATCAAAATGGCACCATTGCCGGGGAATTGCAAATGTGTGCCTTGTTATTGGTTATTGTATATATGTGGATATTGTGAATATGTTTGCCTCTTGTCTCTTTGTTAGTTTTTGCTAGTTTTAGGATTTAGTTTTCTTGTTTCTTATTTGATTTTGTTTTCATTTTCTCTTGCTATTATGAATTCTCACTTTGGCTATGAGTTTGGTCACAATTATGTTGTAAGAAATGGGAATTTCAATGAGAATGTGCATCAAGGATGGAATAATCAAAGGTGGGAGGAGCCTCAAGAATATGCTCAATCTTCATGGCAACAACCCCCTCCGGTTTCGTATAGGTATAATTCCACTCCTTGTGCATATCAATCTACTGGATGTGGTAATCTTCATTGTACTCGTCAACAACTACCACCACATGCCTATGAGCCTCATCCTCAACATAGTCCCCAACCATACTCACAAGCCCCTTTCTACCAAATGCCTTCCTATGACCCTCATCCATCATATAACCAATCACCCTTACCTCATCCGTGTAACATTATGTAAGAAAATCCGTAGAGCCACCACAAATACAACATCAATCTCCCAAGGACCACAAATTTCATATACACTACCTCCATACCCTTACCAAGAAGAACCACCTTCCTATTATGAACCCCTCCTCCCAAATAATGAACCCTCCTATCCACCCCAAGCTCCAATGTATGAAACCTTTAGTCTTATCCTTCAAGGGCAAGAAGAGATGAAAAGGGAGGTACTAGAATTCACAGCCACCTTAGATGCGGTAGTAAACCGATTGGCCTCCCAATGCTTGAACACTCAAGGAACTCCCATGGCCACATGTGGAGAATCAAATGAAGAGTATAACATGAAGGAGAGATTGGAAACTCCGATGAAAAATGAGGAATGTTGCTTTGTGTTAGAACAATTGGAGGAACCTATGCTCATTGAAAAAGAGGAAGAATTGGTTGAAGACTTAGGAGATGCGGAGCCTCCATGGGAACCTAGAGTTAAGGAAAACCCCTCCAACAAGATTGAAGTTGATGTTGAGGAAGAAAGTGCACAACCTCCAAGGAATTTTCCATATGAAGAATTGGACGGGATAGAGCAAGAATTGAGTTCCCATGGCAATGAAGATCAAGCATCAAAACTTCTTGGTGGTGAATCCTTTGAACTTGAAGAATCTTCTCCCGGTGAAATAAAAAGCAATGTGGAGGTAAATTTCTCTCATCCTCCCATTTATGATTTGAGTGATGGAGAATGGTTGGATGAAATTGATGAACAAAAGATTGAAATTGAGAAATCTTGTGAAGAGGTGGAAGTCCTTAGAAAAGGAAGGACGGGAGTTGAATATGCTTTGTCAAGATCCTTGGAAGCTTCTTTGCCTAGGTTGTCATCTACTCCTACATTTGAGTGGGTAAAATTCATTTCTATTTGCTTTATTGTCCCACTCGAATATGGCTTGCATGAAATGGATGGTCAACTTAGAGAACTTTGCGGGATGCAGCACAAAAGAAGGATGTTTCGTGGTTAGCTTTGCAAATCAAGGCTCATTTTGGTTGACACATCAAAGATGAGGTACAAAGGTTTGGCTAGTGCTCAATTAGGTGGGTCTAGAAGGAGAATTTGGCACTTCATTGAGAATTCATCTTGCTTGCCACCCAGATGGTCTAATGAGAATCAACTTGAAGATGGGTGTTGAAAGAGAACTAGAAGATTGATGGTTTAGAAGTTATAATAAACTCTCGTTGCAAATATAGTTACTAAACCAAGCAATCAACCTTTCTTACAAACCTTTTGGTTGTCACAAGTAACAAAACCCTAAATAAATTGATAACCGAAGTATTTAAACCTCGGGTCGTCTTCTCAAGGAACTGCAGGGAAGTATGTTCTTATTATTGGTTATGAAGATTGTAAATTGGGGTTTTTAAGATGAGGAACAAGTAGTTTAAATTGCAATTGAATTAAGTAAAAGACTGTAAAATAAATAAATAACTGTAAAATAAACTTTTGGCAAGGTATGAGAAATTAGAAGTCCTATCCTAGTTACCCTTATCAATGATGATGAAAGTTGAATCTTAATTCCACTCAGTTAGTCTTTACTTAAAGTGAAGAAAAGTCAAGTGACTAATTAGTTAGATCCTCAAATCCTAGTTAATCCCTAAGGAAAGATTTGGATTATTGAAGTTCAATTCAATTAGCAAAGGTAACAATTATCAATCATATTTGAGTTTGATAACTCCTGAGTTACTGATTTCTTAACCAAGACCAAAAGGGAAAAGTAAATCTACCGAAATAAAAATGTCTTCAGATGGAAAGCAACAGCGATATAAATAAAAGAAACAATTGTAAACTGAAATACCTCAAATAACATTAATTCAAAAGAGTAATCTGTAACATAGAAGAATTCATAAATTAAATTGAAAAGATAAATAAAAAGGAATGTTGAACCTGATAGAAAGAGATAATCCTGAAAGCGAATAAAATCCTAAATCTAAATCCTAAAAGAGAGAGGAGAGAGAACCTCTCCCTCAAAACTACATCTAAGTCATGAATACTAACTAATTGGAGACTCTCCTCTGAATGGATGCATTCCCCCACTACATAACCTCTGATCTGTGCCTTCTGGACTTGGATTTGGGCCAAAAAGAGCTTCAGAAATCACTGGGAGCATTTTCTGTAATTTCTGGTGCGTAGCCTCTGTCACGCGGCCGCGTGGGTCACGCGGTCGCGTCAATTGAAGTTTTCCTTGTCGCGCGGTCACGTCAGTCATGCGTCCGCGTCATATGCGTTTCGCTTAAGGCGCGCGATTGTGTCAATCACGCGGTCGCATCGCTGTTAATTCGGACTGGCATACGGCCGCGTCGTCCATGCGATCGCGTCATTGCCAGTTTCTTCAAAAACTCCGTTTTGTGCTTTCTTTCCATTTTTGTATGTTTTCTTTTCATCCTTTAAGTCATTCCTGCCTCAGAAGATCTGAAACTACTCAACACACGAATCACGACATCGAATGGTAATAAAGGGTAATTAAAATTATTACTTTTAAAGCATAGGAAACATGTTTTTCACATACATCACAATATAAGGGAGGAAAAGTAAAACCATGCAATTAATATGAATAAGTGGGTGAAGGATTGAATAAATCACTCAAATTAGGCACAGAATATATCATAAAATATGGGTTTATCAACCTCCCCACACTTAAACAATAGCATGTCCTCATGCTAAATCCAAGATAAAGAGTAAGGTAAGGTTGAAGTGGTGGAATCTCATGCAATACTACCTAAATGCATCATGTAATTCTAATTATTTTTATTCACTTGTATATAAAGCTCACATGTAGTTGAATTAATTCACATTTCTCAAGGAATCATATATATAGCCAGACCTCATATAATGATAAAGCACTTTTACAATTGAGATGGGAAAATATTTTATAAACTTGCAAGACGATTAATAATTCAAGCAGAGATATATGTTAATGAGCTATTGAACCCTCACTGGATTTTGTGTTTACTCTCTGGTCACTCAGTGTTTATTGGGTTAATCACTCTATTCTTCTTTTTATCCTTACTTTCTATAACTTTGTTCTTCATCTAACCAATCAACAATTATAGAATATAGGCATACAAAAGTCATGAGGTCTTTAATTAAGGTTGTAATGGGGCCAAGGTAAAGGTAAGGGTATATGTATAAGGCTAAGTGAGCTAATTGAGCGAATCCTTGATTAGTCTAAGATCTCACCTAACATACATAACTTGTAAAGCAAAGCTTCTTTACCTATTTTCCCATATTTTTCCCACTTTTGATGTTACATGCTCATGCATTAGTTTTAATTTTGTCCTATGTGCATTGCTTTATTTTGCATTTGGGGAATTCTTTTGTTCCTTTATTCAAATACTGAAAAATAAATAAATATATATATATATATTTAATGCACATGGTAATTCAATTATTTTGATTTCACATGAGCATGCTTCCCAAAAAAAAATTTTATTTTGAATTATTTTATTCTTTTCAACTTTCTACCCTTTGTTTTTATCATCCATGTTCCCAATAGGTTTTCCACACTTAAACAATTACACAATTTCTATCCTAAGCTAACCAAGGATTCAACTTAGAATTTTTATTTTGTTTTTCTGCTTAAGGCTAGTAATGTGGTTTGTAGAATAAGAGGGGATTTAAAGGCTCAAGGGGGCTAACAAGGGTGATGTAAAAGGTAGGCTAATTTAGAATAAGTGAGCTAAAATCAACAATGGCCTCAATCACTCTTTTGGTATGTATTTCTATTCTATAATCGGACATATAGATTAAAACAAAGTAAAGAACACCAGAATAAATAAGAAGGGTGGAACACACAGGAATAAAAATTATGGTTTGAATGTAACCATACAATTAAGCTCAAAACTCACAGGCTGTGTGTTCTCTAACTCAAAAATCATATATCAGTTATATATGTCTTGCAAGTAAAAATTAAGAGTTCCCATTATTCTCAATGTAAAATTTATTTTGAGTGGCTTTAAAGTTTGTGTTTCTCCTTGATGAAATGTTGTTAACTAACTAACATGGAATGCTATATATACAAGGTGTGGGTTGTTTCTATTATGTTCAAGTATCTAGTTTACTTCCTTTTTATATTTTCAAATTAAACTAAGTTATCTTATGCTAAAAAAAAGGGTAAACTATACTAATCAATCCACAATTTCTATAACTAATAAGTTAGAATTGCAACTAAACTAAATAGCTAAAATATGAACTAAGGTGCAACATGCAGAAATAGAGTCAAAATACATGAAAATAGCAATGTATAAGTACTGAGAAAATAAAAATAAAAATAAAAGAGAAAAATACAGAAAAATAGCAAAATAAAATGAAAGAGTCTGTAGTGGTTCACCAAAAAAGAACGCTAGAGATGGCGACCTCCCCACACTTAAAATGAAGCATCGTTCCTGATGCTCACTCAAGCAGGGTGTGAAGGGGTGTCATCACTAGAAGGGTGGGTAGCTGGAGTCTCTGTGGTGGTGGGTGGTGCGGTTGTGATGGCGGCGCGGTGAGGTGGTAACGGCGGTGCGGTGAGGGAGAAGAGGAAAGAAGAAGAAGAAAGAGGGGGAAGGAGGAAGGGGGATTGCATGGCGGCGGCTTCTGGGTGGTCATCGGGGGTTGCGGTGGGCGGTGGTGGTGGCTGGAAGTTGTGGGTGGTGGTTGTGGAGAGAAGAGAGGAAGGAGAGGGGGCTGGGGGGCGCGAATGGGTAGGGTTTCGTGTGGTTGGGGGTTATTAAATTTGAATCTACGCGATCGCGTGGGCATGCGGTCGCGTGGCCGGGGTGAAATGGGGGTCGACGCGATCGCGTGAGTGATGCGATCACATGGAATGAGTAAATTATGAATGATGCGGTCGCGTGAGGCATGCGACCGCGTCGCTGGAAATTGTGCTAAACGCACAATCCAGCGTCGTTTCAGCGCAACTCTCGTTGCAAGTATAGTTACTAAACCAAGCAATCAACCTTTCTTACAAACGTTTTGGTTGTCACAAGTAACAAACCCCTAAATAAATTGATAACCGAAGTATTTAAACCTTGGGTCGTCTTCTCAAGGAACTACAGGAAAGTATGTTCTTATTATTGGTTATGAAGATTGTAAATTGGGGTTTTTAAGATGAGGAACAAGTAATTTAAATTGCAATTGAATTAAGTAAAAGACTGTAAAATAAACTTTTGGCAAGGTATGAGAAATTAGAAGTCCTATCCTAGTTACCCTTATCAATGATGATGAAAGTTGAATCTTAATTCCACTCAGTTAGTCTTTACTTAAAGTGAAGAAAAGTCAAGTGACTAATTAGTTAGATCCTCAAATCCTAGTTAATCCCTAAGGAAAGATTGGGATTATTGAAGTTCAATTCAATTAGCAAAGATAACAATTATCAATCATGTTTGAGTTTGATAACTCCTGAGTTACTGATTTCTTAACCAAGACCAAAAGGGAAAAGTAAATCTACCGGAATAAAAATGTCTTCAGATGGAAAGCAACAGCGATATAAATAAAAGAAACAATTGTAAACTGAAATACCTCAAATAATATTAATTCAAAAGAGTAATCTGTAACATAGCAGAATTCATAAATTAAATTGAAAAGATAAATAAAAAGGAATGTTGAACCTGATAGAAAGAGATAATCCTGAAAGTGAATAAAATCCTAAAAGAGAGAGGAGAGAGAACCTCTCCCTCAAAACTACATCTAAGTCATGAATACTAACTAATTGGAGACTCTCCTCTGAATGGATGCATTTCCCCACTTCATAACCTCTGATCTGTGCCTTCTGGACTTGGATTTGGGCCAAAAAGGGCTTCAGAAATCGCTGGGAGGAATTTCTGTAATTTCTGGTGCGTGGCCTCTGTCACGCGGCCGCGTGGGTCACACGGTTGCGTCAATTGGAGTTTTCCTTGTTGCGCGGTCGCGTTAGTCATGCGTCCGCGTCAATCACACGGTCGCGTCGCTGTTAATTCGCGCTGGCATGCGGCCGAGTCGTCCATGCGATCGCGTCGTTGCCAGTTTCTTCAAAAACTCCGTTTTGTGCTTTCCTTCCATTTTTGTATGTTTTCTTTTCATCCTTTAAGTCATTCCTGCCTTAGAAGATCTGAAACTACTCAACACACGAATCACGGCATCGAATGGCATTAAAGGGTAATTAAAATTATTACTTTTAAAGCATAGGAAACATGTTTTTCACATACATTACAATATAAGGGAGGAAAAGTAAAACCATGCAATTAATATGAATAAGTGGGTGAAGGATTGAATAAATCACTCAAATTAGGCATAGAATATATCATAAAATATGGGTTTATCAGGTGTCAAAACAAAGTGTGGGATCCCGGATCGTACAAGGAGGATCAATTTTGGGAGCTCATGGTTTGAGAATCAATTTGAAGAATGAAGCTTATTGGAAGTCCAAGTATTGGTGGATATTCAAGGATGGCTTCAAGTACAAGCCACCTTGATGAGGAGCTCCCCATAAGTCCAACTTAAGGATAATAAATAAAAGTGCTAGGTGGGAGACCCTGCCATGGTAACATCTTTCCTTTTTCTCTTTTGTAAATATTCATAGAATTAGTTTAATTTCATGTTTTGATTGGTTTATTGAGCTTATTTGGTAGTCTAGTATGTTAAATATGGTTTTAAGGTGTTTTGGTAGCTGTTTGGGGGTTTGGAGGTTTGGAATGCTTGGTTTGGTGCAAAAACATGGAAAAATTTTGAAAAATAGAGCACCCCCACGCGTACGCGTGCCCCCAAGCTTTTCAACCATCCACGCGCACGCGTCACCCACGCGTACACGTGAATCCAAAATTTCCACCTCCATACAAAATCCAAAGAGTTATGCCTACTTTGTGCGCGTTTTGTGCCTTTGGAACAAACCCACCCACACTTACGCGTCATCTCACGCGTATGCGTCACCGCTTTGAATAACCCATCACGCGTACGCGTGACCCACGCATATGCGTCGCTCCCATTTCACCTCACCACGTGCACGCATAACCCACGTGTACGCGTGGATCGCCCTTCTTCACCACTCTTCTTTTCTCATCTTCCTTCCATTTCTTTCCTTTTTCTCTCTTCTCTTCTTTTCTTTTCCTTCCTCACCCATCATCCGACACTGCCACACACCATCAATCATTAGTTAGTTTAGTTACTTAGCTATTTAGTTAGTTTGATTTTTGTTTAATTTTCTGTTTTTCATAATAATTGTTGGATTGTTAATCTTGTTTACTATCTTTTGCTGCTGATTCTTGATGCGATGTTAGTTTAACATCATTGTTGCTAATTTTCATTGTTTGATTCTCTTGTTGAGGTTACAATGTATTACTTGGTTTTGAATTTTTCATGCTTAACCTTTGTGAATACCAAGTACATGAGAATAGCTTTTAACGCATGTTAAATTTTTTTGAATTGCATGATTTGGCCACCATGTGATTTGAATTCTTTTCTTTGATTAGAAAATTTCTTGATGGATGTTGTGCATTTATCTTAATGCATTGTGTTTCTTGATCATATGCATCCATATGTTTTTGGCTTGAATGCTTTCATGCTTCTTCATTGCTTGTTTGGTTGTTTTAACCTACGAGTTTAGAACATCTCAAGCACATTCGGATGAGTGAAATACATGTTCCCTTTTGTGCAACCGTGACATAGCTTTCTATGTTAGTGTGTGTGTTCTAAATTGTGTGCAACTTAGAATGCACAATCACTTTTATCCATGTCACATATTCTGTCACTCACTGCATTCTAGTGATTACTACCTCATTCCAACAAAGTATGCTTCCTTGCTTTTGCATTTATTTTTCTCACTATCCCGTCTTCTATTTCCAGGATGAG
Organism: Arachis ipaensis; assembly: GCF_000816755.2. NCBI lineage: Eukaryota > Viridiplantae > Streptophyta > Magnoliopsida > Fabales > Fabaceae > Arachis > Arachis ipaensis. Next base: position 51,408,220 of record NC_029791.2, read on the forward strand.
TCATTATAGGCAAAAATGGAAATTGGAAACAGAACATGTAGCAACCGGTTGATCCACCAGCTGAAGGTGGCAACTCAGAAAGTCGCCATACCCCCTTGCTCATCTTTGAATGCATCGAGGATGGTGCAAACTTTTAAGTGTGGGGAGGTCATCCGACCGAATCGGCATTTTTGGGTGACAAATTTCTAATCCCAACACTTTCGCATTTCATTTTTAGGTCTTTTAGGATTTTTTGTTGCATTTTCTTATTTAGCATATATATACATAATAAGCTTAGTCAAAATAACGAATATTTTTTTTCAAGAATTTTATCTATTGGGCACCCCAATTGATTTGAGTAAAAATTTTTCATTGAACTTGCTTGAATTATACATTGTGGATCATGTTTTCAGCTAAGAACACAAACATGTGAGATTTGAGCCTAATTGTGTGGTTACATCTTATAACCACTTATTTTCATTCTTGTGTGCATTATTCTCTTTCTATGATTGTAATCTTTGACTTGTCTGATTCTTTATGTCCATTATTTTGTATATATATGCATTTATATGATTGAGGCCATTATTTCATTTAGCTCACTTACCCAAATAGCCTTTTACCTCTTATCTTTTATTGTTAGCCAACTTTGAGCCTACGATTAACCCACTTGTTCTTAATTTAAGCACATTATAAGCCTTAAAGTGAAAAACAATAAATGTCCTTTATTTGGATCTTTGATTAGCTTAGGCTAGTGAGTGTGTATCATTCAAGTGTGGGAAAACTTGGGACATTGGTTGAGAAAAAGGTGTGTGTTGTATCTTTGTTGAAAATCATGTGAATTGGGTACATACTCATGTGTTAATTAAATGTAAAACCATATGCATTGATACTTTTGTATATATTTTGGTTTGAAAAGAAAAAAAATGAGAAAATAAAAAGAAAATATATATATATAGAAAACAAAAAAAAATAGAAAAAGAAAAAAAAAAGAAAAACAATAAAAAGGGGATAAAATGCCCCACAGTGAAGCTCAATAATAATCAATGCATATGAGTTGTGATCAAGAAAAGAATGCATGAGTGTGTGGAAAAGTGAAGAATGTGTAATTAGGTTTATTTAGAATTGTATAGGTTGCTATATAGGTTAGGTGGGAAGCTTAGGTTAATCAAAGATTCAAATTTCAAGTCCACTTAACCATATGCATCCTACATTGACCCTAGCCCCATTACAACCTATGAAAAAGACCTCATGATATTTTTATGCATGCATGAAATAATTATTGATTGTTAGATGAAAAACAAATCTTGGAAAGTATGATTAGGGGATAATTGAGTGAATCAATCCCGTACACTTGAGTGATTAGAGCGGATACACATCCGGTGAGGGTTCAATTGCTCAATTACATGTTTTCACCTAGAATCATCACTTTTCTTGCAAGTTTATAAAATATTTAATAACTCAATTCAATTGTGGTTTTGGCTTCGTTGTTAATACTTTTAGCCCTTACGCTTATATATGTATTCTTGGAAGTTGATTTATATTGACCAAGTAATTGCATCCATTTAAATAGATTACACATAGATAGATTGCATTTAGATAGTTTACATTAGAATAAATGATGATACCCTTTGTTTCCTTCTTGATTTAGCATGAGGACATGCTTGGTTTAAGTGTGGAAAGATTTGATGCACCACTATTTCGTGGTGCATTTTATCTTAAATTTAGGGGATTTTATCACCTTTTCCCACATTTATTCACTAAAATAGAATGGTTTTGTATCCCTAATTTGTGCTTAAGAGTGAAAACATGCTTTTTAGGTCCTTAATTAGTTAATTTTAATTCACCTTTGATTCCACCAGATGCCTCGACCGAATCGGCATTTTTGGGTGACAAATTTCTAATCCTATCACTTTTGCATTTCATTTTTAGGTCTTTTAGGATTTTTTGTTGCATTTTCTTATTTAGCATATATATACATAATAAGCTTAGTCAAAATAATGAATATTTTTTTTTCAAGAATTTTATCTATTAGGCACCCCAATTGATTTGAGTAAAAAATTTTTATCGAACTTGCTTGAACTATACATTGTGGATCATGTTTTGAGCTAAGAAAATAAGCATGTGAAATTTGAGCCTAATTGTGTGGTTACATCTTATAACCACTTATTTTCATTCTTGTGTGCATTATTCTCTTTCTATGATTGTAATCTTTGATTTGTTTGATTCTTTGTGTCCATTATTTTGTGTATACATGCATTTATATGATTGAGGCCATTATTTCATTTAGCTCACTTACCCAAATAACGTTACCTCTTATCTTCTATTGTTAGCCAACTTTGAGCCTACGATTAACCCATTTGTTCTTAATTTTAGCACATTATAAGCCTTAAAGTGAAAAATAATAAATGTCCTTTATTTGGATCTTTGATTAGCTTAGGCTAGTGAGTGTGTATCATTCAAGTGTGGGGAAACTTGGGACATTGGTTGAGAAAAAGGTGTGTGTTGTATCTTTGTTGAAAATTGTTCCGAGGGTTACCTAAAACTGGAGGTCAATCTCAGATGAGATCTGTTATTGTGGTCGGAGCTGTCGTGTCTGACTTGTTGGATCTGGTGGTGCTGCTGATCCTTGATCACCGGAGGGGGTGGTACCTGCAGGAGACTCCGATGCCTAAGTTAGCACGGGCTTTTAGCAGGTTTTTATGTAGAATCGGAGTATGAGTTATACCTGGGTGCTCCAGTGTATTTATAGTAGTGTAGAGTGACCTTTTTGGAGATAAGTTAGTTATCTTATCTTATCTTATCTTTGAGCGAAGTCACCTTATCTTTTAGGCCAGTCGCCTTTAGAGTGTGTTGCGTCCTTTTATTTGGGCCTACTTGAGCCTCTCAGGCGTTTGTCTGAGCTCTTTGCGAAGAGGTCGGTAATGGACCAACCTTCTAAGAGGTCGGTAATGGACCAACCTTTCAAGAGGTCGGTAAGGGACCAACCTTCCAAGAGGTCGGCCTATCTGCTTTAGATCATCTCGAATCTTATAGCTCGGACCGGTGTATGAACAGTGCCCTTGCTTGAGCTTTGACCTTCTTATGAGGACGTGCTTTTAAGCTTCGACCTCTTTAGGAATTCATGTTCAAGCATCTTTCTTGGTTCGTATCCGATCTGCCTTTGAGTGGTAATGTGGGTTTTTTATCCTTGCCTTTTGGGATCATGCCTTGCTTTGAGTTTGTGTTGTCAACCCTCTGATTTGGCGGAGTTGTCCTTGTGGCTTAGTGTCCGAGCTTTTAGTGACTTGTCCGATAACTTTCTAGTGTTCTTTATAGAACCTTTTTAGTTATCGTTTTCTTTGTAGCCCTGTTTTGAGCTCCATCCTTCTTTGAGCGGAGTTGTATCCCTTTTGGCTAAGCACTTTTGAGCCGTAAGTTGTCTTCAACCTTTTTGGCTTTTGACTCGTTCTCTTTTCGAGATTGTTGCTTTGGATCGCGCCTTTGGCTAATGTCGACCCGTCCGGGCTTTTTAGTCATATTCCAACAACTTTTCAGGTAGTGTTCTAAGGGGAACCTTTTCTTTATAGTTTGTTTGGATGACTTTTTTAGCGCCATTTCGTTTTGTGCTTTTGCTTTTTAAGTAGTATCTTTTTTCAATACTTCTTACCTTTCAGCAAAGTACTTCTGGTCTTTCTTTGGCATTTGCGAGATGTCTTTGTCCCTTTTTAGTGATCCTTTCACTGGTCTGACTTCTATGTCGGGCCTTCTTAAGTTATTTTTAGCAATCCATTTTTAGTCAGACCTCGTTAAGTCGCTTTCTATGGATTACTTTTTATAACTTCTTGCATTAATCTGCTTCTACGCTTTCACCTTACCGACCTCTTTGTAATCGGTCGATGAATTTGATTTTCACCTTGCCAACCTCTTTGTAATTGGTTGATGAATTTGATTTTCACCTTGCCGACCTCTTTGTAATCGATCGATAAATTTGATTTTCACCTTGCCGACCTCTTTGTAATCGGTCGATGAATTTGATTTTCACCTTGCCGACCTCTTGATAATCGGTCGATGAATTTGGTTTTCACCTTGCCGACCTCTTTGCAATCGATCGATGAATTTGGTTTTCACCTAAACCTTTCCGACCTCTTTGTAATCGGGCGATGAATTTGGTTTTCACGTTGCCGACCTCTTTGTAATCGGGCGATAAATTTTGCGTGAACTTAGATTAATGCGTCTTGGTAGGAAACTTTTTAGGGAATTGGCGACTTTTATTTGAATAATAAATGAAATAAAAACATAAATATAAGTATGTACATATGAGTGCTTACCCTTAGAGGTCAGGCAGTTTCTTAGATCTCGGACAGGCACCTTATTAGAAAACCTTTTCAGGAAAAAGAGTGTCCCTTGACCTACGATCTTTACTTTTCTCTGGCTATAGTACCTTCTTAGATTACAGGCATGCCATGACCTTGGTAGCTCTCGCCCATCGAGGTCGGACACCTTGTAGTAACCTTTCCCCAGTACTTCTGATACTCGGTATGGTCCTTTTCGGTCTGTCGCTTCCCTCTGCAAGGTCGGCCAGTAGAAACCGGCTCGGAGTACCTTTTTGAAAAGAGCTCTTGCCCCGAGGTGATTGCCACACATGCCACCGTGGACTTCTTCGAGAACTTCCCTTGTAGCGAAGGTCGGGACGCATTTTAGGAGGGGCGTAGAGATTCCTTTCCTATATAGGACGTCCTATACCATGGTGTAGTACTGTGCTTCTCGTACTAGCCTTTTTGCCTCCTTTATGTCTGCGGGAACTATTTCCTCCTTGAGGTAGTTGATTATGGGCAACATCCATCCTTGGTCCTGTCCTGATATGGCTAGGATCTTTTCTTCCTCCAAGGTCGATGGACTTCGAAGTGTTTCTTGGATGAGGCTTCTATTATTACCCCCTGGTTTGGTGCTGGCTAGTTTTGAAAGTGCATCAACTCGGGCATTCTATTCCCGGGGTATGTGTCGGACCTCATATCCCCTGAATTGTCTAAGCTGTTCTTTGGTGTTGTCAAGGTATTTTTTCATGGTGGGATCCTTGGCTTGATAGCTCCCTTCTATTTGCGAAGTGACTACTTGGGAGTCGCTAAAAATGGTAAGTCTTTGAGCTCCCACTTCCCTAGCCAGCCTCAAACCAGCCAGTAGTGCTTCATACTCAGCTTGATTATTTGAAGCAGGGAACTCAAACTTTAAGGAGAGCTCGATTTGTGTTCCCTGATCGCTCTCTAAGATGACTTCTGCACCACTCCTGATTTTGTTTGAGGAGCTGTCCACATAGAGGCTCCACTCTGTGGGGGTGCCCAGGGTGTCAGTGTATTCTGCGATGAAGTCGGCCAGGTACTAAAATTTGATAGCTGTCCGGGCTTCATATTTGAGGTCGAATTCAGATAACTTAATGATGAAAAGACTTTTGTGTGGTCTAGAATTCTACTAATGAATTCTCGTTGTAAAGTATAGTTTATAAACCAAACAGTAGTCCTTTCATACAAAAATTTGTTTGTCGCAAGTACAAACCCCTAAATTTATTAAACCGAAGTATTTAAACCTCGGGTTGTTCTCCCTAGGAATTGTAATAAAGTGCCTTGTTATTGGTTATGGAGTATGTTTTAGATAAGTCCTAGTTCTCCACCAAATCAATTAGTGAGATCTAGCGTTAATGGCTCCCAATCGTCAATCACTTGGACATTAGTAACTCAAGAGTTCCTAAGTTACCTTCCCAAGCCAAGAGCACAAAATTCTACTCTAAGATCCAACCAAGCATTTTATCAAACACTTGGAAGGCATAAAAGGAAAATATAGCAAAATTGCAAGGAATATAAATCTACACTACTCAATTGCAAGGAATTAAACAACAATAAAGCAAATCAATGATAAAAGAACATGAATCATAAATTGCATTAAAAGAAAATAGAAGAAGGAAGAGTGCATCAACAACAAAGCAAGCAATTACAAGAATGAAATACAAAATTAGAGAGAGGAAGAGTAGTAGAAACAAGAAATTGGAAAAAAACAAGATGAAATCAAGAAATCATGCCTAGATCTAAGATGGATTAACCTAACCTAATTCTAGAGAGAAGAGGGAGCTTCTCTCTCTAGAAACTAAACTACATGATGTAAAAACTTCAAACAATTGCTCCCCCTTTTGCCCAAGCTTGAATTCTGCATGAAATAGCATTAGAAATGAGTTGGGTTGGGCCCAAAGTGCTTCAGAAATCGCTGGGGAAGATTTCACTTTAGTGGACCACGTGTTCAATCAGCGCGCATGCATACATGGCGCGTGTGTGCCCCTTAACGCGAAGCAACATATGGAAAATTTTATATCATTTCGAAGCCCCGGATGTTAGCTTTTGAACGCAACTAGAACGCCTCATTTGGACCTCTGTAGCTCAAGTTATGGTCGATTGAGTGCGAAGAGGTCGGACTTGACAACTTTACGGTTCCTTCATTTCTTCCTGAGTTCTCCCACTTTGCATGCTTTTCTCCTCACTTCTTCCATCCAATACTTGCCCTATGAACCTGAAATCACTCAACAAATACATCAAGACATCGAATGGAATTAAAGTGAATTGAATTTAGTTATTTTAAGGCCTAAAAAGCATGTTTTCACATTTAAGCACAAATCAAGGGAGAATTGCAAAACCATGCTATTTCATTGAATAAATGTGGAAAAAGGTGATAAAATCTCCCAAATTAAGCACAAGATAAATCACAAAATTGGGATTTATCACTCAACTGCCCATTGTAGGATTCTTCCATCTAAATATGTTTTCTGAAAGATCCCCTTTATGGGTTGGTTGGTCCGTACTCTGATGGTGTGAGATTGAAAGTATGGTTGGAGTCGTTGGGAAGTGAGTATGAGGGAGTAGGAAAATTTTTCTATCTTTTGATACTTCAATTCAGCCCTTTGTAAAGCCTTACTGATGAAGTAGATGGGTTATTGCCCACTTTCGTCTTCTCTGACTAGTGCTGATGCTATTGCCTGACTTCCTACAACGAGGTATAGTATGAGCTCTTCACCTTCCCGAGGTCGAGTAAGGACAGGTAGTTGGCGTTGGCAAGTATTATGGTAATAACCATAGGATCATCGTGCCCCAGGATGATGCCCGCAGCGTCTTCTTACGTGAAGGTAATAGTGGGGAGATCGACAGACCTGTCTCCTCCTCTTTTATGTTTAATCGAACAAGGGGACGGAATCTTTTCAATGTTGCATATCTCTCTGTATACATCCACAAGGGACACTCTGAGTGGAGTGTAGTTGTGGTACTTTCGAGGTTTTTTAGCAGGCTGATCCTCCTTTTTCCTGGACTCTTTATCCTTGTCTCGAGGTGGGTGGGAGAATCCGGATTTTGAGGTTTCTCCTAGTTGAGAATTTTCCTCCATATTGATATACTTTTCTGCCCGTTCTTGTATCTCGTTCAGAGATGTTGAATGTTTTTTGGATATTGAGTGGCTAAAAGGTCCCTCTCTCAGGCCGTTGATGAGCCCCATGATGGCTGCTTCTATTGGGAGACTTTGTATGTCGAGACATGCTTTGTTAAACCTTTCCATGTAGCTACCAAGGCTTTCTCGATCTCCTTGTTTAACTCCTAGTAAGCTTGGAGCGTGTCTGGTCTTGTCCTTTTGGATAGAGAACCTGGCGAGGAACTTTTTGGCTAGGTCGTCAAAACTTGTGATTGATCTTGGAGGCAAACTGTCAAATCACTTTGTTGCTATTTTTGTCAGGGTAGTCGAGAAAGCTTTGCATCGAATTGCATCTGAAGCGTCTGTGAGATACATCCTGCTTCTGAAATTGCTGAGATGATCTCTTTAGTTAGGAGCTTTGAAGTCCTTTGGGACTTTAGCTTTCATGATCTCTTTAGTGAATGGATCTTGATCCTTGTGGGAGTTATCTTCATGGTTGGAATGAGTAGTTTTGGTTTTGAGATCGGCTTCGAACTTTGCGAGCTTGTCCTCTAGCTTTCGGCGACGTCTCGCTTCTCTTCGGAGGTCTCTCTCGGCCTCGCGATGATGTTCGGCCTCTTGTTCCAGCTGTTTGGGGTGATTCTACTGTTCACAGAGGGCATCTAAGATTTCGGTGTTTGGAGATTGCTTGTCCCCCTTGGTTTGAGGCACATCCTTTGATGCGGCATCTGTATTTTTAAGCGGGATTTTTTCTTCCAAACCGGAGTTGTGATTGTTGTCAAGGTTGTCCGCCATGATGAGGGGATGACTTCCAGGTCCCTGGCAATGGCGCCAATGTTCCGAGGTTTACCTAAAACTGGAGGTCAATCTCGGATGAGATCTGTTATTGTGGTCGGAGCTGTCGTGTCCGACTTGTTGGATCTGGTGGTGCTGCTGATCCTTGATCACCGGAGGGGGGTGGCACCTGCAAGAGACTATGATGACTAAGTTAGCATGGGCTTTTAGTAGGTTTTTATGTAGAATCAGAGTATGAGTTATACCTGGGTGCTCCAGTGTATTTATAGTAGTGTAGAGTGACCTTTCTGGAGATAAGTTAGTTATCTTATCTTATCTTTGAGCGAAGTCACCTTATCTTTTAGGCCAGCCGCCTTTAGAGTGGGCTGCGTCCTTTTATTTTGGACTACTTGGGCCTCTAAGGCGTTTGTCCGAGCTCTTTGCGAAGAGGTCGGTAATGGACCAACCTTCCAAGAGGTCGGTAATGGACCAAGCTTTCCAGAGGTCGGTAAGGGACCAACCTTCCAAGAGGTCAGCCTATTTGCTTTAGATCATCTCGGATCTTATAGCTCGGACCGGTGTATGAACAAAAATCATGGGAATTGGGTACATACTCATGTGTTAATTAAATATAAAATCATATGCATTGATACTTTTGTATATATTTTGGTTTGAAAAGAAAAAAAATAAGAAAATAAAAAGAATATATATATATATAGAAAAGAAAAAATAGAAAAAGAAAGAAAAAAAGAAAAGCAATAAAAAGGGGACAAAATGTCCTATAGTGAAGCTCAATAATAATCAATGCATATGAGTTGTGATCAAGAAAAGAATGCATGAGTGTGTGAAAAAGTGAAGAATGGGTAATTAGGTTTGTTTAGAAATGTATAGGTTGCTATATAGGTTAGGTGGGAAGCTTAGGTTAATCAAACATTCAAATTTCAAGTCCACTTAACCATATGTATCCTACCTTAATCCTAGCCCTATTACAACCTATGAAAAAGACCTCATGATATTTGTATGCTTGCATGAAATAATTGTTGATTGTTAGATGAAAAACAAATCTTAGAAAGCATGATTAGGGGAGAATTGAGTGAATCAACCCCATACACTTGAGTGATAAGAGCGGATACACATTCGGTGAGGGTTCGATCGCTCAATTACATGTTTTCACCTAGAATCATCACTTTTCTTGCAAGTTTGTAAAATCTTTAATAACTCAATTCAATTTTGGTTTGGCTTGGTTGTTAATACTTTTAGCCCTTACACTTATATATGTGTTCCGAGGATTACCTGAAACTGACGGTCGATCTCGGACGAGATCTTCTGTGCTGGTCGGTGCTGTCACATCCGACTTGCTGATCCTTAAGATGTTGCTGATCCTTGATCACCGGAGGGGAGTGGTACCTGCAAGAGACTCCGATGCTTAAGTTAGCATGGGCTTTGAGCAGATTTTTATGTAGAATCAGAGTATGAGTTATACCTGGTTGCTCTAGTGTATTTATAGTAGTGTGGGGTGTCCTTTAAGATAAGTTAGTTATCTTATCTTATCTTATCTTTTAGGAGAGCCGCCTTATCTTTCTTGGCTTTGCCGCCTTTAGAATGGGCTGCGTTCCTTCATTTGGGCCTGCTTGGGCCTCTATGGTGATTTGGCCGAACTCTTTAAGAAGAGATCGGGGATGACCCAACATGAAGAGGTCGGTGACGAACTGAATTCCTGCGCGATCTAGAATTTTCTAAAAATAAATCCTCGTTGCAAGTATAGCTTCTAAACCGACAAGGAATCCCTTTCGTACAAACATTTTGATTGTCACAAGTAATAAACCCCTAAATAAATTGATAACCGAAGTATTTAAACCTCGGGTCGTCTTCTCAAGGAACTGCAGGGAGGTATGTTCTTATTATTGATTATGAGTTTTGTAAATTGGGGTTTTGAAAGTAAGGAACAAGTAATTTAAATGATAAATAAAATAAATAAATAACTGTAAAATAAACTCTTGGCAAGGTATGAGAAATTGGAAGTCCTATCCTAGTTATCCTTATCAATGGTGATGAGAATTGAGTTTTAATCCCACTTAGTTAGCCTTTACTAAAGCAAAGGAAGGTCAAGTGACTAATTAGTTTGATCCTCAGAAACTATAAGTTAAGAAGAGAGAAAAATTGAAAATTTAAAGGAAACTAAACTAAAAAATTAAAGGTTTGGGAGGGGCCATTGCCCCCTTTCCCACAAACGTGGCTCCGCCACTGGGTCCTAGTCAATTCCTAAGAAAGGACTGAAGTTTATTGAAGTTCAATTCAATTAGCAAAGACAACAGTTATCAATCACGTTGAGTTTGATAACTCAAGAGTTGCCAATTAATCAACCAAAGCTAAGAAGAAGAAAATACAAATTATTAATGTAAATAAAGGAAAGCAATCATAATTCTGAAATACCTCAAATTATATTAAATAGAATATCAAATCTAAACATGAATGGTTCATAAGCTAATTTGGCAACAAAAGTAATTAAAAGAAAACTTTAAAAGATCTGAAAGTAAAAGAGAAATATAAAGCAAAAGGAATATTGAACCTGATAAGGAGTTGGAATACTAAATTGAAATAATAAGAAATCCTAATCCTAAAACCTAAGAGAGAGGAGAGAACCTCTCTCTCTAAAAACTACATCTAAACTATGAAAAGTGAATAATTGGAGATCTCTTCCTGAATGGATGCATTCCCCCACTTCATAACCTCTAATCTGTGCCTTCTGGACTTGGATCTGGGCCAAAAAAGGTTTCAGAAATCGCTGGGAGCGTTTTCTGTAATTTCTGGTGCGTAACGTCTGTCACGCGTCCGCGTGGGTCACGCGGTCGCGTCATCTGGAGTTTTCCTTGTCACGCATTCGCTTCGGTCATGCGTCCGCGTCATCTGTGTTCTGCTCATGGCGCGCGTCCGCATCAGTCACGCGTTCGCGTCGCTGTCTTTTTGCGCTAGACATGCGGCCGCGTCGTCCATGCGTTCACGTCGTTGCCAGTTTCTTCAAAAACTCCGTTTTGTGCTTTCCTTCCATTTTTGTATGTTTTCTTTCCATCATTTAAGTCATTCCTGCCTTAGAAGATCTGAAACTACTCAACACACAAATCACGGCGTTGAATGGTAATAAAAGGTATTTAAAATAAATAATTTCAAAGCATAGGAAACATGTATTTCACATATATCACATAATAAGGAAGGAAAAGTAAAACCATGCAATTTTTATGAATAAGTGGGTGAAGGATTGAATAAATCTCTTGAATTGAGCACAATATATATCCTAAAATATGGGTTTATCAACCTCCCCACACTTAAACAATAGCATGTCCTCATGCTAAATCCAAGATAAAGAGTAAGGTAAGGTTAAAGTGGTGGAATCTCATGCAATGTAATCTATCCTAAATGCAACTATCTAAATGAATCATGCAATTCTAATTGTTATTCACCTGTATATAAAACTTACATGTAGTTAAATTAATTCACATTCTGAAGGAATTATATATGCATAGCCAAACCCTGGATAATGTTAAAGCACTTTTACAATTGAGATGGGTAAAAAATATTTTTCAAGCTTGCAAGACAATTAACAATTTAAGCAGAGATATATGGTGATAAGCTATTGAACCCTCACTGGATTTTGTGTTTACTCTCTAGTCACTCAGTGCTTATTGGGTTAATCACTCTATTCTTCTTTTTATTCTTACTTTCTATAACTTTGTTCTTCATCTAACCAATCAACAATTATATAATACAGTCATAGAAAAATCATGAGGTCTTTTTACAGGTTGTAATGGGGCCAAGGTAAAGGTAAGGGTATATGTATGAGACTAAGTGAGCTAATAAGTGAATCCTTGACTAGTCCAAGATCTCGCCTAACATACATATTTTGTAATTCAAAGTTTCTTAACCTATTTGCCCAACTTTTCTCACTTTGTATGGCAAGCTCATGCATTAACTTAAATTTTATCCCATGTGCATTGATTCTTTTTATTTTGCAATTGGAGAATTTTTTGTATCCCCTTAATCAAATACCGAAAATAAAAATTTTTTTTAATGCACATGGTAATTCAATTGTTTTGATTTCACATGAGGATGCTTCCCAAATTTTTATTTTGAAACATCTTTTATTCTTTTTAACTTTCCACCTTTGTTTCTATCATCCATATTCCCATAAAGTTCCCCACACTTAAACAATACACAATTTCTATCTTAAGCTAACCAAGGATTCAACTTGGGATTTTTATTTTATTTTTCTGCTTAAGGCTAGTAATGTGATTTATAGAACAAGAGGGTATTTAAAAAGCTCAAGGGGACTAACAAGGGTGATGTAAAAGGTAGGCTAATTTGGGATGAGTGAGGAAAAAAATCAAATGATGGCCTCAATCATTTCTTAGTATGTATCTATATTCTATATTGGACATATAGATTAAAACAAAGCAAAGAACATCAGAATAAAAAGAAGGGCGAAATGCACAGGAATAAAAATTATGGTTTGAATATAACCATACAATTAAGCTCAAAACTCACAGGCTGTGTGTTCTCTAGCTCAAAATTCATATATCAGTTATACATGTCATGCAAGTAAAATTTTAAGAGCTCCCATTATTCTCAATGTAAAATTTCTTGGGTCGCTTTAAATTTTTAGTGTTCCTCCTTGATGAAACGTTGTTAACTGTTCCGAGGGTTACCTGAAACTGGAGGTCGATCTTGGTTGAGATCCTCTGTACAGATCGGTACCAACGTGTCCGGCTGGTGGGAGACGGCCGGAGCTGTCGTGTCCGACTTGTTGATCTAGCTACACTGCTGATCCTTCGTCACCGGAGGGTGGGGGGTACCTGCAAGAGACTCCGATGCTTAAGTTAGCATGGGTATTAAACAGGTTTTTAGTAGAATCAGAGTATGAGTTATACCTGGGTGCTCCAGTGTATTTATAGTAGTTGTAGAGTGACCTTTCTAGATAAGATAAGTTAGTTATCTTATCTTATCTTTATCTTTGAGTTGAGGTCAGCTTATCTTCAAGGGAACCCCCCTTATCTCTATAGGCTTGGACGGCCTTTGGATTTGGGTCGTGTTCCTCTACTTGGGCCCTTTATGGGCTTTCCTGTCGATTTGGCCGAGTTCTTTAAGAAGAAGTCGGTCCGCTTGACCTGAAGAGGTCGGTCGCTTTGTCGTCAATCATCCCAGGTCGGATAGCTCGACTCAGGGTATGAACAGTGCCCCTGCTTGAGCTCGGTCTTAAGGTCGAGTCCTTGACTTCGGTCCTTCTCGTAGCGAAGCCGAACTCAAGCATTTTGTCGACTCCTTTTTGTAGCAGCTTTTGAATGTAGAACGTTTTTCTCTAAAAGCGCGCGCTTTTATATCAGCGCTTTTTTGGGAACGCAAGCGGTTTTAATATCCGCATTTAATTGGCATTTAATTGCCCCCACTCTCTCTTGGCTTTTATTTTGAATTTATCGATCAAAAACGGTTTCGCTTCTTCTTTGTAACTTCTCCCTTCACCTTCTCACTTTCAGCTTTTCCTTTGATTTTTCTGAAGCCTCCGCCCGTAGCTTTCGCGTTTCAGCCCAGCGACGTTGCTTTGTGACTTTGCTTTTTCGTGGGGGAAGGGGAGATTCTGGATTTTGCCTTCCGCCTTTCTGCTTTTCTTTGCAGCTTTCTCTCATTTTTCCAGGTTTTGTTCTTCTTTCTTCCTCCCTCTATGCCATTTTTTGTGTCTGTTTTGAGAAAGTTTTTATCTTAGTTGGGAAAAGTTTGGATCTTTCTGCTTTTCGTTGTGCCTGATCACTGTGTGTCTCGTAGTTTCTTCGTCTTTTGTATGGTCTTTTTCGCTTCTCCTATTGCTTGATACCTTTAGGGCTTTTGCATGTTGTGAAATGCTTTTGATTTTGAAGCCTTGGAATGATAATTTTGTTTGATTCTGAAAAAAGGTTGCATCTTTAACGATTTTTGCCTGGTATGTTTGATGTTTGTTTCTTGCTGATAGACTGTAGGAAGATGACTTTCTGTTTTGTTTGTGTTTTATCTTTCTCCTTGCTTTGTAGCCTCCAAAGGATGCCCCAAGACTTTCAGTTTGAGTCTTGGGGTTTTTCCTTTTCTGTGTATTCGCCCGTCGAGGTGTTTTGCCCCTTTGTCTGAGATATTTTTGAGTAATTCATTCTTCTTTTATTTTTGTAGGATTTAGTTGGCCTCATGTCTTCCCGAAATAACATTGTAGAGATGCCTTCCCAGGTTCCTGAGGGTATAGCCGATTGGGTGGACTCGATGGTTCTTATGTGTGTCTCTCTGGTTAATTTTGAGTTTTGTGCGCAGCTTAGGCAGTTTAATAGTGTTTGTAGTAATCCCAGTGATGAGAAGAACTATGAGCTTGTCACTCCCTCTTCTGACAAGAGAGTCTGCTTTTTTACTCGGGTTGTTGATGATCGCCCTTTCTTTTATGTTTATGATTTTTTCTTCGGTCAGCTGGGTATCACCCTTCCTTTTACTCGATTTGAAACCAACCTGTTATGGTCCTGTAATGTTGCCCCCTCTCAACTTCACCCCAATTCCTGGGGTTTCATAAAAATTTTCCAATTGTTGTGCAATGGTTTGGTATTCCTGCTTCCCAATCTCTCTTTTTCTATCTGTTTGTCTTGACTAAGCCCGGTGTGGTAAAAAAGAAGTCGGCTTGGGTCTCCTTTCGTTCCACCCAGGGAAAGAAGGTATTTTCCATGTTTGACAAGTCATTCTGTGATTTTAAAAACTACTTTTTCAAGGTCCGAGCTGTTGAAGGAGCTCGGCCCTTTTTCTGGATGAAAACGACGAACCTGCTTTTCCCTTGGAATGGCAAAAAGATGTGAGGGTCTTCAGATATGCGTGGGAAATGTTGGATGAGGCAGAGCGAGCTTTTGTGACTGTCTTGGAGGAACGCTGGGGTCATCCTCCCCATCTTGACACAAAGAAATTTCTAACCAATCCTTCTCTTCTTCAAACTGAACTGGGTATCTTGTGTTTCCTTTATTATCTGTTTATGTTGCTTGTAGCTGTCTTTCCGACTTATCCGACTTGTAGCTTAATTTCTGTTTTATTTGCAGAGGCAATGAAGAATAATGAATCCATAAAAGCTTTTAAGAGGACGCAGAGGGCGACTGCTGCCAGAATTATTGTGGCCAAGGCGGCTGGGGAGGGGTCCTCCCAAGTGCGCGAGAAGCCATCAGTGCCGAGTTCTCCTGGGGTGAAGAAGGTGATCCCTACACCCCGAGTCCATTTGGTGGATTCTCACCCCACTTCTGCCGCTCCATCTGTTGCTCCTCCCAATAAAAAACAAAAAACAGCTGAGCCCTTCGACCTCGATGCTCCTGATTTTAATGCCATTGAATTTGTAGATCAGCAAATCGGTCCCTATGGCTCCCTCTCCATGGATGATGTGTCCATCCTCCATCACTTGGAATTTATGGCCCGAAATCACGTAAAGATGGCGTATATGGCGGCTGCCATATATCAGACTGCTCAGAATCTCCCTCTCCATACCACTAAAGCGTTTATGGAGGAGGCAAAACAAGAGTTTGATCGGATGAGGGAGTTGAAGGAGGAACTTGAGGTAAAGGTAGCCAAGCTGGAGAATGACTTAGAGAACGAGAAGGCGAGTTCTCAATCACTGGCAGCTTCTTTGAGGTTGGCTGAGGACACAGCCATGATGCATAAGGATAGTTACGTTACATCCTATCGGGAGATGATGCGCCTGAGGGGGGAGCTCGACAATGTCCGGGAAGATTATTCTGAGCTCCAAACTCATCTCGTTGGCAGCGTGACTGCTGCTTATGAGAACTTGAAGGAGCAAGTTCGGGTCATTGCTCCCGAGGCCGATCTCACCCCCTTTAGCCTGGATAACATTGTCAGGGATGGCAAGATTGTCCCTGATGATAAGGATGATGATGATGAGGTTGCTCCTCCCCCTGCGTCCTCTGCCAAAGTGTCGACCTCTTTTGCTCCTCCGGTTGTGCCTGACTCGGATTGCCAAATTCAGAACCGGGAGGATGGAACTGTGGATGCTGTGCCGATTCAGACTCGTCCTCCTTCTCCTTGTCCCGATGCTGCCAAGAAGGCTCCTGATGTCTGCTGATCTCTTTCTGGATATGTAGTTGGTCCGGCTTGTGGGTTTTTTTTTTTAACTTTTTATTTAATTGCTGACATTTCTTGGTTGTTTGTTTAGCAACTTTTTATTTTGAAAAACAAAAGGTAGCTCGCTATCCCTTCATGGTAGGTTTTGGTGGCCTTCCGGGCCTTATAACTTTTGTAGAGTAAAAGAAGTAGTTTTTTGACTTGGCATCTTTTCTGTTTTCTACTGATGTTTAAAATCTTGCATCTCGACTTCCTCGGATTGCTTTGTTTTATTGTTTATAGCTTGGATCCTTTGAGGTTGTGATTTATGGGTCCAACTTATTTCTTGGTGGTTCTTTTACGCTGGTCCCCTTTTTATGTTATTTCTGTAATCCTCTTTTTTGGAGCTTTGTCAGGTCTCTTTTCGGGGATTACTTTTGTAACTTGTTTGTAGGAGATCGACTTCGTTAGGTCGATCTCTTTCTAGGTTATTTTTGTAATCCCTTTTCTTGGACCTTTGTCAGGTCTCTTTCAGGGATTGCTTTTATAACCTTTTCATTTTGTAGGAGATTGACTTCGTTAGGTCGATCTCTTTTTAAGTTATTTTTGTAATCCTCTTTCTTGGACCTTTGTCGGGTCTCTTTCAGGGATTACTTTTATAACCTTTTTTATTTTGTAGGAGATCGACTTCGTTAGGTCGACCTCTTTCTAGGTTATTTTTGTAATCCTCTTTCTTGGACCTTTGTCAGGTCTCTTTCAGGGATTACTTTTATAACCTTTTTATTTTGGGCTGACTTTGTTAGGTCGAGTCCTTCTAAGTTAAAGTAATCATCTTTAATAGGGTTGGCCAGACCTCTTTCCAGGGTTTACTTATAACTTGGGTTGACTTGGTCCGACTTCTAGACGTCGGCCAGTCTTTAAGTTATTATTTTAGCTATCCGTAAGACCTCGTCAGGTTCTTTTTTGGATTGCTTTCGATAACTTCTTACATTATTCTATGTTCATCTTTGCCGATTTGTAGAAAGTGGTTGGCATCTTTAGATCGTCCTTTGGGTGAATCGCGCTTTCACCTTTATCGGACGGTTTATCTTTATCGTGGTCATACAGTGAAATTATTTTTCACTTTCTGCTGACCTGTTGCTTTATAATCGGATGATGAATTCTTCAGATTAATGCGTCTTGAATTTTTGAAGCATATCTAAATAAACTTTATTCAAAGTAAAAGTGCAAATATATACATGTGGGAATTTTTTCATCCCTTTAAGTCGGATAGTGTCTGGGTTTCAACTTGGTGCCTCATTAAAAAACCTTCTTAGGAAAAAGAGTGCATCCAATAATGAGATCTGTTACCTTCCTAACTGTAGTACCTTCTTAGGTTGCAAGCGTGCCATGATCTAGGAAGCTCTCGTCCATCGAGATCGGACAGTCTGTAGTAGCCCTTCCCAAGTACTTCTACAACTCGGTAGGGTCCCTTCCAGTTTGCTTCCAGCTTTTCTTCTCCTGGTTGAGTTGTTCCAATATCATTTCGGATTAGGATGAGATCATTTTCTGCGAAACTTCTTGGCACTACCCTTTGATTATATCTGGAAGCCATTTGGCGCTTTAGAGTTTTTTCCCTGATCCGATCTCTTTCTTGGATTTCAGGTAGTAGGTCGAGCTCTTCCCTCTGAAGTTGGGAGTTTTCTCCCTCATTGTAATGAACTACTCTAGGCGATCCTTCCTCAATTTCTACTGGAATCATTGTCTCTATTCCATATGCTAACCGGAAGGGGGATTCCTTCGTGGTGGAGTGTGGCGTTGTTCGATATTCCCATAGGACCTGTGGAAGATCTTCTGCCCAAGCTCCCTTTGCATCTTGTAATCTCCGTTTTAATCCGGCCAATATGACTTTGTTGGCAGCTTCGGCCTGTCCATTGGCTTGTGGATGTTCAACGGAGGTGTACTGATGTTTTATATTTAAGTCGGCTACTAGTTTTCTGAAGCCTGCATCTGTGAATTGAGTGTCATTGTCTGTGGTTATCGAATATGGAACCCCGAACCTTGTGACGATGTTTCTATATAGGAATTTCCGGCTTCTTTGAGCGGTGGCATTGGCTAGGGGCTCTACCTCGATCCACTTTGTGAAATAGTCTACCCCTACTATGAGAAATTTAACTTGTCCTGACCCCTGGGGGAAGGGGCCGAGAAGGTCGAGCCCCCACCTTGCAAACGGCCAAGGCGAAGTTACGCTGATGAGCTCTTCTGGCGGGGCGATGTGATAGTTGGCATGTTTCTGACATGGTGGGCATGTCTTACAAATTCTGTAGCTTCTTTCTATAGAGTTGGCCAATAAAATCCCGCTCGGAGTACTTTTTTGTTGAGAGCTCGTGCTCCGAGATGGTTGCCACAAATGCCGCCGTGTACTTCTTCTAATACTTCCTTTGTGTGGGAGGTCGGTACGCATTTCAGTAATGGTACTGAGATCCCTCTTTTGTACAGGATGTTGTTTATAATGGTGTAATACTGTGCCTCCCTTTTTAGCCTCTTTGCCTCCTTTTCTTCGGTGGGGAGTGTTCCTGTTTTGAGGTAGTTGATTATGGGGGTCATCCATCCTTGGTCTTGGCCTGTTATGGTTAGGACTTTTTGTTCCTCCGAGATCGACGGGCTCTGTAGTATTTCCTGGATGAGACTTCTATTGTTGCCCCCCGGTTTGGTGCTGGCTAATTTCGAGAGTGCATCAGCTCGGGCATTTTGTTCTTGGGGTATGTGGTAGATCTTATATTCCCCGATTTGTCCGAGCTGTTCCTTGGTCTTATCCAAACACCTTTTCATGGTGGGATCTTTGGCTTGGTAGCTCCCTGTTATTTGTGATGTGAAAACTTGCGAATCGATGTAAATGTTGAGTTTCCGAGCTCCAACCTCTTCAGCCAGCTTTAAGCCAGCTAGCAGTGCTTCGTATTCCGCCTGGTTATTTGAAGCTGGGAACCCGAACTTGAGGGAGAGCTCAACTTGGGTTCCCTGGTTGCTTTCTATTATCACTCCTGCGCCGCTTCCAGTTTTATTTGAAGAACCGTCCACATAGAGATTCCACTCTGTGAGGGTTTCCAGGGCATCTGTGAATTCTGCGATAAAGTCGGCCAGATATTGTGACTTAATGGCCGTCCGAGCTTCATATTGGAGGTCGAACTCTTACAGCTCGACTGCCCATTGTAGAATTCTACCTGCTAAATCTGTTTTCTGCAATATTCCTTTCAAGGGCTGGTTAGTGCGAACTTTGATGGTGTGGGCCTGGAAGTAAGGGCGGAGTCGTCGAGATGTTAGAATGAGAGTATAGGAAAATTTTTCTATTTTCTGATAGTTCAACTCGGATCCCTGCAGTGCTTTACTAATGAAGTAGATGGGTTGTTGTCCGTTTTCGTCTTCTCTGACTAGTGCTGACACTACTGCCCGGCTTCCTACTGCGAGATATAATATGAGTGGTTCTCCTTCTCGTGGTCGAGAGAGGATAGGTGGCTGTCCTAAGAATTTCTTAAAGTCTTGGAAGACTTGCTCACATTCTGTCGTCCATTCGAACTGCTTTCCCTTTCTTAAAGTAGCATAGAAGGGGAGAGATCTTATCGCAGCTCCTGCTAAGAATCGGGATAGGGCGGCCAATCTCCCATTGAGTTGCTGTACTTCTTTGACACAGGTTGGGCTCTTCATGTTGAGTATGGCCTGACATTTGTCTGGGTTTGCTTCAATTCCTCTTTGTGTGAGCATGAAACCTAAGAATTTGCCTGCTTCTACTGCAAAGGTGCACTTCGCGGGATTGAGTCGCATGTCATGCTTCCTTATGGTGTCGAAAACTTGGGCCAGGTCGGACAATAATGTCTCTTCACTTTGTGTTTTTATTAGCATGTCGTCCACGTAGACTTCCATGATCTTTCCGATGTGATCCGAGAAGACTTTATTCATTAGCCTTTGATAAGTAGCTCCTGCGTTCTTGAGACCGAAAGGCATCACAATGTAGCAGTAGTTTGCTTTCGGTGTTAGGAACGAAGTCTTTTCTTGATCTGGTGGATACATGGGTATCTGGTTGTATCCGGAGTATGCGTCCATAAACGAGAGATATTTATATCCGGAGGAAGCGTCTACCAGAGCGTCGATATTTGGGAGTGGGTAAGGATCTTTTGGACAAGCCTTGTTGAGATCGGTGTAATCGGTGCACATTCGCCACTTCCCATTTGATTTTTTCACCAAGACAACGTTGGCTAGCCATAGTGGATATTTGACTTCTCTTATGACTCCTGCTTCCAGTAGTGCCTGTACTTGTTCTTCCACAGCCTGGGATCGCTCTGGCCCAAGTTTTCTTCGTCTCTGCTGTACCGGCCGAGATCCTGGATAGACCGCCAACTTGTGACACATCAGCTTAGGGTCTATGCCTGGCATATCTGTGGCTTTCCACGCGAAGAGATCGACATTATCTCGCAAGAATTGTATTAGTAATTCCTTTGAATCTCCTTTTAGGATTGTGCCGATATTAGTTATTTTTTCTGAGGTGTCCCCGATCTGAATCTTTTCTATCTCACCCTCTGGCTGGGGACGAAGTTCTTCTCGTCGTTGAACTCCGCCCAGCTCGATTGTGTAGAACTCTTCTCTTTTGCCTCTGAGGTTTAGGCTTTCGTTGTAACAGCGACGTGCCATTTTTTTATCTGCTTTTATCGTGGCTATCCCTTTTGGTGTTGGGAATTTCATACATAGGTGTGGGGTCGAGACTATTGCGCCGAGTTGGTTGAGTGTTGTCCGACCTATGAGAGAATTGTAAGCTGAACTTACATCGACCACAATGTAGTCTATTTTGAGGGTCCTGGATTAGTTCCCTTTTCCGAAGGTTGTATGTAGTGGTATGTATCCTAGTGGTCAAACCGGGGTGTCTCCTAGTCCAAACAGACTGTTTGGATATGCTTGAAGTTCTTTTTCTTCTAAGCCGAGTTTATCAAAGGCTGTTTTGAATAAGATGTCGGCAGAACTCCCTTGGTCTATTAAGGTGCGGTGTAGATTGGCGTTTGCTAATATGATGGTGATGACCATGGGATCGTCGTGTCCTGCGATGATGCCGGACGCGTCCTCTTTAGTGAATGTTATTGCCGGGATGTTGAGTGCTTTATCCTCTCCTTCGACATGATATACTTCTTTGAGATATCTTTTGCGAGAGGATTTGGAGATCCCACATGCTGTGAATCCGCCATGTATCATGTGGACATGTCTTTCTGGTGTCCGAGGTGATCGTTCTGTTCATTCGGTATCTTCATCCCTTCGTCTCTTTCTTTGATCATCATCTCGGGTGGCCAGGAATCGATCTAACTTTCCTTCTCTCACCAATTTTTCTATGATATTTTTTAAGTCGAAACATTCGTTTGTGGAGTGTCCTCAGACTCGATGGTATTCGCAATATTCCTTCCGGTTTCCTCCTCCCTTTTTTCCTTTGAGTGGCCGTGCTGGGGGGATTTTTTCTGTATGGCAGACTTCTTTGTATATCTCGACCAAGGATGCCCTGAGAGGAGTGTAATTATGGTATTTTTTGATTTTCTCCCCTTGTCGATCTTCTTTCCTCTTGGATTCCATGTCTCTATCTCGGTAAGAGGCCCCCGATTTTGAGGTCTCTCCTAACCGAGCGTTTTCTTCCATGTTGATGTATTTTTTTGCTCGTTCCTGCACTTCATCCAAGGAGGTCGGGTACTTTTTTGATATAGATTGGCTGAAAGGTCCTTCTCGTAGGCCGTTGATGAGTCCCATGATGGCGGCCTCTGTGGGTAAACTTTGTATGTCCATGCATGTTTTATTGAATCTCTCCATATAGTTGCGGAGGCTCTCCCGATCTCCTTGTTTGATCCCTAGTAAATTGGGGGCGTGCTTGGCTTTATCTTTCTGAATGGAGAATCTGGCTAGGAATTTTTTAGCTAGGTCATCAAAGCTTGAGATGGACTTTGGGGGTAGGTTGTCGAACCATCGAATGGCTGTCTTTGTGAGAGTTGTTGGAAAGGCTTTGCAGCGAACAGCATCTGGGGCGTCGGTGAGGTACATTCTGCTTCTGAAGTTACTCAGGTGGTGGTTGGGATCCGTGGTGCCATCATACAGGGTCATATCCGGGAGTTTGAAGTCTTTTGGAATTTTGGTTTGCATGATTTCCCTGGTGAATGGGTCTTGCTCTTTGCGTGAATTTTCTTCGAGATTGGCCCGAGGGGCTTTTGATTTGAGATCGGCTTCTAATTGCTGTAGTTTTTCTTCCAACTCCCGACGTCGCCGCACCTCTCTTTGTAGATCCCTTCCGATTTCCTGTTGTTGTTGAGTTTCTTTTTCCAGTTGTTTTAGGCGATCTAGGAGCGCTTTTATTGCCCCTGGATTTGGCGAGTCTTTGTCCTTGTTGGTTTCCGGAGTATCTTGTAGCGTGACATCCGCGTTCTTGTGCGATGTTCTCTCTTCCAGACCTGAATTGCGGTCGTTGTCATGGTTGTCCGCCATGGTGATGGGATGACTTCCAGGTCCCCGACAACGGCGCCAATGTTCCGAGGGTTACCTGAAACTGGAGGTCGATCTTGGTTGAGATCCTCTGTACAGATTGGTACCGACGTGTCCGGCTGGTGAGAGACGGCCGGAGCTGTCGTGTCCGACTTGTTGATCTAGCTACACTGCTGATCCTTCGTCACCGGAGGGTGGGGGGTACCTGCAAGAGACTCTGATGCTTAAGTTAGCATGGGTATTAAACAGGTTTTTAGTAGAATCAGAGTATGAGTTATACCTGGGTGCTCCAGTGTATTTATAGTAGTTGTAGAGTGACCTTTCTAGATAAGATAAGTTAGTTATCTTATTTTATCTTTATCTTTGAGTTGAGGTCAGCTTATCTTCAAGGGAATCCCCCTTATCTCTATAGGCTTGGACGGCCTTTGGATTTGGGTTGTGTTCCTCTACTTAGGCCCTTTATGGGCTTTCCTGTCGATTTGGCCGAGTTCTTTAAGAAGAAGTCGGTCCGCTTGACCTGAAGAGGTCGGTCGCTTTGTCGTCAATCATCCCAGGTCGGATAGCTCGACCCAGGGTATGAACATTAACTAACTAAGATGTTATGTTCTATATACAAGGTGTGTGGATTGTTTTTGATTATGTTAAAGTCTCTAGTTTACTTCCTTTTTATTTTCAATTTAAACCAAACTATCATATGCTAAAAGGGGTAAACTATACTAATTAATCCACATATTCTATAACTAATAAGTTAGAATTGCAAACTTTAACTAAATGGCTAAAATATGAACTAAGGTGCAAAATGCAGAAATAAAAGTAAAAACACATGAAAAGAATAATGTATAAGTACTGAAAGATAAAAATAAAAATAAAGATAAAAATATAGAAAAATAACCAAAATAAAATAAAAGAGTCTATAGTGGTTCACCAAGAAATACGCCAGAGATGGTGACCTCCCCACACTTAAAATAAAGCATCGTCCTCGATGCTCACTCAAGCCGGGTGTGAAGGAGTGTCATCACTGGAAGGATGGGCTGCTGGAGTCTCGGTGGTGGCCTGAGGATCTGCAGACTGGATGAGGGTAGGAGGATCTGTCTGCTGCAGTGGAGGCTCTGACTGGATAGGAATCTCTAGATCTGCGGCCTGAATCTGCTATGGCTCCTGCTGTGGCACAGCCTGCTCCGGTCCTGTCTGTGCAGCCTGGGTGGGTGTCTCCTCCTCATGATCGTCCTCCTCCACCTTAGATGTATCAGAAGGGGTGTCAGGCTCGGAGGGGATGTCGCCGCCGGAACGGATCATCAACTTGACGTGCTCATAGCGTCGCTTGTTGCGACGCTCCATACGATCCAAGCGGGCGAAGAGTCGATGCACCAAATGGTAAATAGGCTCAGGAGCAGCTGGAGGTGCAGTGGGTGGGGCAGGTACGGCAGTGGAAGAAGAGGGGGCAGCTGAAGGTGTGGCTGTCTCATCAGAAGCAGTAAGGAATGGAGGTCTGTAGCCTAAAGCCAGAAAGTTCCTGCTGTGAGGAATGATCTTCTTGCAGTCCACAGCAGGTGGCTTCTCATCAGCATCCTCCCAAGGCACGTCAGCTCGACGGCCTAGCTGGGTTACCAGGTAAGGGAAAGGGAGGGTGCCTCTGACATGGACCCTGGCCATATAGTGCCGGATGAAACGAGGCAGATACAGGTCCTTACCCTCCATCACACACCAGAGGAGGGTGATCATAGCAGCAGGCAGCTTTGTCTCATGAGTGCTTGGCATAATAAAGATACTCAGGATCTGGTGCTAGAATGGAGCCTCATCATTCAAGTATATTCGCTTGAATCCTTTAGGCATGGTGGTGTTTTTACCCATGACCCATGGGACAGTAGGGTCAAGGGCTATCCTCTCCTTGACAGCATCCCAGTCAAATCTCAAAAAGCGCATGTCCTCTTCAGCCTTTTGGTAACCGTCAGGCTGATCTAACTTAGGCTGAAGGCACAGAATATCCTCAATGGCCTCTTCAGTGACCAGTATCTATTTCCCTCTGAGGTGCACTACATCCAGGAAAGTCTTGAAATAATTGCAGTAAAACTCTCTTACTCAGGAAGCATTGACCTCAGTCAAATTTCTCTCCAAGAAGAACCAGCCTCTTTGTTTGATCTAATCGGAGGTGTACTGTTGTAGTTCTTCTGTAATTTTCAAAGTCCTCTCCAGGTACAGATTTCTGGAGGTAGCAAACACTGGATACTTCAGCTCATAGTATCGGTTTGCAAACTTAATTGGATCATTAGAAGGGAGGAGCTGGTCAGCCTTCTCCTGCAGGGTAAAGTGCTTTTCCCGCCAAGAGTCATCATGAATAAACTCCAGGAGAGACATAGAGGATTCACCTCTTTTTCGTTTGCTAGTTGTTGCCTTTCCTTTTTCCTTTCTTTGAGGGTCAGACATCCTGAAAAACAGAAATCTAAGATATAATAAAAGCAGGAAAACAGGTAGGCAGATAACAAGATAAGCACAAAGTGGCAAAGGAGTAATAGAATTATGAAATGAGTTGAATAATTGTGCATTTTGGATTTGTTTCGGAGTTAAAAAGCTGAGATGAGAGATTTCAATCCAAAATGTATTATAAGGAGAATACTTGTTAATTAGGATCAATAATAATCATGCCATGAGTTAAAAATTGAAAGAGTTAGTCAAAAAGCAGAGGGGGTTGTTAGAAAGTTAAAAGTGGTTTTAAATTGAAAAAGAGGTTAGAAAGCAAAAATCAGTGAGTTAGTAAAAAGAAAGTCAGAGTAAGTGGCATGATGATTGGTTTCTAAGTAACAGGAATTTCACAAGTTGAAGCAATAGACAACTCATATTCAAGCAAGGAAATTAAGTTGTGGATGATTCATATAGATATAGAAATAGCGAAAAGTAAAATCTAATCATCAATAATGTGATTTATTAACCGGGAAAAATAGATGAATAGGAATGCTAGCCCGTGCATTCATGAATTGGTTTGGTAAAAGCTGAGAAGTGCCAAACTCAAATTGCCAAAACCAAAACAAGAATGAATATCAAAACAATTTACGGAAAATTGGGCAGCATTCCGGCTAAAATTGGATGTTCCCGGGTAATAAACAGCAAGCAGAATAGTTCATATAAATTAAAGTAAAGCTGCAATTACATATACGGAATATGAATCATGAAAAAGCAGTGTAAAAAGCAGCGTGAAATAGGAAAGAATAGCATATGAACAATACTAACATCACAGCAATAGCAGAATTGCGAAAATTATAAAACAAGTAGCAAGAACAGCGCAATGAATCAGGCCTAAATCCACTAACCACATCCTAGCTACCTAACCACCTAGAATCCACTACAACATACATCTCTAACTATCCTAAATTTAAATATAAACTGAAAAAAATGCAAATAACTATGAATGAAAGAAAGGTGGCGTTCGGCGGAACCTGGTAGGTGTATGAACTAAGCTAGGGGACTGAGAGATGGCGGTGGTATGGTTGCGGTGGTGCTGGGAGGGGCACGGTGGCGCGGTGGCAGAACAGGGTGGTTGGCGCGGCGGTTGGTGGCTGTTTGGTGGCAGGGGGTTCCGGGTGGGGGTAATGGTGGAGGGGGGGTTCAGGATGAGAAAAGAGAGAGAGGGAAGGAAGAAAGGGGGTGGCGTCGCGGTCGTGGCTGGGTGGTCGAGGGTGGTGCGGCGGTTGGAGGTGGTTGGCTGGGAGTGGTGGTGGTTGGGGGGTGGGTTGCAGAGAAGAAAGGAAGAAGAAGGGGAATGGGGAGCGCGACGGGTAGGGTTTCACGTTACTGGGGGTTAGTAAATTTGAATCCACGCGAACGCGTGGGGCACGCGGTCGCGTGGCTAGCGTGGACGGGGGGTTGACGCGATCGCATGGAATGGGTAAAAGGATGCATGACGCGGTCGCGTGAGGCATGCGACCGTGTCGCTGGAAATTGTGCTAAACGCATAATTCCAGCGTCATTTCAGCGCAACTCTCTGTCTCCTTTGGGGTGTTGTGCAATCCACGCAACGCGAACGCGTCGCTCACGCTTTCGCGTGGGATGGGTGTTTTGCAAGTGACGCGTTCGCGTCAGGGACGCGAACGCGTGGGCCGTTTTGTGCTAAACGCACAACAGCTGCACGATTCCAGCCCAGATTTCTGGGCATTGGATTTTGACGCCGATTTCCAGATCACGCATTCGCGTGATTGACGCAGACGCGTGGGAGGTGTTTTTCGCAACTGTCGCGAACGCTTTAGTGATGCGATCGCGTCGCACACTTTCCTTTTTTTATGCAATTATGCAGTTATGCAGTATGTAATGATAATGCAAATGCTTATGAATACTATCCAGGTTCAATGAAAATAAAACAATATAAAAATAAATAAAACGAAATAAAATGGAAACAGGAACGATCATACCATAGTGGGTTGTCTCCCACCTAGCACTTTTAGTTAAAGTCCTTAAGTTGGACATTGGATGAGCTTCCTGTTATGGCGGCTTATGCTTAAATTCATCCAAAAATCTCCACCAATGTTTGGAATGCCAACAGCCTCCGGGGTCCCAAACTAGGCATGTGAAGCCTTTGAGTATCTTCAAACAGGTTCTCAGGCTCCCGGGATGACGAATTTCAGAATATTTTCCAGGATCCCAAACTTTGCTTTTAAATCCGCCTTCGTCTTGATCTATATTTTTCCATCCGGGCGGTTTAGAAATTAGATTCTCACCAAGATGACCAAACGTTTTCCGAGATCCATTCGATTGAACATGATACCAATCCGTGCACTTCGAATTGAAGCGTGGAACCTTATTGAACCTTGTGCACCAGCTCTGAGTACGAGCCATTTCCCTCTTACTCTTAAAGCCGCAGAGAGCTCTAAACTGGCCATCTATTTAAAACAAACCATATTCAAGTGGAAAAATAAAGTTAAAGGTTAAGAATTGTACCCACTTGAAGCTTGTATTGGGTGGTAATGGCCTTGGGGTAGGTGTTTCCAGTGGTTTCGTAAGTTCTACTCCTTTGCAATCTTCTGCAAATTCCTCCACTTCCTTGCAAACTTCTTCAAATGCAACCACATCTTGATCAAAGTCGTCGACATCTTCCGCATCACTCAAGTCATAAGTTGGAGGTTGAGATAAATCTACCTCCGCATCATCTTCGTATTCACTTGGGGAAGATTCCTCAATCTTAGAGAATTCACTTGCGGATGCAAGTTCATTTCTAGGAGAACTTGACTTGAGACTATCATCATCAAGGAAATGTGCGTCTTGGGTTATTCCGTCTAGTTTTGCATGAAATACCTGCTTTGGGGGTTATGCACTACCCTCCTTAGCATTAATTGTAATGTCCTTGACGAAATTTTTCACAACTCTGGATTCCCATGGAGGTTCAGCATCTCCTAAATCTTCAATCAGTACTCTTCTTCTTAGATAATTTGAGCTTCCTCCAATTGTTCCAGAACAAAGTTATGCTCATTACTGCCCACTGGGGTTTCTAGTGTCTCCTTCATGCTACGTTCGTCATTAGATTCTCCACAAAAAGTTATTGGAGTTCCTTGAGGGTTTAAACGTCTGGAAGATAATTGATGTATTGCTTGCTCCAGCTGATGAAGGGTTGTATGAAGTTGATCTACTGTTTCCTTGAGGCGAGCCTGTGATTCTCGAGGTGATGGATTTGGACATGGTACATAGGGAAGTGGTGGTGTTTGGGAGTAATTGGATTGGAATTGGGGTAAATAAGGATCATACGGTGGTGAATGGTGAAAAGGAGCTTGTGAATGTGGTGGTTCAAAGTTATGTTGAGAGGATGGTCTATAGGCACAGGGTGGGGCTTGTTGGTAGTTACAAGGTTGTCCACCATATCTATCAGCTTGGTATGTATTGTAGAATGGTCTTTGTCCATGATATCTTGGAGGGTGTTGTTGCCTAAAGGGTTTATCAAATCCTCTTGGCTCCATCCATCTTTGATTTCTCTGACCTTGATGCATGTTCCTGCTATAACTTCCGTTCCCTTCAACAATATTAGAACCAAACTCAAAGCGAGAGGGGTGAGAATTCATAGTAGCTAATGGAAATAAAAGGAGAAAACAAAAAACAAATAAACAAGTAAAAGAAAAATACTTATAATAACCAATAATAAGGGACACGTTTGCAGTTCCCCGGCAACGGTGCCATTTTGACGAACTGAATTCCTGCGCGATCTAGAATTTTCTAAAAATAAACCCTCGTTGCAAGTATAGCTTCTAAACCGGCAAGGAATCCCTTTCGTACAAACGTTTTGGTTGTCACAAGTAACAAACCCCTAAATAAATTGATAAGCGAAGTATTTAAATCTCGGGTCGTCTTCTCATGGAACTGCAGAGACGTATGCTCTTATTATTGATTATGAGTTTTGTAAATTGGGGTTTTGAAAGTAAGGAACAAGTAATTTAAATGATAAATAAAATAAATAAATAACTGTAAAATAAACTCTTGGCAAGGTATGAGAAATTGGAAGTCCTATCCTAGTTATCCTTATCAATGGTGATGAGAATTGAGTTTTAATCCCACTTAGTTAGCCTTTACTAAAGCAAAGGAAGGTCAAGTGACTAATTAGTTTGATCCTCAGGTCCTAGTCAATTCCTAAGAAAGGACTGGAGTTTATTGAAGTTCAATTCAATTAGCAAAGACAACAATTATCAATCACGTTGAGTTTGATAACTCAAGAGTTGCCAATTAATCAACCAAAGCTAAGAAGAAGAAAATACAAATTATTAATGTAAATAAAGGAAAGCAATCATAATTCTGAAATACCTCAAATTATATTAAATAGAAAATCAAATCTAAACATGAATGGTTCATAAGCCAATTTGGCAACAAAAGTAATTAAAAGAAAGCGTTAAAAGATCTGAAAGTAAAAGAGAAATATAAAGCAAAAGGAATATTGAACCTGATAAGGAGTTGGAATACTAAATTGAAATAATAAGAAATCCTAATCCTAAAACCTAAGAGAGAGGAGAGAACCTCTCTCTCTAAAAGCTACATCTAAACTATGAAAAGTGAATAATTGGAGATCTCTTCCTGAATGGATGCATTCCCCCACTTCATAACCTCTAATCTGTGTCTTCTGAACTTGGATCTGGGCAAAAAAGGCTTTCAGAAATCGCTGGGAGCATTTTCTATAATTTCTGGTGCGTGGCGTCTGTCACGCGTCCGTGTGGGTCACGCGGTCGCGTCATCTGGAGTTTTCCTTGTCACGCGTTCGCTTCGGTCATGCGTCCGCGTCATCTGTGTTCTGCTCATGGCGCGCGTCTGCGTCAGTCACGCATTCGCGTCGCTGTCTTTTCGTGCTAGGCATGCGGCCGCGTCGTCCATGCATTCGCGTCGCTGCCAGTTTCTTCAAAAACTCTGTTTTATGCTTTCCTTCCATTTTTGTATGTTTCCTTTCCATCCTTTAAGTCATTCCTGCCTTAGAAGATCTGAAACTACTCAACACGCAAATCACGGCATCGAATGGTAATAAAAGGTAATTAAAATAAATAATTTCAAAGCATAGGAAACATGTATTTCACATATATCACATAATAAGGAAGGGAAAGTAAAACCATGCAAATTTTATGAATAGGTGGGTGAAGGATTGAATAAATCTCTTGAATTGAGAACAATATATATCATAAAATATGGGTTTATCAGTCGGTCACTCTTGTCTTCAATCAGCCCGGGTTGCATAGCTCGACCCAGGGTATGAACAGTGCCCCTGCTCGAGTTCGATCTTTCGCTTGAGGTGGTGTCTTTAGACTTCAACCCCTTTGAGGAAGTCGTGCTCGAGCATTTTGCTTTTACTCGATCTCCTGTATAGCTCCTGCTAGGATTCCTTGAATGCAAAACGTTTTCTTTCTTTTTCTTTTTTAATTGCAGCGTGCGTTGCGCTTCCTTGGGAACGTGCCAGGGTTTTAAAAGCTCACTAATTTTCCTTTGCCGTTCCCCCTTTTCCCCCTTTTGCATTTCATTTTGAAATTTAAAGAATCATTTTGATGATGGCGCTTCCTTGTACGGTATAGAATTTCCTCAATTTTGAATGAATTCTCGTTGCAAGTATAGTTCTACACCGACAAAGAATCCTCTCATGCAAAAATATTGGTTGTCACAAATAACAAACCCCAAATAAGAATTAACCGAAGTATTTGAACTCCGGGTCGTCTCACAAGGAATTGCAATGAAGTGGTCAATTATTGGCTATAAAGGGGCAAAAGGGTTTTGGTTTATAAGAGGAACAAGAAAAAGTAAATTAAACAAGTAATTAAAGAAAGCAAGATAAAGAACTCTTGGCTAAGACTTAGGTAACTGAGATCATTATCCTTGTCAACAATTCAAATATTAATAATTATGAGGAACCGAGCGCATTATGTCTACTCACTAAAGCCTTAAGTACGTAATGTCTACTCCTAGGCTTGGAGTACGTCGAATGGCTTGATCAACATCAATCCATAAGTCCCAACCTAGCTACTAATCAACTTAGTAGTAGGGTAGAGTCAATGGTTATCAAATTGATCCCCAAGGGTTCTGGAATTACCAATTCAATGAAGTCCAAGGACTCAAGATCACTCAATTCCCTTAGCCTAGGCCAAGGGTCAAGAGAACTACTCAAAAATTATAGGAAACATTCTATCAAACACCTAATGTGTAATAAAGGTAAACATCACCAAATGCTAAAATTAGGGAAACCCATAACTAACATAAACAAGAAATCAACAATAACAATGAAGATAAACATAAAAGAGACATGGAAACATAAAATTGTATTAAAAGGAAATTAGATCCAAAAATGTTCATCAACATAAAAGATAGCAAAATGAGAATTTAACACTACAACTAAAGAAACAAGATGTAGAAATGAGGAATTGTAAGAGAAACAAGATGGAATCATGAAATTGAATCAATATCTACAAGATATTAAACTAATACTAACCTAATTCTAGAGAGAAGAGGGAGCTTCTCTCTCTAGAAAACTAACTAAAGGCTCATGTTGACTAACTAATTGCTCCCCCTTGCTTGGACTTCAATTCTGCATGAAATACACTTAGAAACAAGTTGGATTTGGGCTTGGACAGCTCAGAAATCGCTCCCAGCATTTTGCCTTTAAATGGGTCACGTGTGAGTATCGGCGCATACGCGCCGTGTGCACGTGCGCGTCGATTGGCTGTTTCTTCATCTGCGCGTACGCGTCATGTACGCGTGCGCGTCGCTATGCGATGTCACTTCTGTACGCGGGCACCTTGTACGCTTGCGCGCCCATCGATGCATTCCCAATTCTTATTTCCTCATGCATTCTCCACTTTGTATGCTTTTCTCCTCATTTCATCCATCCAATACTTGCCTTATGAACTTGAAATCCCTCAACAAACACATCAAGGCATTGAATCGAATTAAAATGAGTTAAAATTACCAATTTAGAGGCCTACAAAGCATGTTTTTACACTTAAGCATAATTTAAGGGATAATTACAAAACCATGCTATTTCATTGAATAAATGTGGAAAAAGGTGATAAAATCCCCTTAAATAAGCAAGATAAACCACAAAATTGGGGTTTACCACATTTTCAGTTTCTTCTTTCCTTTCTCTTTGCTTTTTACTTGAAGTGCTTCATTCGTCTTGTTTTCTCTGTTTCCCATTTGTTTTGCTCGGAAGTGATTGTTGGTGTGGATTTCGTCGTTTGCTTCTTCCCTCGCGCTTGTTTCCTCTTCTTCCACAGGTTGGTATTTCCTTCCTTTTCGATAGCCGTCTTCATGTATGTTTTCACTATTGTATGTTTGATTTTTATTGCATTTGCCTTGAGAAGCTTGATTCTTTCTTGTAAGAGATTGTCTCTTTGTGCCTGGTTGATGTTGTGATTTTCTTTACTGCTCCTGTTTGGGGAAGATGTGCGCCTTTTAGGTTTCTTGGTGTTTTTTGCTTTCGTAAAGCCTTTTGCTTTTGTTTGCCATTTGTATGAAAAAACACTGGCACTTAGGTTGAATTCCTTGCATGTTTCGAGGGGGTTACTGGTGGTTAGGGCTTCTGATTTTTGCGTCGCTTTTCCCTTTTCTTTGCTGTGTTGTTGCCTCCAAAGGGTGCCCCTGGGTTACTGCTAGGGGTGCCCTTTTTGTTGCCCCACCTCTGTTTATTGGTTGTTCCTTCTCTTTTTTGATTTTGTCCGAGTTTTTTAGTAGTGACCCCTGTTATCTTCCTTTGCTGTAGGTATAGTTTGACGTATGTCTTCACGAAAAAATATTGTTGAGATGTCTACCAAGATTCCTGATGTCATGTCTGACTGGCTGGACTCTATAGTCCTAATGTGTGTTACAGTGGCTGATCCCGAGTACTGTGTAAGGCTTAGGAGGTTCCATAGAATTTATAGTGATAGGGACGAAGAGAAGAATTATGAATTGGTGTCACCTAACCCTGAGGAAAGGGTTAGTTTTCCTTCTTTGATTCATGGAGAGCGGCCCTTCTTCTACGTTTACGAATACTTTTTTAGTCAGCTGAACATTACCATCCCTTTTTCCACCTTTGAGACCGACCTGCTATGATCTTGTAATGTGGCCCTTTCCCAGCTTCATCCGAACTCATTGGGTTTCATAAAGATTTTTCAACTGTTGTGTCAGGAGTTGGGTGTCTGACCTACCCAGACTCTCTTTCTATATCTTTTTATGTTGACAAAGCCTGGGGTAGCTAAGAAGAAAGCCTATTGGATTTCTTTCTGAGCTACTAAAGGGAAGAAAGTGTTTTCTATGTATGATGAGTATTTCCGTGATTTCAAGAATTATTACTTCAAGGTCCGAGCTGTTGAGGGTGCTCGGCTTTTCCTTTTAGACGAAAATGATGAACCCACCTTTCCATTGTTGTGGCAAAAAGACCCATTAGTTGTTAAGTATTCCTGGGAGAGCTTGAGAGAGTTAGAACAAGCTTTTTTTGGTGTTTTAGAGGAGAACTGGGGAGAACCTCCTTATTTGGACACGAAAAGGTTTCTAGGAGATCCTTCCCTCCTTCGTGCTGAGCTGGGTAGTGTTCGACTTCATTTTATAATGGCTTTCTTTTGTTTATTTGCCGATTTATTCCTTACAGATTTGTAACATTGTTTCCCTGATTCCTTTTTCAGAAATGGTGAAATCAACAGATTCCATGAAGGCCTTTCATAGGGCTAAGAAGGCGACAGCTGTACAGAACTTGTCAGCGAAGGCTTCGGGGGAAGGTCTTCTCAGGTGCAGTAGCTGACTTCTGATGCTTCCGGGCCAAAGAAAACCATTCTGACTCCTCAAGTTTGGACAATTTCTTCTGACCCTATTCAACCATCTTCTGGTGCTGCCACTGTCACTGGTCCTCCCCTAAAATGTCAAAAAACTGCTATTTCTTATTATTGGAATGCCAATGACTTTGATGGTGTGGGTTTTGCTACTGAACTAATTGCTCCCCATGGTAGTATTCCTTTGGATGATGTGTTCATTCTTCGTCATCTTGATTTTGTTATGAGTAGTAGTATCCGAGTGGCCAATGTTGGGGCGGCCCTTTCCCGGGTTATCAAGGAGTCCCCTATTTGTGCCACTAAGGCTTTTATGGAGGAAGCCAAGGCTGAGTTTGACAGGATTAAAGGCTTGAAAGATGAACTGGATGCTAGGGTGGCTAAGTTGGAGCTGGATGTGGAAAGGGAGAAACTCCGAGCTACTGCTGCTGAGGCTTCTACAAACCTGGCTGAGGAGGCGGCAAAAAAATATAAGGAAAGCTATACTCGTACTTATGGCGAGCTGTTGGAATTTAAGGAAAGGCTTGAGTCTTCCCAGGCCAATTATGCGGAGCTCCAGGGTCATCTGGTGGGCAGTGTGACTGATGCATATGAGAACTTGAAAGCCCAAGTTCGAGTTCTGGCCCCTGAGCTTGACCTGACTCTTTTTAGTTTGGATAATGTGGTCGAGAATGGCAAGATTGTGCCTGTCCCTGATGATGAGGATGAGAGCCCTCCTCTTGTGCCGCCAGGGAAAGCCGTAGCTACTTCAGCCTCCTCTGTTCCTTCTGAGGCCGACCAGCCAGAGTCTGATCCCGACGTGTAGATCTTGAACAGGCCGGATGGAACTGTTGATGCCGTCCCGATCACGACCATTCCTCCTCCTCCAGCCAAGGATGCCACTACTGGAGAGAATTTAGATCCTTCATAATTTCTGTTGCTTGTATTATAGTCTGGTTTGTGGACTTTAGACTTGTTTTTTGTAAATTTCTTTATGGTTGACTTTATTGACACTTGGTTGCTTCCTAGCAACTTTATTTTGCTAAACAAAACACTTTAAACTCTAAGGCTGCCTTTTTGGGTGGCCTTGTGGGTCTTTAATGCTTTGTGATAGATATGCTTTTGTTGATATATACATTCGCAATTCTTTTGGATCTTTACAGAGGTTTTGATACCTTTCCTGTCCGACCTCTTTCGCAGTGTGGGTTTTTGTCCCTTTTTGGATCATGCCTTGCTCTCTGCTTGGGCAAGGTGATCCTTTGGTGGCCGGGCTAACTTGTCTGACAACTTTTTAGTGTTCTTATAGAACCTTTTTAGTTATCGTCTTCTTTGTAGCCCTGCGTTGAGATCGTTCCTCTGTTTGAGCGTAATTGTTCCCCTTTTTACTAAGCATGTTTGAGCCTTAAGTTCTTTCTAACCTTTCTGGCTTTTACTAATTTCTCGGGGTCGTGCTTGCTTTGCTAGGTCGCGCCTTGAGTTGATGTTGACGTGAGCTTTTTAGTCAAGTTCCAAGAACTTTTTAGGTAGTGATCCAAGGGGAACCTTTTCTTTATAGTTTGCTTGGATGACTTTTTAGCTCTATTCTGACTTGTGGCTTTGCTTTTTAAGTAATGTCTTTTTTCGCAAGACTTGTACCTTTCAGCGAAGCACTTTTGGTCTTTCTTTGGCCTTTGCGAGATGTCGTCCCTTTTTAGTGATCCTTTCACTGGTTTGACTTCTCTGTCGGGCCTTCTTAAGTTATTTTTAGCAATTCATTTTTAGTCAGACCTCGTCAGGTCGCTTTCTATGGATTACTTTTTATAACTTCTTGCATTAATCTGCTTCTACTCTTTTGCCTTGCCGACCTCTTTGTAATCGGACGATGAATTTGGTTACCTTGCCGACCTCTTTGTAATCAGTCGATGAATTTGATTTTCACCTTGCCGACCTTTTTGTAATCGGTCGATGAATTTGATTTTCACCTTGCCGACCTCTTTGTAATCGGACGATGAATTTGGTTTTCACCTTGCCGACCTCTTTGTAATCGGACGATGAATTTTTGCGTTTTTATGAGCTTAGATTAATGCGTCTTGGTAGGAAACTTTTTAGGGAATCTAAAAAATTTATTCAAATAGAAGATAGAAATATAAACAGGAGTATATACATATGAGTGCTTACCCTTCTAAGTCGGTAGATCTTGGCCTAGCGCCTCATTAAAAAAACTTTTTCAGGAAAAAGAGTGCACCTTGACCTTAGATCTTTATTATCTCTAACTATAGTACCTTCTTAAGTTACAGGCATGTCATGACCTTGGTAGCTCTCACCCATCGAGGTCAGACACCTTGTAGTAACCTTTTCCCAATACTTCCACAACTCTGTAAGGTCCTTTCCAGTTGGCTGCTAGCTTCCCTTCTCCTGATCGACCTGCTCCGATGTCATTTCGGATTAAGATGAGATCGTTGGTGGCAAAACTTCGCTGGACTACCTACTGATTATATCTTAAAGCTATTCGACACTTTAGTGTTTCCTCTCCAATCCGAGCTTTTTTTGGGCTTCCGGAAGTAGGTCGAGCTCCTCCCTTTGAATTTGGGAGTTGGTCTCTTCATTGTAGAGGATTACTCTGGGAGATCCTTCTTCTATTTCCACTGGAATCATTGCCTCCATTCCATAAGCAAGTTAGAAAGGTGATTCTCCTGTGGTTGAATGTGGTGTTGTCCGATATGCCCATAAGACTTGCGGGAGCTCTTCAGCCCAAACTCCCTTGGCGTCCTGTAATCTTCGTTTTAACCCGGCCAGTATGACTTTGTTGGCGGCTTTCGCCTG
This sequence comes from Arachis ipaensis, assembly GCF_000816755.2. NCBI lineage: Eukaryota > Viridiplantae > Streptophyta > Magnoliopsida > Fabales > Fabaceae > Arachis > Arachis ipaensis. The sequence continues at coordinate 51,444,972 of NC_029791.2, forward strand.
TCCATTGGCTTGTGGGTGCTCTACAGAGGTAAACTGGTGCTTGATCTTTAGATCAGCTACCAGATTTCTAAAGCCTGTGTCGGTGAATTGAGTACCATTATCTGTGGTGATAGAGCATGGGACCCCAAACCTTGTGATAATGTTTCTGTATAGAAATTTCTGACTTCTTTGGGCTGTGGCATTAGCTAATGACTCTGCTTCAATCCACTTTGTGAAATAGTCTATGCCCATAATGAGAAACTTGACTTGTTCGGACCCCTGGGGGAAAGGTCCAAGGAGGTCGAGTCCCCACTTTGCGAATGGCCAGGGTGAAGTGACGCAGATGAGCTCCTCGGGTGGGGCTATGTGGAAATTGGCGTGCTTTTGGCATGGTGGGCATGTCTTGACGAACTCTGTTGCTTCCTTTGGCAAGGTCGGCCAGTAAAAACCAGAGGGCTCGTGCTCAGAGGTGATTGCCACACATGCCACTGTAGACTTCTTCGAGAACTTCCCTTGTAGCGGAGGTCGGGATGCATTTTAGGAAAGGTGTAGAGATTCCTCCCTTATATAGGATATCTTGTATTATGGTGTAGTATTGTGCTTCTTGTACTAGCCTTTTTGCCTCCTTTTTGTCTGTGGGAAGTGTTTCTGACTTGAGGTAGTTGACTATGGGCGTCATCCATCCTTGATCATGTCCTGATATGGCTAGGATCTTTTCTTCCTCCAAGGTTGATGGACTTTGGAGTGTTTCTTGGATGAGACTTCTATTGTTGCCCTCTGGTTTGGTGCTGGCTAGTTTTGAGAGTGCATCAGCTTGGGCATTCTGCTCTTAGGGTATGTGTCGAACCTCATATCCCTTGAATTGTCCGAGCTGTTCTTTGGTTTTGTCAAGGTATTTTTTCTTAGTGGGATCCTTAGCTTGATAGCTCCCTTTTATTTGCGAAGTGACTACTTGGAAGTCGCTAAAGATGGTAAGTCTTTGAGCTCCCACTTTCCTAGACAGCCTCAAACCGGCCAGTAGTGCTTCATATTCAGCTTGATTATTTGAGGCAGGAAACTCGAACTTTAAGGAGAGCTCGATTTGGGTTCCCTTATCACTTTCTAAAATGACGCCTGCACCACTCCCGGTTTTGTTTGAGGAGCCATATACATAAAGGCTCCACTTTGTGGGGATACCCGAGGTGTTAGTATACTCTGCGATGAAGACGGCCAGGTACTGAGATTAATAGCTGTCCGAGCTTCATACTTGATGTCGAATTCAGACAACTCTACTACCCATTGTAGGATACTTCTAGCTAAGTCTGTTTTCTGTAAGATCCCCTTTATGGGTTGATTGGTCCGTACTTTGATGGTGTGAGCTTGAAAGTATGGTCGGAGTCGTCGGGAAGTGAGTATGAGGGCGTAGGCTAACTTTTCTATCTTTTTATAGTTTAATTCACCCCCTTGTAAAGCCTTACTGATGAAGTAGATGGGTTGTTGCCCACTTTCGTCTTCTCTGACTAGTGCTGATGCTATTGCCCGACTTCTTACGGTGAGGTATAGTATGAGCTCTTCACCTTCTTGAGGTCGAGTAAGGACAGGTGGTTGCCCCAGAAATTTCTTGAAATCTTGGAATGCTTGTTCGCATTCTGGGGTCCATTCGAACCTCTTTTCCTTCCTTAATGTTGCATAGAAGGGGAGAGATCTTAAGGCTGATCCAGCTAGGAACCTAGATAGAGCTGCTAGTCTTCCATTGAGCTGCTGGACCTCTTTGACACAGGTTGGATTTTTCATGTGAAGTATGGCCTGGCACTTATCTGGGTTTGCTTCGATTCCTCTTTGGGTGAGCATGAATCCCAGGAATTTGCTAGCTTCTACCGCACTTTGCAAGGTTAAGTCACATGCCATGTTTTCTTTTGGTGTCGAACACTTTAGTGAAGTCGGGTAACAACGATTCCTCACTTTGTGTTTTTACCCGCATGTCGTATACATAAACCTCCATTAGCTTTCCAATGTGATTAGCGAAGACTTTGTTCATCAGTCTTTGGTAGGTAGCTCTGCGTTCTTAAGTCTGAAAGGCATAATTATTAGCAATAGTTTGCTTTTGGGGTTAAGAATGATGTCTTCTCTTGGTCGGGTTGATACATTGGGATCTGGTTGTATCCTGAGTAAGCGTCCATGAAGGAGAGGTACTGATAGCCTGACGAAGGGTCGACTAGTGTGTCGATGTTTGGGAGTGGGTAGGGATCTTTTGGGCAGGCTTTATTGAGGTCAGTGTAATCGGTGCACATCCGCCACTTCCCATTTTACTTTTTGACCAACACCACATTGGCTAGCCATAGTGGGTATTTTACCTCCCTTATGAACCCTGCCTCCAGCAAGGCTTGTACCTGCTCCTCTACAGCTTGGGACCTTTCTGGGCCGAGCTTCCTACATTTTTGTTGTACTGGCCGAGACCCTTGGTATACGGCTAACTTGTGGCACATTAGTCCGGGATCAATACCAGGCATGTCGGCGGCCTTCCATGCAAAGAGGTCGGAGTTATCTTTTAAGAGCTTTATTAGCAGTTCCTTTAAGTCTTCTCTCAGATTTGCTCCTATACTTGTTTTTTTGTTTGGATTGTCTCCAATTTGAACTTCTTGAGTTTCACCTTCTGGCTGAGGGCGGAGTTCCTCACGAGCTCGAATTCTCCCGAGTTCTATAGTGTTGGTTTCTTTCCTCTGGAGTCTCCTTTAAGATTAGACTTTCATTGTAACAACGTCGCCCGAGTTATTGTTCTCTCTTTGTGGTAGCGATCCCCTCCGGAGTGGGGAACTTCATGCATAGGTGTGGAGTGGAGACCACAGCGGCGAGCTGGTTTAACGTTGTCTGACCTATTAACGCGTTGTAAGTTGAGCTCACGTCGACTACAATATAGTCTATGCTCAACGTCCTGGACCGAGTTCCTTTCCCAAAGGTTGTATGGAGGGAGATGTATCCTAGTGGTTGAATCGGGGTGTCTCCAAGTCCGAACAAGCTATTCGGATACCCTCTAAGCTCTTTTTCTTGTAGGCCGAGCTTGTCGAAGGCGGATTTGAACAAGATATCCGCATAACTTCTCTGGTCAATTAGTGTTTTGTGGAGGTTGGCATTGGCGAGTATTATGGTAATGACCATGGGGTTATCATGCCCTGGGATGATGCCCGCAGCGTCCTCTTGTGTGAAGGTAATATTGGCGAGGTCAACCAACCTGTCTCCTTTTCCAACATGATACACCTCCTTAAGGTGTCTTTTGCGTGACGACTTAGAGATCCCTCCTCCTGCGAATCCTCCATTGATCATGTGGACATGCCTTTCAGGGGTGCGATTGGGGCGTTCATCTCATCCAATCTCTTCATCCCTTCTTCTTTTTCTTGGTTCGTTTGCTATGTTGCCTAGAAACCGATCTAGTCGCCCGTCTCGTGCCAGTTTTTCAATGGCATTTTTAGGTCAAAGAAGTCATTGGTGGAATGCCCGTAGATTTGGTGGGATTCGCAATACTCTGTCTGATTTCCTCCTCCTCTTTTATGTTTAATCGGACGAGGGGGCGGGATCTTTTCAGTGTTGCATATCTCTCTGTATACATCCACAAGGGACACTCTGAGCGGAGTGTAGTTGTGGTACTTTCGATATTTTTCAGTAGGCTGATCCTCCTTTTTCCTGGACTCTTTATCCTTATCTCGAGGTTGGTGGGAGAATCCGGATTTTGAGGTTTCTCTTAATCAATAATTTTCCTCCATATTGATATACTTTTCTGCCTGTTCTTGTATCTCGTTTAGAGACGTTGGATGTTTTTTGGATATTGATTGGCTAAAAGGTCCCTCTCTCAGGCCGTTGATGAGCCCCATGATGGCGGCTTTTGTTGGGAGATTTTGTATGTCGAGACATGCTTTGTTAAACCTTTCCATGTAGCTGTGAAGGCTTTCTCGATCTCCTTGTTTAACTCCCAGTAAGCTTGGAGCATGTCTGGTCTTGTCTTTTTGGATGGAGAACCTGACGAGGAACTTTTTGGCTAGGTCGTCAAAACTTGCAATTGATCTTGTAGGCAAAATGTCGAACCACTTTATTGTTGTTCGTGTCATGGTAGTCGGGAAAGCTTTAGCGAATGGATCTTGATCCTTGCGGGAGTTATCTTCACGGTTGGAATGGGCAGCTTTGGTTTTGAGATTGGCCTCGAGCTTTGTGAGTTTGTCCTCTAACTCTCTGTGACGTCTCGTTTCTCTTCGGAGTCTCTCTCGCCCTCGCACTGATGTTCGGCCTCTTGTTCTAGTTATTTGAGGCGATTCTGCTGTTCATGGAGGGCATCTAAGATTTCGGTGTTTGGAGATTGCTTGTCCCCCTTGGTTTGAGGCACATCCTTTGATGCGGCATCCGTATTTTTAAGCGAGGTTCTTTCTTCTAAACTGGAGTTGTGATCGTTGTCAAGGTTGTCTGCCATGATGATGGGATGACTTCCAAGTTCCCCGGTAACGACGCCAATGTTCCGACGGTTATCTGAAACTGAGGGTCGATCTCGGACGAGATCTTCTGTGCTGGTCGGTGCTGACACGTCCGACTTGCTGATCCTTGAGATGTTGCTGATCCTTGATCACCGGAGGGGGGGTGGTACCTGCAAGAGACTCCGATGCTTAAGTTATCATGGGCTTTCAGCAGGTTTTTAAGTAAAATCAGAGTATGAGTTATACCTGGGTGCTCTAATATATTTATAGTAGTGTGGGGTGTCCTTTAAGATAAGTTAGTTATCTTATCTTATCTTATCTTTTAGGGGAGCCGCCTTATCTTTCTAGGCTTTGCCGCCTTTAGAATGGGCTGCGTTCCTTCATTTGGGCCTGCTTGGGCCTCTATGACGATTTGGCCAAACTCTTTAAGGAGAGATCGGGGGCGACCCAACCTGAAGAGGTCAGTCACTCTTGTCTTCAATCAGCCCGGGTCGCATAATCGACCTAGGGTATGAACAATATGTATTCTTGGAAGTTGATTTATTTTGACCAAGTAATTGTATCCATTTAGATAGATTGCATTTAGATAGTATACATTAGAATAAATGATGATACCCTTTGTTTCCTTCTTGGTTTAGCATGAGGACATGCTTGGTTTAAGTGTAGGGAGATTTGATGCACCACTATTTTGTGGTGCATTTTATCTTGAATTTAGGGGATTTTATCACCTTTTCCCACATTTATTCACTAAAATAGCATGGTTCTGTATATTCTCCCTAATTTGTGCTTAAGAGTGAAAACATGCTTTCTAGGCCCTTAATTGGTTAATTTTAATTCACATTTGATTCCACTAGATACCTCGACCGAATCAGCATTTTTAGGTGACAAATTTCTAATCTCAACACTTTTGCATTTTATTTTTAGGTCTTTTAGGATTTTTTGCTGCATTTTCTTATTTAGCATACATTGTAGATCATGTTTTGAGCTAAGAACACAAGCATGTGAGATTTGAGCCTAATTGTGTGGTTACATCTTATAACCACTTATTTTCATTCTTATGTGCATTATTCTTTTTCTATGATTGTAATATTTGATTTGTTTGATTCTTTATGTCCATTATTTTGTGTATGCATGCATTTATATGATTGAGGCCATTATTTCATTTAGCTCACTTACCCAAATAGCCTTACCTCTTATCTTCCATTGTTAGCCAACTTTGAGCCTACGATTAATCCACTTGTTCTTAATTTTAACACATTATAAGCCTTAAAGCGAAAAACAATAAATGTCCTTTATTTGGATCTTTGATTAACTTAGGCTAGTGAGTGTGTGGTGAGAGGAACTTTTGCATGGTCTAGAAATTCGCAGATAAATCCTCGTTGCAAGTATAGTTTCTAAACCAACAAAAGTCTTTTCATACAAATGTTTTGGTTGTCACAAGTAACAAACCCCTAAATAAATTGATAACCGAAGTATTCAAACCTCGGGTCGTCTTCTTAAGGAACTGCAGGGAAGTATGTTCTTAGTATTGGTTATGAAGATTGTAAATTGGGGTTTTGAAGATGAGGAACAAGTAATTTAAATTGCAATTAAAATAAGTAAATGACTGTAAAATAAATAAATAACTTGTAAAATAAACTTTTGGCGAGGTATGAGAAATTAGAAGTCCTATCCTAGTTATCCTTATCAATGATGATGAAAATTGAATCTTAATTCCACTTAGTTAACCTTTTCTAGAGCAAAGAAAAGTCAAGTGACTAATTAGTTAGATCCTCAAATCCTAGTTAATCCCTAAGGAAAGATTGGGATTAATGAAGTTCAATTCAATTAGTAAAGATAGCGATTATCAATCATGTTGAGTTCGATAACTCCTGAGTTACTGATTTCTTAACCAAGACCAAAAGGGGAAAAGTAAATCTACTGAAATAAAAATGTCTTCAGATTAGGGATAAAAGTAACATAAATAAAAGAAACCAATATTAAACTGAAATACCTCAAATAACATTAATTCAAAGAGTAATCTGCAACATAGAAGAATTCATAATTAAATTGAGAACAAAATAAAAAGGAATATTGAACCTGGTAAAGAGATAATCCAGAAAGCGAATAAGATCCTAAATCTAAATCCTAATCCTAAAGAGAGAGGAGATAATCTCCCTCTCAAAACTAAATCTAAATCATGGAAAACTAACTAATTGGAGACTCTCCCTGAATAGATGCGTTCCCCCACTTCATAACCTCTGGTCTATGCCTTCTGGACTTGGATTTGGGCAAAAAAGGGCTTCAGAAATCGCTTTGAGCGTTTTTGCAATTTCTGGTGCGTGGCCTCTGTCACGCGTCCGCGTGGGTTACGCGGTCGCGTCATTCGGAGTTTTCCTTGTCACACAGTCGCTTCAGTCATGCGGCCGCGTCATATGTGTTCTGCTTGTGGCGCGCGATCGCGTTAGTCATGCCGTCGCGTCGCTGTTGATTCGTGCTGGCATGCGGCCACGTCGCCCATGCGATCGCGTGGATGCCAGTTTTTTCAAAAACTCCGTTTTGTGCTTTCCTTCCATTTTTGTATGTTTCCTTTCCATCCTTTAAGTCATTCCTGCCTTAGAAGATCTGAAACTACTCAACACATGAATCACGGCATCGAATGGAAATAAAGGGTAATCAAAATAATTATTTTTAAGCATAGAAAACATGTTTTTCACATACATCATATAATAAGGAAGGAAAAGTAAAACCATGCAATTAATATGAATAAGTGGGTGAAGGATTGAATAAATCACTCAAATTAAGCACAAGATATATCATAAAATATGGGTTCATCAACCTCCCCACACTTAAACAATAGCATGTCCTCATGCTAAGTCCAAGATAAAGAGTAAGTTAATGTTAAAGTGGTGGAATCTCATGCAATGCAATCTACTCTAAATGCAACTACCTACATGCATCATGCAATTCTTATTTTTATTCACTTGTATATAAAGCTTACATGGAGTTGAATTAATTCACATTCTCAAGGAATCATCATATATATATAGCCAAGCCTTAGATAGTGATAAAGTGCCTTTACAATTGAGATGGGAGAGAAAAAATGTTTTATAAACTTGCAAGACAATTAATAAATTAAGCAGAGATATATGTTAATGAGCTATTGAACCCTCACTGGATTTTGTGTTTACTCTCTAGTCACTCAGTGTTTATTGGGTTAATCACTCTATTCTTCTTTTTATCCTTCCTTTCTATAACTTTGTTCTTCATCTAACCAATCAACAATTATAGAATATAGGCATACAAAAGTCATGAGGTCTTTAGTTAAGGTTGTAATGGGGCCAAGGTAAAGGTAAGGGTATATGTATAAGGCTAAGTGAGCTAATTAAGTGAATCCTTGATTAGTCTAAGATCTCACCTAACATACATACTTTGTAAAGCAAAACTTCTTTACCTATTTTCCCACTTTTTCCCACTTTTGATGTTACATGCTCATACTTTAACTTTTGTCCCATGTGCATTTATTTTGCATTTGGGGGATTCTTTTGTATCCCCTTTATTCAAATACTGAAAAATAACTTTTTTTTAATGCACATGGTAATTCAATTATTTGATTTTACATGAGCATGCTTCCCAAAATTTTTATTTGAATTATTTTGTTCTTTTCAACTTTTCTACCTTTTGTTTTTATCATCCATGTTCCCAATAGGTTTCCCACACTTAAACAATTACACACTTTCTATCTTAAGCTAACCAAGGATTCTACTTAGGATTTTTATTTTGTTTTTCTGCTTAAGGCTAGTATTGTGGTTTATAGAATAAGAGGGGGTTTAAAGGTTCAAGGGGGCTGACAAGGGTGATGTAAAAGGTAGGCTAATTTAGGATAAGTGAGCTAAAATCAAACAATGGCCTCAATCACTCTCTTGGTATGTACTTCTATTCTATAATCGGACATATAGATTAAAACAAAGTAAAGAACACCAGAATAAATAAGAAGGGCGGAACACACAGGAATAAAAATTATGGTTTGAATGTAACCATACAATTAGGCTCAAAACTCACAAGCTGTGTATTCTCTAGCTCAAAAATCATTTATCAATTATGTATGTCATGCAAGTAAAATTAAAAGTTCCCATTATTCTCAATGTAAAATTTATTTTGAATGGCTTTAAAGTTTGTGTTTCTCCTTGATGAAATGTTGTTAACTAGCTAACATAGAATGCTATATATACAAGGTGTGCGTTGTTTCTATTATGTTCAAGTCTCTAGTTTACTTCCTTTTTATATTTTCAAATTAAACTAAGCTATCTTATGCTAAAAAGGGTAAACTATACTAATTAATCCACAATTTCTATAACTAATAAGTTAGAATTGCTACTAAACTAAATGGCTAAAATATGAACTAAAAATACAAAATACAGAAATAGAGTAAAAATACATGAAAAGAGTAATGTATAAGTACTGGGAGAATAAAAATAAAAATAAAGAGAAAAATACAGAAAAATAGCAAAATAAAATGAAAGAGTCTGTAGTGGTTCAACAAAAGAATACACCAGAGATGGAGACCTCCCCACACTTAAAATGAAGCATCGTCCCTGATGCTCACTCAAGCAGGGTGTGAAGGGGTGTCATCACTGGAAGGATGGGTAGCTAGAGTCTCTGTGGTGGTGGTCTTAGGATCTGCCTGTTGCAGAGGAGATGCTGACTGGATAGGGATCTCTAAGTCTACAGCCTGAATCTGAGGCAGAGCCTCCTAATGTGATGCGGCCTGCTCTGTGCCTGCCTGCGCAGCCTCGCTCCGTGGATGGGTCTCTGCCTCGTGATCATCCGCCTCCTCCTCAGATGCCTCAGATGGTGTGTCAGGCTCGGAGGGGATATCTCCAGATCGTATCATCAGCTTCAGGTGCTCATAGCGTCGCTTGTTGCGACGCTCCATCTGGTCAAGCCATCGAAACAGGCGGTGCACTAGGTGATAGATGGGGTCTGAGGCAAGTGGAGGTGCAGTGGTGGTAGCAGGGGTAGCTGTGGAAGAAGAGGGGCCAGCAGATGGTGTGGCTGTCTCAGTAGTAGCAGTGAGGAATGGAGGTCTGTAGCCCAAAGCCAGAAAGTTCCTGCTGTGAGGGATAATCTTCTTGCATTCTGCAGCAGGTGGCTTCTCATCAGCATCCTCCCAAGGCACGTCAGCTCGACGGCCTAGCTGTGTAATCAGATAAGGGAAGGGGAGAGTGCCTCGGACGTGGACCTTGGCCATATAGTACCGGATAAAGCGTGGCAGGTACAGGTCCTTACCCTCCATCACACACCATAGGAGGGTGATCATAGCGGCAGGTATCTCTGTCTCATGGGTACTCGGCATGACAAAATTGCTCAGGATCTGGTGCCATAGCCGAGCCTCATCATTTAAGTAAATCCGCTTGATTCCCTTTGGCATGGTGGTGTTCTGACCCATGATCCATGGAACAATTGGGTTAAGGGCTATCCTAGCCTTGACTGCATCCCAATCAAATTTCATGAAGCGCATATCCTCCTCAGCTCTTTGATAGCCATCCAGCTGATCAGATTTAGGCAGAAGCTTCAGAACATCCTCTATGGTCTCTTCAGTGACCAGAATCTGCTTCCCCCTAAGGTTCACTGCATCTAGGGAAGTTTTGAAGTAATTGTAGTAGAATTTCCTTACCCAAGATGCATTGACCTCAGTCAGGTTTCTCTCTAAGAAGAACCAGCCTCTTTGTTTGATTTGCTCAGAGGTGTATTGCTGGAGTTCTTCTGGGATTTTCAAAGTCCGCTCCAGGTACAGGTTCCTGGAGGTTGCAAACACCGGATATTTCAGCTCAAAGTATCGGTTTGCAAATCTAAGGGGATCAGTGGCAGGGAGTAGCTGGTCAGCCTTCTCCTGTGGGGTAAAGTATTTCTCCCGCCAGGAGTCATCGTGCATGATATCCAGGATGGACATGGAGGATTCTCCTCTTTTACGTTTGCCAGTAGTTGCCTTTGCTTTTCCTTTTCTTTGGCTGGCAGACATCCTGAAAAATAGAAAACCATGATATAATAAAAATAGGAAAACAAATAGGCAAATAATCAAAAGAAACACAAAGTGACAAAGAAGCAATAGAAGAAGAAATTGAGTTAAGTAAATTTGCATTAAGGATTGTATAGGAGTGAAAAGTCCGAAAAAAAGAATTCACAATCCAAAATGTAATGGAAGTCATGTTAATTAGAAAAATTAACATTATGCCTTGGTTAGAAGGTTAAAAGAAAGTGAAAAACCAGAAGAGATGTTTCGAAAGGTTAGGTTGGTTAGAATTGAAAAAGAGTTTAGGAAGTTAAAATTAGGGAGTTAGTAAAAAGTGGTTCAAAGAAAGTGGCATAATGATCATATTCCAAGTAACAGGCATTCACAATGAGAAGATATAGGTAACTCATATCCAAACAAGGAAATTAGGTTGATGATGATTCAGATAGATATAGAAATAGCAAAAATTGGAATCTAATCATCAAAAATGCAGATTAAGAACCAGGAAATCAAAAAGGATAAGAAAGCTTGCCCTAGCATTCATGAATTGGTTTGGTAAAAGCAGAGTGAAGCAGAATTTAAAAGTGCTAAAACCAAAACATGAATGAAAGCAGAACAGTTTTACAGAAAATTGGTGGGTGGTGGTTGCGGAGGGGGGCAGTGGCGGTGGAGGGAGGAAGAAGAAGGAAGAAGAAGAAAGAAGGGGAAGGAGGAAGGGGGGGGGGTGGTGGCGGGGTCTGGGTGGTCGGCGGGATGGCGGCGGTTGGTGATGGTGGCTGGGTGGTGGTTGGGTGGTTGGAGAAGAAGAACGGAAGGAGAAGGGGTTGAGGGGGCGCGAATGGTAGGATTCGCGTGACTGGGGGGTTATAAATTTGAATCATGGGATCGCGTGGGGCACGCGGTCGCGTGGTTGGACTGAAATGGTGGTTGACGCGATCGCATGAGTGGCGCGATCGCATGGAATAGCTAAAAGAGTGAATGACGCGATCGCCTGGGGCATGCAATTGCGTCGCTGGAAATTGTGCTAAACACACAATTCCAGCGTCGTTTCAGTGCAACTCTCTGTCTCCTTTTGGGATGTTGTGTAATTCATGCGACGCGATCGCGTCGCTCACGCTGTCGCGTGGGATTGATGTTGTGCAAGTGACGCGATCGCGTCAGGGACGCACAATGGCCGTTTTGTGCAAAACGCACAATGGCCGCACGATTCCAGCCTAACTTTCTGGACGTTGGATCTTTACGCCGATCTCCAGATCACGCGGCCGCGTGAATGACGCGGACGCGTGGGGAGTGTTTTCGCAACTTGACGCGATCGCATGAATGATGCAGTCGCGTCGCGCACCCTTTTTTTTAACTGGTATGCAATTATGCAGGATGCAATGCAAATGAAGAATATTCAGGTTCAATTGAAAAGGAAATAAAAATAAATAACACGAAATAAAACTGAAAAAGAAACGACCATACCATGGCTTTTAAATCCACCTTCGTCTTGATCTATATTTTTTCATCCGGGTGGTTTAGAAATTAGATTCTCACCAGAATAACCAAACGTTTTCCAAGATCCATTTGATAGATCATGATGCCAATCCGCACACTTCGAGTTGAAGCGTGGAACCTTATTGAACTTTGTGCACCAGCTCTGAGCACGAGCCATTTCCCTCTTACTCTTAAAGTCGCAGAGAGCTCTAAGCTGGCCATCTGTTTCAAGCAAACCATATTCAAGTGGAAAAATAAAGCTAAAGGTTAAGGATTGTATCCACTTGAAGCTTGTATTAGGTGGTAATGGCCTTGGGATAGGTGGTTCCAGTAGTTCTATGAGTTCTACTCCCTTGTGCTCTTCTATGAAATTCTTCACTTCTTTGCAAGATTCTTCAAATGTATCCATGTCCTGATCAAAGCCTTCTATGTCTTCCTCGTCACTTAAGTCATAAACTGGAGGTTGAGAGAAATCTACCTCCGTATCATCTTCGTACTCGCTTGGGGAAGATTCTTCGATCTCAGAGAATTCACTCGCGGATGCAAGTTCATTACTTGGGGATTGTGCACTATCCTTCTTAGCATCAGTTGTAACGTCCTTGACAGAATTCTCCACAGCTCTGGGTTCCCATGGAAGTTCAGCGTCTCCTAAGTCTTCAACCAACTCATCTTCTTGTATAATGACAACTTCCTCTACTTGTTCTAGTACAAAGTCATGCTCTGTCTTGTCCACTGGAGTTTCTAATATCTCCTTCATGTTACGCCCTTCCTTAGATTGTCCACATAGGGCTCTGAGAGGCCCTTGAATATTCGAACGTCTAGAAGATAATTGACTTATTGCTTGCTCCAGTTGATGAAGGGTTGTTTGAAGTTGATTTACTGTTCCCTTGAGGTGAACTTCTGATTCTCGGGGTGATGGATTTGGACGTGGTACATTGGGAAGTGGTGGTGTTTGGGAGTAATTGGATTGGAATCGGGGTAAATGAGGATCATATGGTGGCGAATGGTGAAAAGGAGCTTGTGAGTGTGGTGGTTCAAGGTTGTGTTGAAAGGATGGCCTATAAGCATAGGGTGGGGCTTGTTGGTAACTACAAGGTTGTCCACTATGTCTATTGCCTTGGTATGCATTGTAGAATGGTCTTTGTCCATGATATCTTGGAGGGTGTTGCTGCCTAAAGGGTTGATCAGATCCTCTTGGCTCCATCCATCTTTGATTGCTCTGACCTTGATGCATGTTCCTGTTATAACTTTCATTCCTTTCAACAATATTAGAACCAAACTCAAAGCGAGAGGGGTAAGAATTTATAGTGACTAATAAAAATAAAAGGGAAAAATAAAAACCAATAGACAAGTAAAAGAAAAATATTTACAATAACCAATAATAAGGCACACAGTTGCAGCTCCCCGGCAACGGCGCCATTTTGGTGAGAGGAACTTTTGCGTGGTCTAGAAATTCGCAGATAAATCCTCGTTGCAAGTATAGTTTCTAAACCAACAAAAGTCCTTTCATACAAATGTTTTGGTTGTCACAAGTAACAAACCCCTAAATAAATTGATAACCGAAGTATTCAAACCTCGGGTCGTCTTCTCAAGGAACTGCAGGGAAGTATGTTCTTATTATTGGTTATGAAGATTGTAAATTGGGGTTTTGAAGATGAGGAACAAGTAATTTAAATTACAATTAAAATAAGTAAATGACTGTAAAATAAATAAATAACTTGTAAAATAAACTTTTGGCGAGGTATGAGAAATTAGAAGTCCTATCCTAGTTATCCTTATCAATGATGATGAAAATTGAATCTTAATTCCACTTAGTTAACCTTTGCTAGAGCAAAGGAAAGTCAAGTTACTAATTAGTTAGATCCTCAAATCCTAGTTAATCCCTAAGGAAAGATTGGGATTATTAAAGTTCAATTCAATTAGTAAAGATAGCGATTATCAATCATGTTGAGTTTGATAACTCCTGAGTTACTGATTTCTTAACCAAGACCAAAAAGGGGAAAAGTAAATCTACTGAAATAAAAATGTCTTCAGATTAGGGATAAAAGTAACATAAATAAAAGAAAGCAATATTAAACTGAAATACCTCAAATAACATTAATTCAAAGAGTAATCTGCAACATAGAAGAATTCATAATTAAATTGAGAACAAAATAAAAAGGAATATTGAACCTGGTAAAGAGATAATCCGGAAAGCGAATAAGATCCTAAATCTAAATCCTAATCCTAAAGAGAGAGGAGAGAATCACCCTCTCAAAACTAAATCTAAATCATGGAAAACTAACTAATTGGAGACTCTCCCTAAATGGATGCGTTCTCCCACTTCATAACCTCTGGTCTATACCTTCTGGACTTGGATTTGGGCCAAAAAGGGCTACAAAAATCGCTATGAGCATTTTCTGCAATTTCTGGTGCGTGGCCTCTGTCACGCGTCCGTGTGGGTCACGCGGTCGCGTCATTCGGAGTTTTCCTTGTCACGCGGTCGCTTCAGCCATGCGGCCGCATCATATGTGTTCTGCTTGTGGCGCGCGATCGCATCAGTCATGCGGTCGCGTCGCTGTTGATTCGCGCTGGCATGCGGCCGCGTCACCCATGCGATCGCGTGGATGCCAGTTTCTTCAAAAACTCCGTTTTGTGCTTTCCTTCCATTTTTGTATGTTTCCTTTCCATCCTTTAAGTCATTCCTGCCTTAGAAGATCTAAAACTACTGAACACACAAATGACGGCATCGAATGAAAATAAAGGGTAATCAAAATAATTATTTTTAAGCATAGAAAACATGTTTTTCACATACATCACATAATAAGGAAGGGAAAGTAAAACCATGCAATTAATATGAATAAGTGGGTGAAGGATTGAATAAATCACTCAAATTAAGCACAAGATATATCATAAAATATGGGTTTATCAGTGTGTATCATTCAAGTGTGGGGAAACTTGGGACATTGGTTGAGAAAAAGGTGTGTGTTGTATCTTTGTTGAAAATCATGGGAATTGGTTACATACTCAATAGATATGAAAAGAAAAATAAATAACAGAAAAAGAAAGAAAAAGCAAAGCAATAAAAATGGGACAATATGCCGCACAGTGAAGCTCAATAATAATCAATGCATATGAGTTGTGATCAAGAAAAGAATGCATGAGTGTGTGGAAAAGTGAAGAATGGGTAATTAGGTTTGTTTAGAATTGTATAGGTTGCTATATAGGTTAGGTGGGAAGCTTAGGTTAATCAAATATTCAAATTTCAAGTCCACTTAACCATATGCATCCTACCTTGACCCTAGCCCCATTACAACCTATGGAAAAGACCTCATGATATTTGTATGTATGCATGAAATAATTGTTGATTGTTATATGAAAAACAAATCTTGGAAAGCATGAATAGGGGAGAATTGAGTGAATCAACCCCATACACTTGAGTGATTAGAGCGAATATACATCCGGTGAGGGTTCGATCGCTCAATTACATGTTTTCACATATAATCATCACTTTCCTTGCAAGTTTGCAAAAATCTTTCGATAACTCAATTCAATTATGGGTTTGGCTTGGTTGTTAATACCTTTAGCCCTTATGCTTATATTGGTTTTCTTGGGAATTAATTTATTTTGACCAAGTAGTTGCATTCATTTAGATAGATTGCATTTAGATAGTTTACATTAGAATAAATGATGATACCCTTTGTTTCCTTCTTGGTTTAGCATGAGGACATGCTTGGTTTAAGTGTGGGGAGATTTGATGCACCACTTTTTCGTGGTGCATTTTATCTTGAATTTAGGAGATTTTATCACCTTTTCCCACATTTATTTACTAAAATAGCATGGTTTTGTATATTCTCCCTAATTTGTGCTTAAGAGTGAAAATATACTTTTTAGGCCCTTAATTGGTTAATTTTAATTCACCTTTGATTCCACTAGATGCCTTGATGTGTTTGTTAGTAAATTCAGGTGCAAAAGGTTAGGAATGGATCAAAAGAATGAAGAGAAAAGCATGCAAAGTGGAGAAATCATGGAAAATCAAGGATTGGGAGTGCATTCACCGACGCAAACGCGTGAATATGGAGTCGCATGGCGACGCGTACGCGTGACATGAGGCGTACGTGTGGGAAGTAAAAATGCCGATCGATGTGTGCACGTGACCCATGCGTACGCGTCGCATCTCGCACATGACCTCATTAAAGTGAAAACGCTGGGGGTGATTTCTGAGCTTCCCAAGCCCAAATCTAACTCATTTTCTGAGCCTATTACATGCAGAATTCAAGAGGAGTTAAGGGGGGAGCATATAGTTGAGGTTTCACCATGCTTTAGTTAGTTTCTACAGAGAGAAGCTCTCTCTTCTCTCTAGAATTAGGTTAGATGTATATTAGGATTTCTTAGATCTAGGTTTAATTTATGCTTTAATTTACTTTTCCCTTCTAATTTCTTGTTCCTTTACCTTTGCTTTCCTAGTTTAGCATTTCATTCTTTGTAATTGTTTACTTTGTTGTTGATGCACTTTTGTTTCTTTTATTTTCCTTTAATGCAATTTATGTTTTATTTGTTTTATTGTTGATTTGAATTATTGTCATTACTTTCCTTGCAATTGGTAGTGTAGATTTACTTTTCTTGCAATTTTATATTGCTTTCCTTTTATGCCTTCCAAGTTTTGATTAAATACTTGGAAGGATGTTAGAGTAGATTTTTGTGTTCTTAACTTGGGATGGTAACTTAGGTGAAATTGAGTTGCTAATGTCCAAGACTTGATAATTGGTGTCCATTGACTCTAGCTTCTACTAAGTTAATTAATGAGTGGCTAGGACTTATGGATTAGGATTGGTGTAGCTCATTTGACTTTCCTTCACTTGTTAGAGGATGACTTAATGAGATTGATCCTTACAATTATCATGTTGTGGTTAGTAACAAAGATAAAGATCCTTAACCATCAACCCTTGCCAAGACCTTTTATCATTTGAGTCTCTTTTACTTTCTTGCAATTTATCTTTCATGTCCCTAATCCAAAACCCCAAAATATACTATCCATAACCAATAACAAGAACACTTCCCTGCAATTCCTTTGAGAAACGACCCGAGGTTTGAATACTTCGATTATTTTTTTTATTGGGGTTTGTTACTTGTGACAACCAAATTTTTGTATGTGAGGATTGTTTGTTGGTTTAGAACTATATTTGCAACGAGATTTCATTTGTGAAATTCTATACCGACACAATTTTTGTTCATCACTAGTCTCCCCTCTCGTGCCAATTTTTCTATGACATTCTTCAGGTCGTAGCACTCGTTAGTAGAATGTCCATTAATTCGGTGGTATTCGCAATATTCTGTCCGACTTCCACCTTTCTTGTGTTTAATCCGGCGAGGGGGTGGGATCTTCTCAGTGTTGCATATCTCTCGGTAAACATCTACAAGGGTCACCCGAAGAGAGGTGTAGTTGTGGTACTTTCTAGGTTTCTCAGTAGGTTGGTCTTCTTTTTTCCTGGACTCTTTATCCTTATCCCGAGGTGGGTAGGAGAGTCTGATTTTTGAGGCTTCTCCTAATCGGGAGTTCTCCTCCATATTGATGTACTTTTTCGCCTGTTCTTGTACCTCATTCAACGATGTCGGGTGTTTCTTGGATATGGAGTGGCTAAAGGGTCCTTCCCGTAGTCCGTTGATGAGTCCCATAATTGCTGCTTCTGTAGGGAGATTCTGTATGTCAAGGCATGCTTAATCCCTAACAGGCTTGGAGCGTGTTTGGCTTTGTCTCTCTGGATGGAGAACCTGGCTAAGAACTTCTTGGCGAGGTCATCAAAGCTTGTGATTGACCTTGGTGGCAAGCTGTCGAACCACTTTATAGCCGTTTTAGTCAAAGTGGTCGGAAAAGCCTTGCACCGGGTTGCGTCTGAGGCATCCGTGAGGTACATACGACTTCTGAAGTTGCTGAGGTGATTACTCAAGTCGGACGTACCATCATATGGGGTCATGTCAGGGGCTCTGAAGTCCTTCGGGACTTTAGCCTTCATGATTTCTTTTGCGAATGGATCTTGGTTCCTGTGGGGGCCATCTTCGCGGTTGGACCGAGTGGCTTTAGTTTTGAGGTCGGCTTCGAGATTTAAGAGTTTGTCTTCCAGCTCTCGACGCCGTCTTGTTTCTCTCCGGAGATCTCGCTCGGCTTCACGCTGACATTCGGCTTCTTGTTCGAGCTGTTTGAGGCGATCTTGCTGTTCACGAATGGCATCTAAAATTTTAGCGTTCTAAGTCTGCTTGTCTCCCTTGGATTGGTGTGTATCCTTTGGGGAGTTTGCTATTGGGTTCGTGTTCTTGAGTGGCATTCCTTCTTCTAATCCAGAGTTGAGGTCGTTGGCAAGGTTGCTCGCCATGGTGAGAGGATGACTTCCAGGTTCCCCGGCAACGGCGCCAATGTTCCGAGGGTTAGCTGAAACAGGGAGGTCGATCTCGGATAAGATCTTCTGATCTGGCTAGGGCTGCCGTGCCCGACTTGGTGGAGCTTGAGATGTTGCTGGTCCTCGATCACCGGAAGGGGGGTGGTAACTGCAAGAGACTCTGATGCTTAAGTTAGTACGGGCTTTAGGCAGGTTTTTGTAGAATTGGAGTATGAGTTATACCTGGGTGCTCCAGTGTATTTATAGTAATGCTTGATGATCTTCCTTTGAGATAAGTTGTTATCTTATCTTATCTTTTAGGGGTGAGATCATATCTTTGGGTCAACCGCCTTCTAGTGGTCGGCGGTTCTTTGTCTCTGGGCCTTCTTGGGCCTCAGTGCATTTGTCTGAGCTCTTTGGCGAAGAGGTCGGCGATGGGCCAACCTTTCATGAGGTCGGTCCCTTTGTCATCCTCCAACTTGGCCTTAGAACTTGGACCGGTGTATGGACAGATGGGATGAAATATCTTGTATTGATTCATGAAATATCCAACTTTGATGCAATTTATTTGGTTGATGATAGAAGAAGCAGAGATAGAGGAAGCAAAGCCCTGAAATAGAGCCCTAGAGTAGGCCAACATGGCGTGGCAACACCTGGCAAAAGGGATGATGCACCACTATTTCGTGGTACATTTTGTACTTTGAGTGGATTTTATCCACTAAAATCACAGTTGTTCATATAATTCGCATGTTTTACATTTTCCTTTCCTAACTTTGTGCTATAATTGAAAACATGTTTCTTTGGTCTTAATTTAGCTAAATTTAATCCTCTCTTATTACCATTCAATGCCATGATATGTGTGTTAAGTGTTTTCAGAGATTATAGGGTAGGAATGGCTTAGAGGATGGAAAGGAAGCATGAAAAAGTGGAAGGAATACAAGAAATTGAAGGAATTGCAAAGCTGTCTAACCTGACCTCCTCGCACTAAATCGATCATAACTTGAGCTACAGAGGTCCAAATGAGGTGGTTCTATTTGCGTTGGAAAGCTAACATCCGGGACTTCGAAATAATATATAATTTGCTATAGTGTCCATACAGAAAAATGATGCGCACACGTGCATCACGCGCACGCATCGTTCTGCAGAAAAATCAGCGACTTGTACGTATCAGAAATCGCCCCCAGCGATTTCTGGGATATTTTTGACCCAGTTCTCGACCCAGAAAACATAGATTAGAGGCTACAAAGTGGGGAAATCAAGGAGATATTCAATAATCAATTCATTATTCACAATTTAGGTTTTAGATGTAGTTTTAGGATTTAGGATTTCTCTTAGGTTAGGTTTACTTCTTCTCCATTCCAGGTTCAATGTTTCTTTAATTTAGTTTTCTCTTCTACTTTTATTTATTCTAGCACTTTGGTTTTTCTATTTCTCTTGTTAATTACTTATGTTGCAAAATTGGTTAATGAACTCTTCATGTTAGATTTGAATTTCAATTTAATGCAATTTGAGGTATTTCAGATTTATGATTTTAATTTAGCTTTTTACATTCTTAGCTTTAATTGATTAATTGGTGACACTTGAGTTATCAAACTCCTTTGTTGATTGATAATTAGAATTCGCTGGTTGATTTGGATCCCTCTAAAGCTAGTCTTTCTTTAGGAGTTGACTAGGACTTGAGGAATCAAATTAATTAGTACACTTGACTTTCCTTTATTTAGTAAGGGTTAACTAAGTGGGAATAATGAACAATTCTCATCACAATTGATAAGAGTAACTAGGATAGGATTTCCAGTTCTCATACCTTGCTAAGAGCTTTATTAGTTATTATTTAAATTTCTTGCAATTTACTTTTCTTGTTCCTTATTCAAAAATCCCAAAAAGATAATCTTCCATAACCAATAATAAATACACCTCCCTGCAATTCCTTGAGAGACGACCCGAGGTTTAAATACTTTTTTTATCAATTTTATTAGGGGTTTGTTACTTGTGACAACCAAATTTTTATACGAAAGGATTCTTTGTCGGTTTAGAAATTGTACTTGCAACGGGAATTTATTGTGAATTCTTTACCGACATAAAATCTCGATCGTCAAGGGGCGTTACCTCAAGCAACGCCTAATATGGGAGGACAAGGGGCATTGGCAACACCCACTATCACTAGAGTTACTCAAGCTAACCCCTAAGCAAACCCTGGATAGTGGCCTGGCGTTAGCAATGCGCAACTCAACCGATGTTGCCTTCAAATAACGCCAGGCACATTAAGACAGCACCCATGCACAAATGAGTTAGCTAGGACAACGCCATGCATGAGGAGAAGCATTTGGAAGACCCTGACGTTAGCAATGCCAAGATGAAGCCCTGGGAGTTGGAGCTGGCATTGGCAACACCAGGAATACATGGAGTTATCCTAAAACACGCCTGCAATGATTTTGTGAAGCTGCATATTTCAATGGCCACGCGTAGGCATGACCCACGCGTACGCGAGATAAGAGCCAATAATGCTAAGATATAACTGGAGTTATCTGGAACAACGCCAGCAATGAAGGCCATGCGTACGCGTGGCGACGCGTACACGTGAGAATGAGATTTTTACTCCTGGAAGAAGGGCTCTGGCATTGGCAATGGCAAAATATAACTGGCATTATTCTAGAACAATGCCTGCGATGAAGGCACGCGTACACGTGAGGAGAAACTTTGTTCCTGGAAGAATATGCATGATACGAAGGTCACGCGTACACGTGAACTACCAATAACGCCCAAGATAAAGGGTGCCCAATTTGAACAACGCCAGCTGGGCATTGGCAACACCAACATAAGGGGAGTTAGTGAGCAAATAACGCCCAGGCCTTTCAGAACCTCAATTCCAAGTCCAGCAAAACCCATTCCTCATTATGGAAGCATAATTTGAAGCCATCTAAGGAGCAGAGAATTAGTATAAATAGGAGGGGACTTTGAACTGTAAGGGGATGGCTACAAGACTTCTTTCTTTTGCACTTGCTTAGAGAATTTCACTTGTACTTAATTCTTAGTTTACTTTTCAAGTTTTACGATTCCAGTCTTAGTTCTTTGTAAAAGAGCTATGAGTCACTTTACCGCCACTTCATTAGGGGGAGGAGCTCTACAACAATTGGAATGAATTAATGTTCATCTTCTCTTCTTTTTGATTCTATCTTTGTTTATCTAAGAGAGAGTTTCCGTTCTTCAAAGATCCAATTCAATCGGAAGATGAATTGGATCTATTAGAATTCTATGTAAGCCTTGGAAAAGGGATCATAGTAATTCAATTTGAGACCCTCTTCTCACAATGAATTTGATTTTGATTCAGAGCTTGATATGTGACATATAATCACTCTGAAATTGGGATCTTAGGATTTATGTGGCTTTGGATTAAAATTCAAGCTTCAAGAGGGATTAGATCTATTAGAATTCTATGTGAACCTTGGAAAAGGAATCCTAGTAATTTAGTTTGAAACTCTCTTCTTACAATGAATTTGATTTTGATTCAAAGTTGATATGTAACATATAATCACTTTGAAATTGGGATCTTAGGAGTTGTGTGGCTTTGGTTTAGAAATTAAACTTTACCTCTTTTTGTAAGCATTGGATCAATAATTGGCATTTGATCATGATTAGAGAAATTGAGTAACCAAGGAATTGGAGCTCAATTACTCATGATCCACCAGAGATCTAACATTGCATGAACAAGAGGAAGAAAAAGTTCATTGACTCAGGAAGATCTAGCATCTTCGATCCCTAATAACCTTTATCCATTAGCATTCCCTTATTTCATCTTTACTTGCTTTAATTCCTTCCCTGATTGTAATTCCTTTACATTTTCTTTATATTTCTGCAATTTAATTTTCTTGTCATTTATCTTTCAGCAATTTACTTTTATGCACTTTAAATTTCTAGTCATTTACTTCCCACTCTTTAATTTCAGTCATTTAATTTCCTGATGCGCGGGAATTTACCTCTCAACAAATTTTCTTTCGTCAAGTGCACCGGATTGTCGTCAAGTAAAAACTCACTGTAGAGTGAGGTCAAATCCCACAGGGATTGGTAGATTGATCAATTTTAATTGGAGAATTATGCTAGTTGAGCGAAATTGGATGTGAATTGAGACTTGCAGAAAGTAAAATTGGCAGGAAACTTAAATTGCAAGAAATTAAATGACAGAGAATTAAATTGTTGGAATTAAAGAACAAGAAATTAAATTGCAAGAAATTAAAAGGGAATGGGGATTTAACATGAAATTAAAGAAACTGAATGTAAATAGAATGGGTAGATCAGAGATGGAGGAATCATTGGGTTTAGGAGATGTATAATTCTCCAGATCAAATTCATTTTCATCTTTTCCACAATCAATGCATTCATTGATCTCCTTGGCAATCTTAATTGATTGGATCCCAATTCCTTGGCTCACCAATCTCTCTAAGCATGAACAATTGCCCAATTCCTTGATTTAAGTACTCATGGGAAGAGATGAAGTTTGGTTACTGATTATACCACACAAATTCATATACCAAAGTTTTGGTAGGATTACATGTCACTATATCCGTCCAAACCCCAATCTAATCCAATGTGAGAAAGCATTTCTAGCATGATCTCCTCGTTCCTCTTCCAAGGTTCCAAGGAGATCCAATTATGAATAGCTTCTTTCCCAAGATAAATATCCAATTTGATGAAGACCGAAAGCTTTCTAGCAAAATCAAGAGAAAAGAAAGAAGAAGATGAATGAAAATTACTATTGATCCATTGAATTACACAGAGCTCCCTAACCCAATGAAAGAGGTTTAGTTGTTCATAGCTCTCAAAATGGAAATTGGAAGTAAGAGATACATTGCAAAATAAAAATCCACAGAAAGTAAAATGTGCAATAGTCAGTAAAAGAAAAATTGAAATCGGAAAAAAGGTCCCTCTAACTTAAATTCTAAACAATTTATACACTCTCTTCCATTGATCTTCAATCTCTGAATTGGGATTTTGGCCTTGGTGGAATTGGGTTGAATTGGCTCCAATTGGTTTCCTTTGCTGTTGAGAAGAGATTGGTTTGAATTGCAGAGTCTGATGCTTCACGTTGGGGTCAACGTTTGATGGCCAACGTTGACTCAAACGCTCTTCAGAAAAACCAGAGAAACTTGTTGTCATTGGCGTTTGACTCAACATTGGAGGGCCAACATCCCGCTATCCACGCGTACGTGTGCTTTGCGCGTTTGTGCACAAGGGGCAAAAATTATCATCCACGCGTACGCGTGCTTCACGCGTGCGCGTGGATGCGAAGATTTCATTTTACAGCTTCAAAACCATGTAGGGGACGTTGGCCTCAGCGCTGGACCTCCAACGTTTCCTCCAACGTTGGCATTTTCACGCATGCGCGTACTCCACGCTTACGCGTGAATCGCTCTTTTTCCCATCCACGCGTACGCGTCACTGACGCGTACGCGTCGATTCAAGTTTTTCAAATCCAAAGTCTGGGCTTGGCATCGTGGACGTTGGAAGCTAGCGTTTGAGGCAACATTGGACTCCAACGTTCGTGTAATGACGCGTACGCGTGACCCATGCGAACATGTGGATGGTCAAGTTTGCCATTCCACGCGTGTGCGTGACTCACGCTTGCGCGTGGATACGAAAATTTTGTTTTTTCACGCGTACGCGTCATAGATGCGTACGCGTCGCTTGGAAATCATTCAGCCCCAGAATTGGTCATTTTATCACCACGTTGGGGGTAACGTTGGACCTCCAACGCTCCCTCCAACGTGAGCATCAGCAAAATATGTAGAGAATTACTCTGCTTCTCTTCCAACGTTTGAGGTAACGTTGGTGGTCTAACTTGGCCACCAACGTTGCTTCCTCTTCATCTTTTCCATGCTCCTTCTTCAACCTTCTTCCATGCTTTTCTTCACCTATCATCAACCAATAAATGCATCAAAGACTTGCTAAAGTCATGAGAATTCTTATCATTCTTAGCATACAAGTAATCATAGCATGAATCATCATGAAATTGCAACAAATTACTCATAGTTGAATGAATCTAGGCATACATAAATTTCTACCCAATTTGCTTACTTATAGCTCAAGAAAGTGCATAAAAGCTATTAAAATCAAGGAAAAAGGATAGTGAAACTAGTCTAAGATGCCCTGGCATCATTTCCTGCTCTTTACAATTCAGTCATTTAAATTTTTGCTAAGTCACTCAATTCTCATTATCTTGCTTGTTTAACTAGAATAACCAATAGATTAAAGTTTCCTAATCAATCAATTCTCACGGGATCGACCTCGCTCTAAGTGAGTTATTACTTGTTTACGACCCGATATACTTGCCGGAGGAATATTGTTCATCAAATTCCGTATCACCTACTCAATCACCCTTTTTCACTAACCTTAATATTGGTCTTTTCCCTAGTGATGATTCTATAGGTTCTATCTCGAGTCCACCGCTACGGTCTCCTACTCTTCCGCCTTCTCTACCTCCCGATGATTCCCGTCGGACCATGATCTTGCTCCTGTTGTCATACGTCTTCCTTCCACTCGTTCTTCTAGGGTAAGGAATCCACCTCCTCATCTTCTTGATTATCATTATTTTTCCACTATTCTTCATCAACATGAACCTAGGTCATTCAGAGAAGCCTCCACAAATCTAAAATGGCAGCAAGCAATGCATGAAGAAATCCAAGCACTTGAAAAAGCACACACTTAGAATTTGGTTGATCCTCCTTCTTATCAGAAAGTTGTGGGTAGTAGATGGGTATACAAAATCAAGACTTACTATGATGGTTCTATTGATCGTTATAAGGTACGATTGGTTGCTCAAGGTTGTACGCAAGAGTATGGTATTGACTGTGAAGAGACTTTTGCTCATGTTGCACATCTCACATCTATTTGAGCTCTCCTTGCCATTGCTGCGGTCAAAAAATGGTCTCTTAGTCAAATGAACGTGAAGAATGCATTTCTTAATGGGGATTTAAAAAAGAAGGTCTATATGAAACCACCTCCAGATTATCATTGTCCTTCTAGCAAAGTCTATCTCCTTGGTAAGGCACTTTATGGTCTTAAGCAAGCTCCTCGTGAATGGTTTGACAAGTTCATCACCACTATATGAAATTTCGGTTTCTCTTGCTGCCCTCATGAGAATTCTCTCTTTATTTGTGAAAGTAAACGTGGAGTTGTTCTTCTGCTTTTGCATGCTGATGACAGGATCATTACTGGAGATGATGTTGATGTTATCTCTGATCTCAAAGACTCCCCTTACCATACTTTTGAAATGAAAGATCTTGGTTTCCTCAATTATTTCTTTGGTCTCGAGGTCATATCCACAGATGATGGTGATGAAGAGAATTATGCTGGTTCAGAAATTTAGCAAAATAATTTCTTCGTTAGTAGCATAGTCCAAACCGACAATGGATCCTCTCAATCAAAGTTTGATTTCAAATAAAAATAACCGAGAGTAATTAAACCTTGGGTCATCTTCCCTAGGAACTAATGACAATAAGCACACAATTTTGGTTGTGAAAAGCAAGGGATTTTCGATGGTTGAAGCAAACAATTAAGAAATAAAAGAACACTTAAAATTTCAATTAATAAACTAATAAAGGAATAAAAGAACTATGTATATAATATGAACAAGTAAAGCTCAAAAAGATGGAAATGTGGTTCAAAACATAAATGAAACCTTGACTTGGGATGAGTTATGGAATCCCTTCCTTGCCATAACCATAACTATGATAATTATGATGGGTTAATGTCATCTAGTCAACCCTTAACATCGAAGAGTAAGTCAAGTGAGCATAATTATTATTAATCCACAAATCCTTACTAACTTACTAATTACCTTAGTAAAAGCTAGCATTAGTGGAAACAATAACAACTAACAACCCAAGAATTATCACTAAATGTCGAACATTATGACTCTAATATTCCATAAATTCATTTTACCAAGTCAAGGAGTGGAAATCTACTCCATAATCAAATTTGGCATTTCATCAAACACATGGTAGGCATATTCACAAAACATGACAAAATTGTAAAATTACTTTAAACTATGAACAACCAATGATCAAAATCAACGAAGGCAACTCAATAAACATAAAATAACCATCAAACATCAAATTCATGAACAAGAATTCAAGATTGCAAAAGCATATATATATATATATAAAGGAAATTAAAATATAAGAAAGTGTAGAACAAGTAATGTAATAAAAGAGAACATTAAGAAATACTTACAACGGAAATTGCTAAAATCCAAGATCAAAAATAGAAAATTACAAACTTGTAGTATAAACCCTAAGGAAAATTGAGAGAAAACCTAAACTAAACTACCTAAAACTATCCTAAGTGTGTAGTATATTGTATGGTATTTATGGTGTGTTGCTAGCCCTCCTTATATGCTCCAAAGCCTTCAGAAATGGGCCAAAAAGCCTCCCAAAACGCGAGCCACATGACTTTTTAATAAAGTCACGCGCAGGGACTTGTGCATACGCACAGACGTGTGTACGCACAATTGCTGAATTTCCCTCTTGTGTGTACGCACAGATGTATACATACGCTCTTTATATAGAATACACTCTTTAGATTACTGTCTTATTTCTATTAGAATAATAAAATTTTTCTGCAATAATATAATCATTTTTTTTATATGTCGATGATTTTAATATTTATGGGTATTTTAAATTTATGTTGAAATAGAACAATAATACCTCTTGATAACTTGTTTATATATAGAAAACAAGTCATCAGTGGTCAACAATAGTTTGATTTTATTTTAAAAACTATAGCAAAAAAAGAATTTTGCTATGTGTTGTAGAGGCTAAACTACATACAGGGAAAAGCTAATCAATTATATTATTACTCGGTTAGTAATTATTTTTGATAGGAAAGTGTTTCATTGAGTAACTTGGCAATGAAAAAATTGCAGAAAAAAGTGCAAAGCTCAGCAAAGAATGAAAACTGAAAGTGAACGCCTTGACTTATGAATTAGTGATAGAAAATAAAGATGCATAGGTATATCTTTTTATCAAATAACACATTCCTTAAAATGTTAACATTTTTTATTGTCAAAGACAAACATATATAACCCTTATAATTTTGTGCATTATCTAAGAAAATACATTGCTGTGATTTATAGCTAATTTTGTTTTTATTATAAGGTCTTAAATTAGGATAATAAGAACTTCTAAAAACCTTTAAATGAATATAATCAGATTTATGATCAAATAACACCTCAAAAGGGGACTTATTATCCAAGACAATGATAGGCAGCTTGTTGATAATAATAATAATATAAGCAATAATAAGCACTGCCTCATCCAAAAAAAAAAAAAGTGATATTGGAACAATGGAGAGCATAGCTAAAGCTATCTTAGTGAGATGGCATTGCTTACATTTTGCTTTACCATTTTTCTCATGAATATATGAACATGAGAGTCTTTGCTCTATTTCATATTAGTGTAAAAGAGAAGTGCACACATTGGATACATATTTTTGGCATTTT
>NC_029791.2:51472834-51490333 GCF_000816755.2 Arachis ipaensis
GTAATGATTTATTAACCAACTAGAATAGACATGTATATCTAGGATATGCATCAATAAAAATCACATAATAACAATAGCCTAAATGTGAGGTCATAGCACTTGGATCCCAAGCATCTCAATATATATATTAATTATAGTAAAAGTTCATTATATTGAGTTGTAGAATTTGAAAAAAGCAACTTGTATATCTTAGCACTTGCACAATTGTCACAATATTGATACCGATCAGAATCATCATTATTGTTTAAAGAAAAAAAAAAACTACAATGAGTAAGAATAAATTTAATTATTTTGGAAGTAGCATGACCTAATCTTTTATGCCATAGATAAAGATTAGAACAAGAAATAGATAAAATTGTAGGCTTTATATTATAATTTAGTTATGGAATAGTAACATTGTGAAATTGATAAAGGCTTTCATTACGAAAACCATGCAATAAAGTTTTCTTAGTGTACTTTCACTTCACAAAACAAAAATAGTCATAAAATCCAAAAAAAATACTACATCATCCTTAATAATTTGGACATACTAACCATATTTTTGGTAATCTGAGGAGCATGAATTAAAGATTGTAATTTAAACCATGCTCTTGAAGAAACTTTGCAAATGGACTAGGTGCTTGTCCATTTTTAGTATCTCTCCCATAAAATTTTTTACCTCTTTTTGATATCACGATCTTAATTTGTTTTTCGCATTGTTTCTCTACTTCAACTTTATAAATCTTAAAAGCGTCCAATGCCTCATATTTATTATGAAGCGTATAGAGATACATATATCGTGAATAATATATATATATATATATATATATATATATATATATTGTGAATAATCATCAATAAAACAGATGAAGTATTTCTGACCACTTGAGGACATATCAGAACAACATATGTTAGTGTAAATTTTTTTTAATATGTCAGAACTCCTCTTAGCACCTTTTTGAGACTTTTTGGTTTGCTTTCCCTTAACGCAATACACACAAGTATTAAAATTAGTAAAGTTTAGAGGTTCAAGAACCCCATCACTTACTAATTTCTTCATTCTCCCAATAGAGATGTGTCCCAACCTTCAGTTCTACAATATGGAGGATTTTTTGTTCATACCATTACCATGCATAACCATTAAACCTGATAGAAAAATATTAGCTAAATGTACTTTAAATAATCACCAATTAAAGTACCACATCCACTAATATTAAATTTTTTAATAATGTCAACATCATCATCATAAAAATTTATACATAATCCTTATTTTACAAGCTTAGATAAAGAAATCAAATTTTTAGAAAAATATAAAATATAAAATGTTCTTTCTAAATCTAAAATACAACCAGTACTTTATACAAGCCTAAATATTCTAACGGCTTTCACATGTGAATGTATCCGATTGCCCATATAGATTCTCAGTTCACTTCCTATCGATTTTCTTTTCCTTATGAAATCCTGCATGGTATTTGAAATATGAATTTCAGCACCAGAATAATCCACCAAGTGTCATGACATATTTCAATAAAATTAAATTCAAAACATACTGAAGGAATAAGATCATAAAGGTTAGTGCCTTTCTTTTCAAGCCAAGTTTTAATCTTGGGCACTCCTTCTTCATGTGTCCTTTCTTTTTACAAAAGAAACATCATACACCTTCTTTCTTCGTAGGATGGGATACAATACCCTTTCTTTTCTTCTTGTGAGCTCGCTTCTTACCATCCTTATTTGTTACCAACAGTGCACTTTTACCAAGCTCCTGAACTAGCCCTCCTCCCTCTTGCACACACATTACCAGTAATTCATTGATGGACCACTTTTCTTTATGTGTGTTGTAAGAAATCTTAAATGGTCTGTACTGGATAGAAAGAAAATCTAGAATAAGATGTACTAGAAATGAGTTAAAGATATCAACCTCTAACACCTTTAGTTGTGCTGCTATATCTCTTAATCTCATGATGTGCTCACGCATACTCCTTACACTGGTAAGCTTCATGGATATCAATTGTTCCATTAAGGTGCTTACAAGTACCTTACTAGACAACTCAAATTGTTTATCAATAGACTTCATGTAATCCTTGACATTCCTGCAATTAGGAATTGAACCCCGAATACTAGTTGAGATACAATACTTAATGAACATCATACTTAAAAGGTTGTATTTCTTCCACCGTTCGTATAATGCTACCTCAATCCGAGTACTAGCATCAGTAGGTGCCAGAGGCTCTTCCCTACGAAGAGCATAGTCAAGGTCTGCATACCCTAAGTGAAAGACTATACACCAAAATGACATCCTAGAAACCACTTCGCTGCAGAACTCCAGATGCCTACCGAGGTGCCTCTCGACCTGCATTTGAAAAAAATAACAACATAGTATGGGATGAGAACTGGAGGTTTTCAGCATGGTAAAGGTGCCACGCGCATAATATATAAGGTCCTGGGAATGCCACAGGCAATCCTAGAACGTCGACACTTAGATAATAAAGCTTAAAGGACTAAAAACAGAAACGATAAGCGGGTTGTCTTCTAAGGATTTCTAAGTTTAACTACAACTTAACTTGAACACTAAATCTTCCCACCTTTCTTCTGTACCTCTATCTCCGGTGAATTTGCACAGACAGACAAGCAAACAAAGGCAGACACAGGTAGAATACAATTAATACAGATAGCAAGTGTAACAATTAGCATATTATAAGCAATTAGGCATTCCCAATTAATAGACAAGCAAGGAATGAAAATAATATGCACATGATATATGCCTGTCCTATGGCTGATGAGTCTCATCTGTCAGTTATAAAGCCAACTCGACATGTCCAGTAGCTAACCCTGGACAGAACACCACAACATGGAACAGGTATTACTCGTCTTCCCATGCCGGTGTTTCACCCAACCCAAAATAGGTATTACTCGTCTACTCAGGTAGGTGCCTCAAACCATAACCCGGGTAGGAATTACTCGTCTATCCACAGGCCATGACTTGGATAGAAATTACTCGTCTATCCTCAAAATTACATCTCGGATAGGAATTACTCATCTACCCTCACAGTCATACCTCGACATCTCAAAATAATCCATAATTAAACTCGGTTCTTATCATTAATCATATCTCAATATCTCAAACTCATAATCGTAGCTTGGATAGGAATTACTCATCCATCCTAACAATCACAACTCATCACTATCGCTTCAATCACCATCACACTTTGAGGTCATCATCATTTTCAACCCATCTTTCACTCAATTGAAATTCATTATTATCTTCTTCATAATTATATAAATTCAGTTAATACTTCTCAAGCTTAAAATATCCCCTTTACAATCATTAGTTCATTACTCCACAACTTGCTTCATTCCCAAGTTACTTTCTCTTCTTAATTACATCTCATCACTAAGTACCCAGCTAAGGTTTAGGGGCTAAAAAAGTAAAAATAGAGGTTTAAAGGTTCAAAATTAGGTTTTTAAAACATAAAATTAAGTTTGCTGGAAACAGGGGTCACGCGTATGCGTGGGCCATGCGTACGCGTGGGAGTGCATTTCTGAAAGGTCACGCGTACGCGTGGGCCACGCGAACGCGTGATCTACACGCACGCGTAGGTGTACAATTTTCTATGCTCGCGTACGCGAGATACCTAACTCGAATAGGTTGGTCGCGTCATGTACAGTGGTCGCGTATGCAAGTTATGCAGAACAGCAAAAATGCTAAATGCTACAGAATTTTCAACTTTGTACTCCAAACTTCCGACATGCATAACTTTTTCGTTTTAAAACATTTTTCATTCATTCTTCGAACGGCGTAAACTTCGCAGACCCAGTTTTTATATTAAATAAGTTTGAAACAATTTGAGAGTCCGGAAACTAACTTATGGCCCACCAAAGTTTAGCTAAAAACCAGATTTTTTCTCAAAAACACCAATCTCTATTTTTACCAAATTTTCATTTTCAAACCAAACCACTATCAACTCATTTAAGATTCTCACTTTAACATACTTCAAATCAATATTCATCACGAATCATATAACAACAATCTACATATACCAACTCAAACTCAACATACCACACACAAAATCATCACACAACATACTCTTTCGGTACCTCAACAACCTCCACATCTCATTCTTCCTCAATTTTAACAATCTCATACCTTTAATTTCTCAAATATACCAACAAGATTATCATTCACCTACTCAATATATATTAATATCATTATGTCGATCATCATTAATTCATCACTTAACATCCTATTATCATCCTAAACAACAATCATCCAACGATAAATACTCAATTCATATCACAATCATCATCAAAGGTGTTCAGCATTAAACATACTCATACATTCCAACTTATCTTATAGTCATCTAGACTAAGTATTCACAGGATATTACATATTAAATACGAGAAACCGAGACCATACCTTGGTTGATTTCTCCCTAATGCCAAAACACCACAAAATACCTCCGCTCCTCAAATGTCCAAAGTCTCGAATCCTCACTGAACGAAGATCCAACCTACACGGTCCGCTTCCTAGTCACTGATATCACCCAATTTGCCTCGAACACATATATTTCACTCTAGTTCCACATAAATTCCACAAAAATCAACTATAGTTCATAATCGTTAATGGTTTACAAGAGTTAATATTTTCTCACCTTACTGACGGAGATTTGGGACAAGACCTGGCAAGTCCACAAGGTTAATTCAATCTTAAAGCACCAAAATCACATAATTCTTTAAAATAAAACCCCTAATTTTTGAAATTATAAAGAGAGAGCTTGGAAAGGAAATAGTGACATACATACCAAATTATCCCATGGACTTTGTAGAGCTCGACGCGCTGGTTGCGTGGCCGCAAACGGTGCGGTGATCGAAACTTCGGATCAAAAGTTATTTAGAATTTAGTGGGAGGTTAGGTTTTGGAACCCTCATCCTCTTCCTTCAAGCTTTCCCAGCGGATTTGAGTGAATGAGAAGAGAGAGAGTGCTGAATTTTTTTGTGTTGGGGTGAGGGTTGGGCCCATGGATTCGATTTGGGTCTGATTCGACCCGTTCGGCCTAATTTTAGGTCAAATTCTTTGAAATTAGTGTCAAAATTCTTATTTTAATTAGCTCTATCTTATTAAACCGTAAAATTCACAATCTTAATTTCTTTTTTACAAATTAATTTATTGACTAATTATTTATTAATTTTGCAGAATTTACAGATAGAGCATCCAAATTCAACATTCACTCCAAATAAAATTTGCATTTTTATTAAAAATTTTAAATTTTAAATGGTGAAACTAAAACACACTCAGCGTGAATGAAGAGGGATAATATGAACCAAACATTAAAAGACAACATGAAGAATAAGAATTAATAATGGAAAGTTATGCTAATATGAAGAACAATTATTGCAAAAATTTAAAAGATTCTTTCAGAGAATATTATTTATTATTCTTTTTTTTATAATGCATTAATTTTAATTTTAATATTTTTTTAATTTATACTATGCATTTTTTTTAAAAGAATGTACAGTCATTAAATTTTGAAATGGCAAGACAGAGATAATACTTTAGCTCTAACACCACATGTTAGATATTTTATAAAATCAGTAATTTACGTACCTCCAGTTATAGTTATAAAATCTTTGATTTAATTTAAAATTTTCAATTCTTGAATCATTAAACTAGATAGAATCAAAATGTATTTGTTTGTTGTGTAATGATCAAAATTAAGGACCCAAATTATATCATTTTGGACAGTCGCATTCTTTTAATAAAAAACAAACCAACTGTTAATACAATTAATTAGTATAATTTCTTAAAATTTATAATACCACCTAAACTAATTTTTATATTAATAAATTATACTACAAATAAAATAAAAATTCTAACAGAAATGGCAGAAAAAAGTGTAAAGCTCAGCAAGGAATGAAAACAGAAAGTGAACGACTTGAATTATGAATTAGTGAATCAATCTACCATTACACTCTTCACATACACTCACACGTAGATGAGCTTAGCCTAGACTAATCAAGAATCAAGAAAAGCACTACTACACTAACTAATTAACTTCCAAAAACAGAAACATAACTTGCATTCTGTTTTTGACTAACTAACTTAACATTCCCTTCAATAAGTTTAAAGCTCATACATATATTTTTAAATTTTAAAAACAATCATGTTTAGGTTTAGTTAAAATCACTTTGCATGTTCCTTAAATAGAACATAATGAATAAAACGTTTAACAGATGTTGAAAAAAAAAAAAGTTCAGAAAAATATTAAGAAAGTTCAAACCTTGGACATAGTCCATAGCTTTATAATCACGGCGCATGGTTTGATTCAGTTCACATGAACAATGTGTGTACCTCATCACGAGTTATGATGTTGAGGTTTTCAGCCTTCACGTACTTTTTGTTAACTATAATATGATCTAATGAACTGAAAAACAATTTAATTTAAATATATGGACGGTGAAAAACAGTTTTTTTTATGCACATGCAATTTTAAGTAATAAGTATGCATTTTACCGTCCATATTTGGTAAACATCGAATACCAAGATCAATATATTTTAATTAAGTATTAATTAAGATTAAAAGATCATTTATTGAGTGATCTTAATTCTTGAAAAATATTCAAGTTGGTCTACTACTCTACTATGCTCACACAACCATTTCTCCTATGCGCAACTCCTTGGTCTTATTATTAGTCTATACACAAGTTATATGTAAAACCACAGAGGAGTAATAATAGTTATGGCTTACTTTAATACATATATGTTATGTAAATAACCAGTGTTAATCATTGTACATGAGAACGATTGTTAGAAAACAGGAAGAAAACAAATACTATATTATGATAATGATGCCGAATAACTTTTTTTTTATTTATCTTGCATTTAAACTAATTAATACTAGTCAGTTTTTTATTTATTTTTGTTAAAAATGTTAATCCCCTAAAATTGTTGTTTTTTATATGTAAGATTTGATATGGTCATAATAAATGAGCTATAACTCGGCATAATCCGTTATGGACTCACCATTTATGAGCTATAAACTCGGCATAGTCCGTTATAAGCTCATCTCTTCATGAATCGTAAGACAGTCAAATATAACCGACAATACAACGTTATGAAAGTAGAAATACGTTATTTCCACTCTTGATGAAAGACTTAAAATGACAAAAGCGTAACGGACCGATGGCCGACCATATATAAAGCAAGGTAAAATGTTCTTTTTAGCTAGATTCCAAATAAAATAATATACTAACTTAAGCTTCGGAGTGCCTTTGCAGGTACACTCCCCTCCTCTTCATTGCTCATACTTTCACATCACCATACAAAGGAAAAGCTCGAACTCAAGAGTTGGACACCCAGCCTCTGAGGATATAACTCGGTTAACACCTTGATTTCGCAAGCAAGATCAATTGGCGCCCACCGTGGGGCCGAAGATATAAAATTTTCTCTTTTGGTCCCATTTTTTCTGTTTATATCCATGGCTGACGCACCACCTCCTTCATTATCCGAACTCATGCGGATGGTAGCCGAGATACAGCAAGCCAATCAGCGGATAGCTGACGAAAACCAAATAATGGCCGCCCAAATCGCCGAACTGAACCATGTTCGGACGGACCACAACGACGCTCACCACCAGCAACCAGAGGGTGATGAGCATCACTCACCCTCTCATGTCTCGGAGACTATCCGAGCTGATGTAATTCACCCCGAAGATGAAAAAGAAGGAACTGATGATCTTGTGGGACCCTTCACCAAGGAGGTGATGAACTTCGAGTTGCCGAAGAGATTCACTCTACCACTAACCCTCACACCTTATGATGGCCTCGGAGACCCGAAGAAATTTCTCAAGAAGTTCCAATCAATAATGATCGTTAACGGTGCATACGACACTGTTTTATGCCGTTGTTTTCCAAATTATTTAGACGGCCCTGCACTTGATTGGTTGTGTGCTTTGCCTGCAGGTTCTGTTTCGCGATTTCAACAACTAGCCAAGCTGTTCGAAGAGCCGGATCCGCAATATATTTGCATGACTTTGACTATCTAAACACTATTAAGCAGGGGCAGAACGAAAGCCTGAAAGACTATATGACTCGCTTCACCAAAATAGCCATCAGCATACCTGATCTCCACCCAGAAGTCCATTTGCACGCACTCAAAAGCGGCCTCAGACCTGGAAAGTTCCAAGAAACCATTGCGATAGCAAAGCCAAAAACCCTGGCCAAATTCTGGAAAAAAGCAAAAGGACAAATCGATATCGAGGAGCTCAGACAAGCTCGGAAGTCTGATAGAACAACCTACAGAGACGACGATAAAACTCCAACTAGTAAGAAAAGTTTTAAACTAACCCCTCGTTTTGACTCTTATACGCAGTTTAACACTAAGCGAGAGGATATCATCAAAGAGATTCTACATTCAAAACTCATCAAACCACCAAGAAAGGTCGGAACATATCAAGACACTAAGAACGCAGATAAATCAAAATACTGTGCCTTCCACCAAAAGCACGGCCACACCATTGATGACTGTGTAATAGCAAAGGACTTCTTGGAACACTTAGCTCGGCAAGGCCATCTCGATAAGTACATCGGAGGTCACATCCAAAAACGTCCCAGATCTTCCAGGACCGAAGACTCATCTAAACAACAATACCGAGGAAAAGAGAAGGTGTCGGCGAACAATTACGAAAAACCACGA
Organism: Arachis ipaensis; assembly: GCF_000816755.2. Taxonomy (NCBI): domain Eukaryota; kingdom Viridiplantae; phylum Streptophyta; class Magnoliopsida; order Fabales; family Fabaceae; genus Arachis; species Arachis ipaensis. The sequence goes on from NC_029791.2 coordinate 51,481,503, forward strand.
GGAATCATTAACTATATTTCAGGAGGATACGCGAGTGGAGGCTCCTCAAACTCAGCGAGAAAGAGGTCATTCCGATCAATATGCTCGTTAGATGGCCCACAAAGTGACACACAAAATCCAACACAACTCCCGCAGCTCACATTCACACAAGCAGACTACATCTCTAGTATACAGAACTTGGATGACCCCGTTGTTATAACTCTTCAGTTGGGAGACCTACTGGTCAAAAAAGTACTGCTAGATCCCAGAAGTAGTGCCGACGTCTTGTTCTACTCAACATTTCAAAAAATGAAGCTTAGTAACAACATCCTCCAGTCAACAGGCGGAGATCTGGTCGGCTTCCCCGGCGAACGAGTCCAAATAATAGGGTCAGTGTGGTTACAATTTTTAGTAGTAGATTGCTTCAGTCCATATAACATTATCCTTGGTCGCCCTTTCTTAAACAAGTTTGGCGCCATTGTTTCTACAGTTCACCTGTGTGTTAAGTTCCCTTTGCAGGACGATCATGTCGTCACAATCCATGGAGATCATAAGGAAGCTCGGCACTGTTACAACATCGGCATGAAATTTCAAAATAATTCAAAACAGCAAGTTAACAGTGTCGACCTCACACACAACAGCTCGGCAATAGCCGACTTAGACCCAAGAGCCGATTTCCGAGAAAGGCCAACTCCCTCCGACGACTTACAAAAGGTTTATTTCAATAACGACCCTAACAAATTCACTTTTGTAGGTAGGTCAATAAGCAAGGAAGAATTAAACGCCATCACCACCTTCCTACAAGATCAAGCCGACCTTTTTGCATGGAAACCTTCGGATATGCCCGGCATAGACCCGCAAATCATCAGCCATAAGCTGGCTATAAACTCGTCTGCGAAGCCAGTGCAACAAAAGAAATGAAAACTCGGCGAAGAAAAGCGAAAGGCGTCTTTGGAGGAGACACAAAAACTAATAAGGGCCGAATTCATCGAAGAGATCAGATTTACCACCTGGCTCGCCAACGTGGTTATGGTAAGAAAACAAAATGGTAAGTGGCGCATGTGCGTCGATTTTACTGATTTAAACAAAGCATGTCCAAAAGACTCGTATCCTCTACCATCCATAGACTCTTTGGTAGATAACGCTTCCGGTTATGCTACCTTAAGTTTCATGGATGCATATTCAGAGTACAACCAAATACTTATGCACCCCTCCGATCAATGTAAAACAACTTTTATTACTGACTTCGGAAACTACTGTTATAAGGTTATGCCTTTTGGATTAAAGAATGCAGGGGCGACTTACCAACGCCTTATGGATAAAGTTTTTGCCAAACAAATCGGCAGAAACATCGAGGTTTATGTAAATGATATGGTCGCCAAAACAAAAGTCGGCAACAATCATCTTGACGACCTAACAGAAATATTCGCCCAGATACGCCATTACAACATGCGCCTGAACCTAGAAAAATGCGCTTTTTGTGTACAAGGTGGTAAGTTCTTGGGATTTTTGTTAACAAACAGAGGCATCGAGGCAAACCCTGACAAATGCCGAGCAGTTTTGGAAATGACAAGTCCTAAGACCGTCAAAGAAGTCCAGCGCCTCACAGGAAGGCTTGCTGCTTTATCAAGATTTGTACCTTGTTTAGCTTTGAAGTCTAATCCCTTTTTTCAAACAATTAAAAAGAAAAACAAATTTCAATGGACCGACGATTGCGAGAGAGCTTTTAACACACTAAAAACAAATCTCTCGCAACTGCCGATTCTACAAAAACCCCTCCAAGGGGAACATTTATTTCTATACCTTTCAGTAACTAATTGGGCGATAAGCTCGGCTCTTGTCACAGAAAGAAACAAAATTCAGCAACCGGTCTACTTCGTCAGCAAAACACTCCACAATGCCGAGCTTAATTATCCGAGAATAGAGAAGCTGGCCTTAGCATTAGTTTTCTCAGCACGAAGACTCCGACCTTATTTTCAAAGTCATGTCATCAATGTCAAGACAGACCACCCACTATGACAAGTACTACACAAGCCGACATTGCAGGAAGACTCATAAAGTGGTCAATCGAACTGTCCGAATTCGACATCAGATATCAATCCAGAGGGGCAATAAAATCACAGTTCTTAGCCGACTTTATTGTAGAACTTACGATACCATCGGAGGAGGACCACACAAAACAATGGACTCTATACATAGATGGCTCATCCAACAAAGAAGGATGTGGCGCTGGAATACGACTCGAAGCCGAAGATGGTACTGTACTCGAGCACTCCTTACACCTATCTTTTAAGACCAACAACAACCAATCCGAGTATGAAGCCCTGGTCGCAGGACTTCAGCTTTGTTTAGAACTTCAAATATACACAATCAAAGTATATTGTGACTCCTTGTTGGTTGTTCAACAGGTAAACGACCAGTTTCAAGTAAGAGACCCCCTTCTATCCAAATATTTATTATTAGTCAAAAATTTGATTTCACAATTTAAAGAATTTGAAATACAACACATTCCAAGAGAACAAAACCAAAGAGCTGATATTTTATCTAAGCTCGACAGTACTCAATCCGAGATATCTACATTGCATCAATTTACTATAAACTCTCCTAGCATTGACCTAACAAAAGTGCTAAGTGTTACTCAAGAAAGTGATTGGCGAATAGATTTCATAAACTATCTACAAACATCGCACATTCCAGAGACTGTCGAGAATGTCAAAAGGTTCCGAAGACAAGCCACCTTCTTTACATTACTTAACGGAGCCTTATACAGACGAGGATATACTCGTCCTTTACTCAAATGTCTCAGCAGATCCGAAGCAGAAATAGCACTGTCAGAAGCACATGAGGGGATCTGCGAAACACATACAGGAGCTCGGAGCCTTTCATCCAAAATCCTCCGCGCTGGTTTCTTCTGGCCATCACTGAAGCAAGACAGTGAAAACAAGGTCAGGGCCTGTATAAATTGCCAGAAGCACGCCCCTACCATCCACATTCCAGCTGAGGATATGCATCATAGCAACGTCACATGGCCTTTCCACCAATGGGGACTAGACATCCTCGGCCCGTTCCCTACGGCGCCGGGCCAGGTAAAATTTCTAATAGTCGCCATTGACTACTTTTCAAAATGGATCGAAGCTCAACCGTTAGCTAAAATAACATCACAACAAATGATATCTTTTGTTTGGAAGAAGATTATTTGCCGTTTTGGCATTCCTCATCATATCATAACTGACAATGGTCGCCAGTTTGCCGATCAAAAATTCCAATCTTTTTTATAGAATCTCAAAGTCAAATAGCATTTCGCTTTTGTTGAACATCCTCAGACGAACGGACTAGCAGAAGCGGCAAACAAAGTGATCTTGCACGCACTTAAGAAGAAGTTGGATGACGCAAAAGGGCTATGGGCCGACCTCATACCTGAAGTCCTATGGGGTTACAACACAACACCCCAATCATCAACAAAAGAGACACCATTCCGACTTGTCTATGGCTCTAAAGCAATGATACCACTAGAAATCTCCCAAAGCTCAATTAGGACACAGCTCGTCGACCACAATGAATCCCGGCGCACCGAATTAGATATCATTGAAGAAGTCCGAGATATAGCAACACTGAGGCAACGCGCCGCACAGCAAACAATAGCTCGGCACTACAATAAATCGGTAAGAAGTCGAACATTCAACAAGGGAGATTTGGTCGTTCGAAAGACAGAACTCGCCCGACGACCACCATCCCATGGCAAGCTCGCCGCAAACTGGGAGGGCCCATATCGAGTCACACAAGTCCTCGGCAATGGAGCATATAAACTCGAAACTCTAACCGGTACAGTCCTACCCAACACTTGGAATGTAGCCTCCTTAAAGAAATTCTATAGTTAAAATTCAGGGACAGGCTAGTACTCTTTTTCCTACTACCAAGATTTTATCCCCAATGGGTTTTTCTTGGAGAGGTTTTAACGAGGCTTGCCTACCTGAACCTTTGTATCCAAAGGATTACCAATACTAGTATATGATTTACTTCATTCCCCTTAATAACAGTTTTCTCAATACATTACTACAATGTTTGCTTTTGCAATAACAATCACACATACAGTTTCATCTATCATTTCAAACAAAATAACAAATATCCTCCACTAATTTCAATCCGAGAATAAATCGGCAATCAGGAATATTCTTAACAGAAAATTCCCTTCAATTACGCAATGGCCTATGAAACATTTAAAATCCAAATCGGCCACAAATTAACAACAACTCAAACAAACTCTATTAACAAGCTACAAAATAGCTATCAAATTGTTCACCAACTACCAAATAGCATTCACCCATCAGTTTTTCAAAAAGCAGTCAAGCATAAACAAAACTACACATAAAAACCAAAATTACAATAAACACATTAAACATTCTCTACCTCATCCTCGGCAACGCCATCATCTTCAACCATTTTGCCATCTCGGACAATCTTCCCAGGGTCCAGCTCAGAAAGATCAGCATCAGGCAAAAGAAACTTCGCTTGCAAAGACGCCCTCTCAAAACCTTCAACAAACGAATCTAAGATCTCATCACTCTTCTTCTTTTCCATTTCCTTAAGCTTAGTGGTCACCTCAATCAGCCGAGCTTCTATGCTCGCCAGGTTCGCTTCTTTCTTCTTCAAATCTTCCACATCATTGGCATAGTTCTCTTTTGTCTCCTTCAATTGCTTTTCAGTTTCAGCCAACTTGTTCTGAAGATCTGAAACAGAACCCTTAGACTTACTCAACTCCTCTTTCAACAACAAAACCTCCTTGTCCTCCACCAACACCTTCTTGTGCTTCAACTCCTGACTACGACCTAAACTAGCTAACCTCAAACCAACCACCTACAAAAACACAAACAATATATATATCAAAATTTCCAACAAACATAAACAATCATAACACAATAAAAAACGATCTCACCTGCATATACTGACCAACAGCCACCTCTCCAACCTCATTAGCTAATGATACGTCAGCTTCAGACTGACAATGCTCATCGACAACAGCCATGTAAGGATACTCCTTCCCCCACATAGTCAATCCCTCACTATGCTCGGTCATCTCATGCAGCTTTTTCTGATTCCCAACAAAAGCTTGAATCTCCTCCAGAGAAACCTTTTGTTCTCGGTCGCTAGTATCCTCGGAGAAATCAACCACACTCGATTTTCTTTTCTTAGCAATCACCTTCCTCCGCCCCTGACGAGGTTGATTAACCTCCCCAGCTCCACCACTTTTTTCACGATTGGAAGATGATACCTCCTTCTCCAGGTTCTTACTCTTAAAACGTAACCTCAGTGAAGCAGCAGACACCCCAGGATATTTACCACCTGTAGATTCAAACAAACAAAATAGAAACTCGATAAAGCTCAAAAGTACACAAAATAACTCATTCACACATAAACACAACTCACCCATATAATCTACCACAGCAGCCCTATTCTCCTCCCACTTCAACAGTTCAAACATCGAGATCAAATCTTTTCGATCAATTTGTTCCACCAAAAACTCTATAATACACACATTCCTCGGGGTTATGACCTCGGCCCCGAGTATATTCTGAGGTTCTAAGCACCACCCAAGTGGAAACCTCTCAGCCAAAAACTCTTCTATATAAAACGGAAACTCTTTTTCAACATTCCTCACCTTAACATATATCTCTTTAAAGTCCTTAAAGGAAGACTTATACAATTTAAAGATACCAAAACCAGGTGTACTGTTTAAATTAACCCAACCCCCCTTCCAAACTCCTTTGGCTTGGAATAAAGAGAAAAACAAATCCACAGAAGGATCTTCCTCAAGAAATTCCATCAATATTTCGAAACAACGCAAAAACGCCCAACCATTAGGGTGCAATTGTGAAGGAGCACAGTTTAGCTGCTTCAAAACTTGACATTCAAACTCTGTAAATGGCAGCCTCACCCTCAGTTCTTCTAACACACAACTATGCATATAAAAATACTCAAACCCCTGCCCCTATGGTAAACCCTATCCTCACTGCTACATGACAGCAACTCGACGTGAACCCCAGACCCAGGCCTAATGATTCTGCCAACATCAATCTCCCTTACAGCCGCATCATCCCGAAACAGAGATACACGACCCTTAACATCCTCATTAACCCAGTCATAGGACCAGTCAATCCCCCCTTTCTTCTCTTTTTCAAACCCCATTACCCAACCCAGAAGCAAAAAACAAAGAAGGAAGAAGATGATGATAAGTTACAAAACAAAAGAAACAGTATGCATACCTTTTTTACTCATTCTCTTTTCAAAGGAGAAACACCAAGGGTCAAGGATAAGCAACTAAGCTTCCAAACCACTAACTTAACCACATTGAAAAAGTAATTGTTTCATCAATCACATCAAAGGACGCAGTTGCTTTGGAAAGATAAGAAAATTTAATGACCATTACTCTCTCTCTCTCTCCTCACCAAAACAAAGCCCTACTATCCACGTCACGCATAGAGAAGTTTTAAATGAACTATGTTGAACTGGGGGCTCACTCAGTAAACTCTCCCACCGAGTTATAACTCCTCGATAAGCTCAACCTGCTTCATTAAAAACTCTCCAGGCTAAGTTTGGGGGCTGTGATATGGTCATAATAAATGAGCTATAACTCGGCATACTTCGTTATGAATTTACCATTCATGAGCTATAACTCGACATAATCCGTTACGAACCTATCATTCACGAGCTATAACTCGGCATTTGCCCGTTATGGACTCACCATTCATGAGCTATAAACTCGGCATAGTCCGTTATAAGCTCATCTCTTCATGAGTCGTAAGACAGTCAAATATAACCGACAATGCAACGTTATGAAAGTAGAAATACGTTATCTCCACTCTTGATGAACGACTTAAAATGACAAAAGCGTAACGGACCGATGGCCGACCATATATAAAGCAAGGTAAAATGTTCTTTTTAGCTAGATTCCGAATAAAATAATATATTGACTTAAGTTTCGGAATGCCTTTGCAGGTACACTCCCCTCCTCTTCATTGCTCATACTTTCACATCACCATACAAAGGAAAAGTTCGGACTCAAGAGTTGGACACCCAGCCTCTGAGGATATAATTCGGTTAACACCTTGATTTCGCAAGCAAGATCAAGACTCATTATATATATATATATATTTTGTTTCATTTTTATATATTTATTGAATAAATTATTCAGTTAAACTTTTAAATATAGAGCACGATCTAGCTAGTGACGTTAATTTTGCTTGAGGAGTACAATAAATAGGTAAACTAAAATCTATGGCGAACGAACAGAATGTGAAGGACAAGTTTTATGGGATGATGTAAGACGAGTGGGACCACATTGAAGAGCAACAGATAAAAATTAAATGACTGAATGCTTTATTTTGATTTTTGGGTTTATTCGAGTAGCTATATATTTTATATATTGGATCATGGATGAGGCCTGAGGGACTCAAGAATGGAAAGAGTATGAAATTATAGCTAAGGTCCCACCATTTGCATGCAGAATTACTTGCTTGGGAAGATTCATCGGTTTGTGGGCAGTAGTCCGCAGACGGTTGGTGGCTCAATATTTGGTATAGTTATTGTTAATTATTGTCAAGCTGTTGTTGTTGGCTGTGTGTATGTTTTCATACATTAATTGATCTAATCTTAAATTCATTTGTATGAGAGGACAACTATACGTTTCGGATCCCTTCAGTCAGCTTCAAAATTATAGGGCTGAGAAAATTTAAATGATAAGAAGATGCATATGAATAATTATATTTTAAATAAGAGCTATTTTTTATTTGTTTGATTTTATAAAACTATTTTTTATAAAAGTTGAAGTGGATAGAAAAAGACATATTTTTTTATAACTCCTCAGAAAAATCTAAATAAAACCTAAGAAGATGCAAATATAAGGTCATATAAACTATGAAAGACACAGAAGACACTATAGCTAGCTACTAAAACTAAAATGATCAAGAAACAAAACACAACACCAACATCAATATATAGTAATATATAGAATACAATTAATTAATACAAAATCAGCTATGCCTATCATCAAAGATGCAATATTATAGGACAAGTCCATGCCAAAACTCAATCAGGGATGCTACTCGCTCGTCTACACAACCATGATAATTTCTTTGCGTGCGACATGAAATAACACCACTCCTGCTTCCGATGATAGCCTCCATACTCTGGTTAAGTACCACTATAAAAAATTATCAGAATTGTAAACGATTCTGGTTGTCAAGATTTTGTTTGCTAATTAAAAAATAATGATCCGTAACGACTCGTATTTTTTCAAAATCTACATAAAAAAAGGTTCTAATTTATTTTATTAATTTGGGCTCCTTATTTTTAAAAACTAATTTATTAAGAATAATTAAATTAATTTTATGATTATTAAAGTTTTAGAAATAGTTATTTGAATTTATTGGTATATTAGTAAATAAAATTGTGTTTACAAAATAATTTTACGGTATTATTCTTCAATCCTAATTATTATATTATCTAAAAGATTTTGTAAAATTGCTATACTACTAGTATGTATTTGACTCTAACCCTAACCCTAAAGTCAGCCACACATATGCAAACACGTAGTAACACACGCGTAGCTTTCTCTTTCTTCCCAGAAACACGCGTTCTTCTCTTCCCCCATAACCTATTGACTCATACCCTCACCTCACTCATTAATATACACACAACAGTAAAACAGAGAGGAAATAGAAAGAGCTCGAGGGAGAAGAAGAAGGAAAAAAGGAAGAAGGAGGGGGAGAAGGAGACAGCGTGGTGGGCGTCACTGCCACCAACGCCGCTGTCGAATCACCTCAAGGGAGGAGGAGAGAGAAGCAAAACCGGAGAGA
>NC_029791.2:51490466-51502630 GCF_000816755.2 Arachis ipaensis
AACGTTCAACGTTCACGCTGCTACTCCTCGTCACGCTGAGTCTCACCAATGTCACTGCCATCATCACAGGTCGTCGCTCGTCACCACTGCTGGGTTCTCCGTCAACGCTACTGCAGACAAGGAGAGGGGAAGAGTTCGCTGAAGGAGGAAGCACCGCGCAAAGGAGGAGGGAGGTTCTATCAACGTCATTGCCGGAATGGAGCCTTAGTCGTCGTCGTCGAAGCCCCGTTGCCGTTGATTAAGGGTGTCACCATGGAGCTCAAGGATAACGTTGCAGAAGTTGAATGGAGTCGTCTTGCCACTGTTGAAATCATGCTTTGTGTTCTACCCTATTCATCCCAAATCCATTCTCCATTCTGTCTCGCCGTCAAGCTTTGTGCCGCTGGTGGAGCTGTACCTTGCCGAATCTACTGCTGGAGGTCTGTAAGAGAAACGTACCTTCAAAGGGAAAAACAGAGCTAAAATAGGGGTAAGAAAGGGAAAACAACACTGCTATTGTTGCTGATGCATCGCCGTCATACCTCTGGTTGCCGAAAAACCACCACTACTCCTTCTGCCCCGCCCTTGTTCCATTAGGGTTTGTTGTTCCTCATGGTGAAACTAAACTTATTTTGCCTCATTCACCATGATAATTTGTTTTAGTTTTACCTAATATCCATTTCATGTTAATTTTAATTTATGTCAGAATAAACTATTGTTGTTTGCTATTGATGTTGCTGTTGTTGCTACTGCTGGTTTTGATGCCATTGCCACTGTTGCTGTTAGTTCGGAATACGCAGGTTTGTCTTGTTTGATTCCTGAGTTTGGTTAATCGAGGTAAGGGGTTTCATTTTTAAAATTAATGGTCTTGATTTAAGAATGCTTGTAAATTTTATTGAATAATTGTAAATAATTCATGATTGTCTGAACTGATTGAATGATGAGTGTGAGTTGGATTTATGACTGTGAAAATGATTGAATTCAATGGATATGGTTTGATTTTCTAATTGTTTGAGAATGCTAAAAATTCTGTATTTAGCTGGTTGTGATGAGAATTGCTGGATTTGTGACTGTGAATACGTTATGTTTACATTTTGGTTAAATAATGTATAAATTGAAAATAATATATTGGTCTGAATTGTGTGGGATGGGTAAAATTGTTTACTTGATTGATTTAATAATTGACTTGGGTAATTCTGGATTGGGTGCTGGTTTAGATTGAGATAAATTGAGGAATTATGAAAGTGAGGGAGCCCATAAGGGTGGTGAAGTCTAATTTTAAAAGGAGGTTATGTCCGAGTTCTTGTAAAAATATACGAAAAGGTGATTTTATTTTGGAAATCTAATATATATATATATATTAAGAAACGATCTTTGTATTAGAAATCCGATTTATAGGCTTATTTTGAGAAATGATTCTATGTTGAAAAAAGATTTAGTTTACATATTTACTCATATTGAGAAAAGGGTTTTGTCCTGAAAGTTTGATTTATTGGTAATGAATTGAGAGTTGGAAATGATTTTGATATTGGAACTGGTTAGATTTTAGAATTGTAAATGTTTTGATATTGAAAATGAGTTTGACTTATCGAAAATGATATTGAGAATTGAAAAGGGTTTATGATATTGGATTCAATTTGTTTGATTTATCGAAAATAATTTTTTAGAATAGAAAATGGTTTGATTGAGACTCTTGAAGGGTGGCATAGTCCAAATTTTAGAGGAGATACCGGCGAAAATTTTATAAAAATTTGAGGCTTCATTTGAAATGCTTATTTAGTAAGATTAGGATTTGAAAAATTGTATTATCTGATTTTGATTTATTAAGAAAAGAATGAATTATGCTATGATTTTAAGTTATGGAGAAAAGCATTTTTGTTTTGAGTTTATTTATTAAGAAAAATATGGCGTTTTAAGTTCAATTTAGTAAGGAAAGAATTATGTTTTGATTTTGAATTATTGATGATCGAAATAAGAGGTGTGATAATAAGGAATGAAGGATGAGGATGATTGATTTGAAAGTATGATTATGGTGTCAAAGGATAAATGTTAACAAGCCATGGGCTTTGTCTGTGAATGATTGTGCAGGAACGCCCGTAAATATGGAATAGCATCTAGGAGAAAAGGTCACATGCTTCATCTGGAGAATCAGCGCCTGGAAGTACTTGCAGAGGTCATATTCGACATACTTCTGTTGGAGAATCAGCGCCTGCAAGAAGTAGAAACTTGCAGAGGTTATGTTTCTGGAATAGCTTATCTGACTTGCGAGTTGGATTACATCGGGTGCGGGTCGAAATTGACAAATGAGCTCATTACTTGTGATTGGACTAGATATGCATTATATTGTTTGCGAATTTATATTTGGTTGTATTTACTTGTTTTATTTCTCTATGATTGTGCCTTGTTTGTGTGTCCAATTGGGTCTCTTGTGCTATTAATTTGTGTATCAAGGTGATTAAGAACTAATATTATAATTGAGATTCGTTTTAAGTTTAGAAATTTAAAGAAAGTAATTAATTATCTAAAGTAAAATTAAGAAGTACTTTCCAAGGATTGATAAAAATAGTTTTATTGAGTAAAGTCAATTATTCGCATTTTGTTCATTACTTTTACGGCATTTACTTTCACTACTGAGAACATGTGAGGACGACGTTCTCACTCCCCTACAGATTTCCCTTTCAGCAACAGGTTCAGGAATCCTTGGCACATCCTTAGCGTGGAGCCACGACCCAGCTACAGTATTTTGTGTGTATATATATTTATATATTCGTACTTTCTGTATTTGGTTTAGTTGTAGATTTTTTTCCCCATTCATTTATTGCTTTAGTGTTGAGAGGGGTAGGACTTATACTTGAGAATATTTGAATAAGACTATGTATATAATGCTACGTGTGTGTGTGTGTGTGTGTGTGTGTGTGTGTGTGTACCTATGTGATTAAGTGATTTAAAATAAATATTTTTTCCGATTTCTTAATTAGAATTCTGTTTTGTATTCACGAAGCCTCAATATTAAATAAATATAGTATAAAATTAAAGGAGTAGAGGTAGGTAACGCCTGGACTTTTAGTGCGATTATGGGGTGCTAAAAGTTAGGGTGTTACATTATGGTATCAGAGCAGTTCGTTCTTGTTAGAGCCTTAGGGATGGACTGGCTATGCTTCACTACATACTCTGAGTGTCTGTCATGCAATAGGACTTGTCTTAATGATAAGATTTTGAGTTTTAAATGCATGATTGTCTATTGATTAATGCTGTTAGTCGACCATTGCATCTCTCATGTTATTAAGTCTGACCAACCTAATACTGATGATTTGTGTTTACGAAAACACTAACAGATTATCATAGACGAAATAGAATTAATAAAAGATGTGAATCACAGGTTTTGGGAATGATAGAGGCTATTTTTCACGATTAACTTGGTCCTGAATCGTAAAACCTGTTTGTATCCTGTGACCTGGTACACCGCCCGTTCTTTTATAATTGTATTGGATTCCTTTGTTCGAATGTATCCTTGTTTGACCTTGTTTCTAAGTATCTGCTTGAATCTCCTGGACTATCTCTCTTTTTGTTGTTTATACTTATTTTCATGAATCTTGTACTCTTTGATATGACCTTAAACCTATTCTGGCACAATAAAACAGTCCTTGAATCATCTTGTAGCTTCTACTTCACATCACACTTTTCACTTATATTCAAATCATATGAGTTCCTGGTATTTGAAAATTATATATGCAAAAACTTTTTGCTTTTTCCCTAAATGTGTTCAAAAGTAATGTCTGTTTAAATTTCTTCCAATTTATATCAATTTTCGAGGACAAAAATTTTTGTAAGATGGGTAGAATGTAATGACCCGTGATACGGAAATTTAATGAACTCAAATATCCGTAGAACTACCGGCAAGTGTACCACGTCGTATCAAGTAATAAAACTCACCAAGAGTGAGGTCGATCCCATGAGGATTAACAAATTAAGCAAGCAATAGTTGATTGAATATTCTAGTTAGACGGTTCAATTTGAGATGATGAGCAAATAAGAAATGTAAATGACATGAAATTAACAGAAAGTAATAAAGTGACTAGAAAGTAAAGAACATAAAAGTAAAGTATTAGGAATTTAAATTGCAAGAAAAGTAAAGTACGGGAAAGTAAAGTTCAACAAATTAAAGTGCAAGAAGTAAATAACAAGAACTAAGAATAAAATGCACGATGGGATCAAGAGATATTGAATTCTCTAGATCAATTATTTTTCATCTCATCTTCAATAATGCAACTCATTGATCCCTTGGCAAATCATGAGTGATTGAAATCCAATCCCTTGGTGAATCAATCTCTCTTAACCTGATCAATTGCCAATTCCTTGATCTAATTGCTCATGAGAAGATATGAAGATTGGTCCCTGTTTAAAGCCACATAATCTCATAAACCCAAATTTTGGGATGATTACATGTCACTATATCAAATCCAAACCCAAATTTACTCAATTGTGAGAAAGAACTTCAAGCATTATTCTATGATCCCTTTCCCAAGGCTCACATAGAATCTATGTGAACTCAATTTCTTTCCCAAGACAATTGAATCCTTGAATTGAAGAACGAAGATTCTTTCTAGAAAATCAAATGAAAGATGAAGACAAGAAAAAGAATGAAAATAAATTAATTCATTAAATTGCAATAGAGCTCTCTTTTCCAATGTTGAAAATTAGAAATCATAACTAAATATTTACAAAAGTGGGTGAAAGAAGGTGGAAGAGAGGAAAAGAATGAAGGTGAGAAGAGAGAGGAGTCCGAAGACCCCCTCCAGGATGGTGGTGTGTATGTGTGTGAGAGAGAGTCCTATTTATAGACTATTACAAATGCAAAATGAAATTTAAATTACAATTAAATGAAAATTAACTAACTATTTCTAGATGATTCTTGTGGCTTTGATTAGTTGGTAATTGTGGCTTGAATGAGAATTGGAGTGGGCTTGGTTGAAGGTTGAAGGCTGCAGGAAGAAGTTGGTGTGTGGTTCAAGTGCCACTTTGATTGGCACGCCCAGCAGAAATTGCTCCCTGGAGTGGTGACCCATTTTGTAGTGCTAAAAGGATGGAATTGTTTGGGCCTAAAACTGAAAGTCTACTATAAAATATTATATATCGTTGAAAATCCCTGGATGTCAGCTTTCTAACGCCACTGAAAGCGCCTCATTTGGACCTTTGTAGCTGAAGTTATGCTCTTTTGAAGATGAAGAGGTCAGTCTGTCAAAATGCCTTGGCGTGCCACGCCTTCGAGCACGGCATATTACACACCCAGATGCAAGAATTTGTCCTCTGAAAAGTTGGTCCAGCATGCCCCGCCCATTGGCACACCCTCTACATGCCCAGCTTGCAAGACTCAGCGTGCCACACCCACTGCACACGCCATAGTGCACGCTGAGATTGCAACGCTGAAAGAATATTGATTTTTACCCTTAGATTCAACGTCCACTATAAAGTGTTATATATTGTTGGAAAGTCCTAGATGTCAGCTTTCCAACATCACTAGAAGCGCACCATTTGAACCTCTATATCTCAAGTTATGTTTCTTTGAAGATGAAGAGGTCATGCTGGCATCTCTGCAGGGACATGTTGTGCTTCTTGTGTTTTCAGGGTGAATTTCAATCTCAAATCTAGTGTCCACTATAAAGTGTTATATATGGTGGTAAAGCTCTGAAAGTCTACTTTTCAATGAAACTGAAATCACCTCATTTAAAACTTTATACCTCATGTTATGTTCCTTTGAAGGTGGAGAGGTCAGGCTGACGTGTGCCCCAACTTGCCACTTTATAGTACACGCCCAGAGTGCATGCCAGGATGAAGTTTTACTCTCTGGGAAGTTGGCCCAGCGTGCCACTTTCCAGGCACGTCCTCTACATGCCCATATTGAAGAGTTGGCGTGCCACTTCCTTGACACGACCTTTGGCAAGCGCTTAGTGATAGGTTGGCGTGCCACACCTTCGAGCACGCCCAATGGCACGCTCACTCATGTATTCCTAACGTGGCACTTCATATTACACGCCGGATGGCATGCCCTTGTTGGAGGGTTTTGGGAGAGCTTCTGGAATCTTAGCCCGGCGTGCCACGCCCACTAGCACGCCCATCACACGCCCATGAAGAAGAGGTTTTGCACGCCAAGGAAACGCCACTAACACGCCCTTTAATTAACGCCACATGCATGCACAATTAGTTCACATCACCAACGCCTCTTGAGAAGGCTTCATGGGCCACGCTTTCCTCAAGGGAAAAGTTCCAAAGCGTTTCCTAAATTTCAAAGCAACCCCAAAACTTCATCTTTTCTTCTTTTTGAGCTTGTGTTTTTTGCTTCTTTTTCTATTATTTCCTACAAAATTCATAAAATAAAAAGATCAAAGCAATATACAACTTAAGCACTAAAAAAACTCCATAATTAAGCATGATGAATTGATTTCTTATATAAAAAGCATAGAAAAACACATCATGATGCACATACATCAGCCCGCCTTTTTGAAAATCTAAATAGGAAAAATGTTCTAATTTATTATATTAATTCGGGATCCTTATTATTAGAAACTAACTTATTAAGAATAATTAAATTAATTTTATGAATATTTTGAATTTAAGTTAATTAATATTTTTATATAATTTTATTGTCATTGGATATTTTACATAATTAAAATTAAATTTTAAGTAATTGAAAAACGATGAAAATTATATAATTTGATTGATGTAATTTGTGTTTTGGATTTAAATTTATATTTTATAAAAGAAGATTAATCAGGATATTTTAGATTTTGAATTAGAAATAGTTATTTGAATTTATTGGTATATTAGTAAATAAAATTGTGTTTCCAAATTAATTTTACGGTATTATTCTTCAACCCTAATTATTATATTATCTCAAAGATTTTGTAAAGTTGCTATACTACTAGTATGTATTTTACTCTAACGCTAACCCTAGAGTCAGCCACACATACACAGACAGGTAGTAACACATGCGTAGCTTTCCCTTTCTTCCCAAAAACATGCATTCTTCTCTTCCCCCATAACCTAATAATTCATACCCTTATGTCACTCATTAATATACATACAGCAATAAAACTGAGAGGAAAGAAAGAGAGATCTAGGGAGAAGAAGAAGGAAGAAAGAAAGAAGGAGGGGGGAAGAGGGAGATGGCACGGTGGGCGTCACTGCCACCAGCGCCGCTGTCAAATCACCACGGGTAAGGAGGAGAGAGAAGCAGAACTGCAAAGAGAGAGAGATTGATGGAGATGTTCACGCCGCTCGTCCTCATCACATTGAATCTCACTAATATCTCCGCCATCATCACGGGCCGTTGCTCGTTGCCACTGCTGGGTTCTCCGTCAACGCTACTGCAGACAAGGAGAGGGGAAGAGTTGGCTAAAGGAGGAAGCACCGCGCAAAGGAGGAGGGAGGTTCTATAGAGATGAAGAAAAGACAGCATTTCGAACACCCGTAGGCAATTTTTACTATACTGTCATGCCTTTTGGCCCAAAGAATGCTGGAGCAACCTACCAAAGATCCATGACTGCTATATTCTACGACATAATACATGACTTTGTAGAAAACTATGTAGACGATTTGGTTATTAAGTCAACATCCGAGAAGCAACAGACAAAACACCTCAGAGCTGTGTTCACTAGATGCAGAAAGTATAGACTCAAGATGAACCCATGAAATGTGCCTTTGGGGTGTCATCTGCAAAGTTCTTGGGATTTAGAGTCCACAAAGGAGGCATTTCAACTGACGAGGATAAGATTAAAGCTGTCCAAGACATGGAACCCCCGAAAGACATCAAGGGACTCCAAAAGTTCATAGGCAAGCTGGGGTAAATTTGAAGGTTCATACCAGCATTAGGAGAGCTCTTTAGACCTCTAAGACCTTTTTTAAAAGAGAAGAATACCTTTAAGTGTAAACAACCCCACCAAGTTGTGATGGATAAGATCAAGGGCGTTCTCACATCCACTCACACCATGACTTCGCCTCAACCTGGTGCACTATTAAAGGTATACTTAGCGGTAGGAGAAAAAGCAGTTAGTGGGTTAATTGCACAAGAAGGTGAAGGCAAAGAGAAACCTATTGCCTATGTCATTAGAGCCATGAAAGGGCCAGAACAAAGATACTCCTCACCAGAGAAACATTGCCTGGCTCTGGTATACATCTCACAAAGATACCGACACTACTTTCAAGTACACCAAGTAGAAGTTGTATAAAAAATGAAGGTCTCAGATTTTTAATCGAAAAGCCAATGTTGATCGGGAGAATGGGTCATTGGGCACTCCTATTAAGCGAATATGATGTGAAATTGGTAACACCTACCACCATTAAGAGCCAAGCTTTGGCTGACCTCCTGTCAATTTGTCCTGAAAAAGCAACTATTGAAAAGTTGTCAGATCAAATTCCAGGAACAATAGAGATTGTTCATGCTTGCAATGAAGAAAAAATATGGACCCTCATGTTTGACGAAACACCCTCGAATCCACAAGGAGGGGCAGGAGTCGTCCTTATAGACTCCCATGGAAGAAATCTATCTTTCATGTTTCGGTTGGATTTCTCTTGCACCAACAATGAGGCGGAGTATGAAGCTCTAATGTTTGGTCTAAAGATGGCTCAAGAAATTGGTATAAAAAAACTTCATGTCAAAGGAGACTCCAACCTGATAATACAACAGATCCAAGGAGGGTACGGCACAAAGGAAAGAAGTCTGGCCTTATGCAGAGAACAAGTTTAGCACCTGATGAAGGTATTTGAAAACATTTCATTTGAGCATGTTTCCCGAATAGAAAATAAGCATGCAGATGCTCTAGCAACATTAGGGAGTAGAGTTACCATTCAAAATGGACAACATGCTTTAGAACACCATACAGCTGAAAGTTCTACCAGAGAAGAAAGAATATCAATGGAAGGAAAAATCAATGATTGGCGAATGCCTCAACATGAACATCTCAGAACGCTCAACATCACCAAAGAAACAAGAGGATTTTTCCTCCTCAATGGGAAAATGTCCAAAAGAAGCAACGATAGACTCCTCATGAAATGTGTAAAAGAAGAGGAAGGAAAAGAAAAAGTAAAACAACTACATGGAGCCACTTGCGGAGAAGAGGGCCCTGGGTTGTACTAAAGGCTCCAGATGTGGGGTATTTATTAGCCAAAAATGAAGTCTCATTGTGATGAATTACAAGTATCTTGCAAGTCTTGTCAAGAAACGAAAGAAAGTATACAAATATGTAATGTTCACAATTGGCAACAACCTATCATAGAGTACCTCGATGTTGGAGTTTTGCCTTCAAAAAAAATAAAAGGTGAGAGATAGAAGAAGAAATAAGAATGCTATATTTTGCAGAAAGGTGAGTTGTTCAAGAAGAGTTTTACCGGGGAGATGCTAAAATGTGTTCGAGATGAAGAAAAAGACAAAGTCTTAGAAGAAGTCCATCAAGAAGTATGTGGAAGATACCAAGGAAGAAGGGCCTTGTGGTATGAATTAATTAGGATTGGCTATTATTGACCAAAAATGAAGGAAGATGCAATCAACTGGGCCAGGAAGGGTCCACAATGCCAAAAGCATACAAACTTGATACATGCACCAAGCGTGCAGAAGAACAGCCTCAAGACACCATACTCATTCCATACATGGACGGTAGATTTTGTGGGACCAATCAACCCCCCATCAATGGGGAAGAAATGGATTCTAGTTACAACAGAAAGTTTCACCAAGTGGGTGGAGGCTGTGGCTGTCAAGGAAGCAAATGCTGAAGCAGTAGTGAGATTTATCAAAGAAAATATAATATGCAAGTTCGGGCTGCCAAGTGTTCTAGTATCTGATAATGGAACCCACTTTGTTAACCAAAGAGTGTGGGTGTTCTTGAACAGTACCAAATCAAACATCACAAGTCTTCTCCTACTACCCACAGGGCAATGGCCAGGCAGAGGCTACTAATAAGAGCCTTTTGAAAATACTCACAAAGATGGTGACCGATGCCCATAAAGATTGAAGTGAATACCTACCACTTGCTCTCTGGGCTTACAGAACAACCAGATATGGAACAACTAGAGTAACACCCTTCTTGCAGAGATTGAAGTACCCACCGCCAAAATGTTGTTAGACGAAGCAAGGGATCGTGAAGCTGAGTTGCAAAAGTTGGAAGAAAAAAGAGAAGTTGTGGGAAGCAAGATAGAAGAATACCACCGAAGACTAGCATTAGCTTATGATAAGCATGTTCGGCCCAGGGTGTTCCTAGAGGGAGATCTAGTACTAAAATCAGTAGACACAGTAATGAAAAATATGCTTTGCCAAAATGAGCTCCCAAATGGGAGGGTCCTTATATTGTTTCTAAAGTACACCCCAACAGACATTGCATCCTACTAGACCCAAATCATAGAACAATCACTGTCCCCATCAATTTCAAGTATATTAAGAAGTACTATGCCTAATTTCAGTGCTAGGAGTTAGATTTCAATTCCAAAAGGCTTTTTTGAGCCAATGTTTATGTTATATTATTTTGCAAGCATCCTGCAATGCATGCAAGAATTTTGGTGCACGAAATTGTGATCTCAGGTAACGGCGCCAAAAACTTTGTATGCACGTCTTAATAAATTGTTTTTCATTCACAACTTCGATACAACTAACCAGCAAGTGCACTGGGTCGTCCAAGTAATAAACCTTACGTGAGTAAGGGTCGATCTCACGGAGATTGTTAGTATGAAGCAAGCTATGGTCATCTTGTAAATCTCAGTCAAGCGGATAATAATTGATTATGGAGTTTTCGAAAATAAATAATAAATAGACAGAAAATAAAGATAGAAATACTTATGTATATCATTGGTGAGAATTTCAGATAAGTGTATGGAGATGAGTTCATTCCTCTGAACTTCTGCTTTCCTGCTGTCTTCATCCAATCAATCTTACTCCTTTCCATGGCTGGCTTTATGTAAGGACATCACCATTGTCAATGGCTAACTTTCATCCTCTCTGTGAAAATGGTCCGATGCGCTGTCACTGCATGGCTAATCATCTGGAGGCATCACCGTTGTCAATGGCTGCTTCCTATCCTCTTGTTAAAATGGTCCAAATGCTCTGTCACAGCACGGCTAATCATCTGAGGTTCTCGATCATATTGGAATAGGATTCACCCTCCTTTTGCGTCTGTCAATACGCCCAGCACTCGCGAATTTGAAGTCCGTCACAGTCATTTAATCCCAGAATCCTACTCGGAATACCACAGACTAGGTTTAGACTTTCCGGATTCTCATGAATGCCGCCATCAATCTAGCTTACACCACGAAGATTCTGATTAAGAGATCCAAGAGATAATCATTCAATCTAAGGTGGAACGAAAGTGGTTGTCAGGCACGCGTTTGTGGGGGAATGATGATGATTGTCACGTTCATCACATTCATGTTGAAGTGCGAATGAATATCTTAGAAGCGGAACAAGTTGAATTGAATAGAAAAACAGTAGTACTTTGTATTGATTCATGAGGAACAACAGAGCTCCACACCTTAATCTATGGAGTGTAGAAACTCTACCGTTAAAAATACATAAGTGATGAAGGTCCAGGCATGGTCGAGAGGCCATCCTCCTAAACGTGATCAATAGTCTCCTAAGATGAACAATAGATTAAAACTGGGACCAAAGATGTCTAATACAATAGTAAAAAGTCCTATTTACACTAAACTAGTTACTAGGGTTTACAAAAGTAAGTAATTGATGCATAAATCCACTTTCGGGGCCCACTTGGTGTGTGCTTGGGTTGAGCTTGAATGATACACATGCAGAGGCTCTTTTTGAAGTTGAACGCCAGGTTGTAACGTGTTTCTGGCGTTCAACTCTGGTTCGTGACGTGTTTCTGGCGTTTAACTCCAGACAACAGCGTAGAACTGGCGTTCAACACCCTTTTTGCATCATCTAAACGCGGCCAAAGTATGGACTATTATATATTTCTGGAAAGCCCTAGATGCCTAATTTCCAACGCAATTAGAAGCGCGCCATTTTGAGTTCTGTAGCTCCAAAAAATCCACTTTGAGTGCAGGGAGGTCAGAATCCAACAACATCAGCAGTCCTTCTTCTACCTCTGAATCTGATTTTTGCTCAAGTCCCTCAATTTCAGTCAGAAAATACCTGAAATCATAAAAAAACACACAAACTCATAGTAAAGTCCAGAAATGTGAATTTA
>NC_029791.2:51502670-51518983 GCF_000816755.2 Arachis ipaensis
GGTTTAGCCGCTTAGGCCAGGATTTTATTCCTTTAGGCCCTCCTATCCACTGATGCTCAAAGCCTTGGGATCCTTTTCATTACCCTTGCCTTTTGGTTTTAAGGGCTATTGCCTTTTTGCTCTTGCCTTTTGGTTTTAAGAGCTTTGGCTTTTTCTGCTTGCTTTTTCTTTTTCTTTCTATTTTTTTTTCTTTTTTTATTTTTTTTCTGCAAGCTTTGTTCTTTGCTGCTTTTTCTTGCTTCAAAAATCATTTTTATGATTTTTCAGATTATCAAATAACATGTCTCCTTGTCAACATTCTTTCAAGAGCCAACATATTTAACATTCTGACTCAGAGGTGGAAGCCTTTGTCTTCCCTTTCCCTTTTCTAGAGGTTTCTCCGGTCTTAGGTGCCATCAATGGTAATGGAAAAATAAAAAGCTTATGCTTTTACCACACCAAACTTAGAATGTTGCTCGCCCTCGGGCAAAAGAAGAAAGAATAGAAAAAGAAGAAGAAGAAGATATGGAGGAGATGGAGGGATGTGTGTATGGATGTAAGTGGTGAATGGAAAACAAAAGGGATGACCATGAATGGAGAGAGAGAGAGAGGGTGAGGTGGGTGGGGATCCTGTGAGATTCACAGATCCTGAGATGATCCTGTGGTGTCCACAGATCCTGAGGTGTCAAGGATTTACATCCCTGCACCCATTAGGCATGTAAAACGCCTTTGCATACAATTCTGGCGTTGAACGCCAGCCAGATGCTTGTTTCTAGCGTTCAGCGCCAGCTCTTCTTCACTGTGCATTTCTGGCATCTGAACGCCAGGATGCTGCTTGTTTCTAGCATTCAATGCCTGAAACATGCTCTGTTATGGCGTTGAACGCCAGACAGATGCTCCTTACTGGCGTTTAAACGCCAGTAAGATCCTCCTCCAGGGTGTGATTTTTCTTCTGCTGTTTTTGATTCTATTTTTAATTTTTTTTATTTATTTTGTGACTCCACATGATCATGAACCTAATAAAACATGAAATAACAATAAAAATAAATTAAAATTAAATAAAAAAAATTGGGTTGCCTCCCAACAAGCGCTTGTTTAATGTCAATAGCTTGACAGTGAGCTCTCATGGAGCCTCACAGATGTTCAGAGCATTGTTGAGACTCCCCAACACCAAACTTAGAGTTTGGATATGGGAGTTCAACACCAAACTTAGAGTTTGACTGTGGGGGCTCTGGTTAACTCTATTTTGAGAGAAGCTTACTGTGCCTCTTTTCCATGTTTACAGAAGGATGTCCTTGAGTTTTAAACTCAAGGGAGTCCTTATTCAATTGAAGGACTAATTCACCTCTGTTAACATCAATCACAGCTCTTGCTGTGGCTAGGAAGGGTCTTCCAAGGATGATGGATTCATCCTCATCCTTCCCAGTATCTAGGATTATGAAATCAGCAGGGATGTGAACACCTTCAACCTTTACTAATATGTCCTCTACTTGTCCATAAGCCTGTTTTCTGGAATTGTCTGCCATCTCTAATAAGATTTTAGCAGCTTGCACCTCAAAGATTCCCAATTTCTCCATTACAGAGAGTGGCATGAGGTTTATTCCTGACCCAAGGTCACATAGAGCCTTCTCAAAGGTCATGGTGCCTATGGTACAAGGTATTAGGAACTTTTCAGGATCATGTTTCTTCTGAGACAGTCTCAGTTTATCCAATGCATTTAATTCATTGGTAAACAGGGGAGGTTCATCTCCCCAAGTCTCATTACCAAATAAATTGGCATTCAGCTTCATGATTGCACCAAGGAACTTGGCAACTTGCTCTTCAGTAACATCTTCATTCTCTTCAGAAGAGGAGTACTCTTCAGAGCTCATGAATGGCATAAGGAGGTTCAATGGAATCTCTATGGTCTCTAGATGAGCCTCAGATTCCTTTGGTTCCTCAAAAGGATACTCCTTATTGATCATTGGACGTCCCAGGAGATCTTCCTCCTTGGGATTCACGTCCTCAACCTCACTTACAGGTTCGGCCATGGTAATTAATTCAATGGCCTTGCACTCTCCTTTTGGATTCTCTTTTGTATTGCTTGGGAGAGTACTAGGAGGGGTTTCAGTGATTCTTTTACTCAGCTGGCCCACTTGTGCTTCCAAATTTCTAATGGAAAACCTTGTTTCATTCATGAAACTCACAGTGGCCTTAGATAGATCAGAGACTAAATTTGCTAAATTAGAGGTATTTTGTTCAGAGTTCTCTGTCTGTTGCTGAGTGGATAATGGAAAAGGCTTGCTATTGCTAAACCTGTTTCTTCCACCATTATTAAAGCCTTGTTGAGGCTTTTGTTGATCCTTCCATGAGAGATTTGGGTGATTTCTCCATGAGGGATTATAGGTGTTTCCATATGGTTCACCCATGTAATTCACCTCTGCTATTGCAGGGTTCTCAGGATCATAAGCTTCTTCTTTAGAAGATGCCTCTTGAGTACTGTTGGATGCAGCTTGCATTCCATTCAGACTCTGAGAAATCATATTGACTTGCTGAGTCAATATTTTATTCTGGGCCAATATGGCATTCAGAGTATCAATTTTAAGAACTCCCTTCTTCTGAGGCGTCCCATTACTTACAGGGTTCCTTTCAGAAGTGTACATGAACTGGTTATGAGCAACCATGTCAATGAGTTCTTGAGCTTCTGCAGGCATTTTCTTTAGGTGAATGGATCCACCTGCAGAAGTATCCAATGACATCTTAGCTAATTCAGACAGACCATCATAGAATATATCCAGGATGGTCCATTTTGAAAGCATGTCAGAAGGACATTTTTTTGTCAGTTCCTTGTATCTCTCCCAAGCTTCATAGAGGGATTCACCTTCTTTCTGTCTGAAGGTTTGAACATCCACTCTAAGCTTACTCAGCTTTTGAGGAGGAAAGAACTTGGCTAAGAAAGCCTTAACCAGCTTATCCCAAGAGTTCAGGCTATCCTTAGGTTGAGAGTCCAACCATATTCTAGCTCTGTCTCTCACAGCAAAAGGGAAAAGCATAAGCCTGTAGACTTCAGGATTTACTCCATTAGTCTTAACAGTATCACATATCTGCAAGAATTCAGTTATGAACTGAAAAGGATCTTCAGATGGAAGTCCATGAAACTTGCAGTTCTGCTGCATTAGAGAAACTAATTGAGGCTTCAGCTTAAAATTGTTTGCTCCAATGGCAGGGATGGAGATGCTTCTTCCATGTAAATTGGAATTAGGTGCAGTAAAGTCACCAAGCATCCTCCTTGCATTATTATTATTTTTGGCTGCCATCTCCTCTTCCTGTTCGAAAATTTCA
The DNA here is from genome assembly GCF_000816755.2 of Arachis ipaensis. Classification (NCBI taxonomy): domain Eukaryota; kingdom Viridiplantae; phylum Streptophyta; class Magnoliopsida; order Fabales; family Fabaceae; genus Arachis; species Arachis ipaensis. Next base: position 51,505,971 of record NC_029791.2, read on the forward strand.
GAAAGGTGCTTGCTGGATTGTTGTAATTTAGCTTCTCTTAGTTTCCTCTTCAGAGTTCTTTCTGGTTCTGGATCTGCTTTAACAAGAATGTTCTTGTCCTTGCTCCTGCTCATATGAAAAAGATGGAACAGAAAAATAATAATAATAGGGATCCTTTTTACCCAGGTATAGAGGTTCCCCTGTGTGAGTAGAAGAAAAGAAGAAGAAAAGAATGTAATATAAGGAAAGAAACACAAGGGTGAGGAGAGCAGAGATGTGAGATGAAGAGAAGTGTTAGTAGATGAGTAAATAAACAGAAGGAGATGAGAGAGAAGGAGAATTTTCGAAAATTATTTTTGAAAAATGGTTAGTGATTTTTGAAAATTAAAAGAAGAAATAAATTAAAATTAAATTTTGAAACAATTAGTTAATTAAAAAGAATTTTTGAAAAAAAGGGAGATATTTTTCGAAAATTAGAGAGAGAGGGTTAGTTAGGTAGTTTTGAAAAAGATAAGAAACAAACAAAAAGTTAGTTAGTTAGTTGAAACAAATTTTGAAAATCAATTTTGAAAAGATAAGAAGATAAGAAGTTAGAAAAGATATTTTAAAATCAAATTTTTGAAAAAGATATGATTTTGAAAAAGATAAGATAAAAAGATATTTTTGAAAAGATATGATTGAAATTAGTTTTGAAAAAGATTTGATTTTTAAAATCAGAATTAATGACTTGATTCACAAGAAATCACAAAATATGATTCTAGAATTTAAAGTTTGAATCTTTCTTAACAAGTAAATAACAAACTTGAAATTTTTGAATCAAAACATTAATTGTTGATGATATTTTCGAAAATTATGAGATAAAATTAAGAAAAAGATTTTTGAAAAATATTTTTAAAATTTTCGAAAATAAATAAGAAAAATGAAAAAGATTTGATTTTTGAAAAAGATTTTGAAAAAGATAAGATTTTTAAATTGAAATTTTGATTTGACTCATAAAAAACAAATGAATTTTTAAAAATTTTTAAAAAAGTCAATCCAAATTTTTGAAATTTATGAGAGAAAAAAAAGGAAAGATATTTTTTGATTTTTGAATTTTTATGATGAGAGAGAAAAACACTAAAAATGCTCAATGCATGGAAATTATGGATCAAAATAATGAATGCATGCAAGAATGCTATGAATGTCAAGATGAACACCAAGAACACTTTGAAGATCATGATGAACATCAAGAACATGTTTTTGAAAAATTTTCAATGCAAAGAAAACATGCAAGACACCAAACTTAGAAATCTTTCATGTTCAGACACTATGAATGCAAAAATGCACATGAAAAACAAGAAAAGGCACAAAACAAGAAAACATCAAGATCAAACAAGAAGATTTACCAAGAACAACTTGAAGATCATGAAGAACACTATGAATGCATGAATTTTTCGAAAAAATACATAAAAATTTTAGAAAAAATGCAATTGACACCAAACTTAAAAATTGACTCAAGACTCAAACAAGCAACACAAAATATTTTTGATTTTTATGATTTTATAAATTTTTTGTATTTTTCGAAAATTATTTGTGAAAAAGAAAAATAAGGATTCCAAAATTTTTAATATGAATTCCAGGAATCTTGCACTCTTAGTCTAAAGCTCCAATCTGAGGGTTAGACATGGCTTAATAGCCAGTCAAGCTTTAGCATGTAAATCAGGTGGATCAGGAATAGCAGCAAGTGGATTAGCAACAACTAGCTTACTCTTGATAATGTTGGGTTGGAAGCCCCAGTCCAAATGAATTTAGACATGGCTTTACAGCCAGCCAGGCTTCACATGCTTCATGAAACTCTAGAATTCATTCTTAAAAATTTTGAAGAACATAATAAAAATTTTTGAAAAGAATTTTTATTTTTTTTCGAAAACAGATGAGAAATTTTTGAAAGATTTTTGAAAAATTTTTGAAAATAAAACAAAAAGAAAATTACCTAATCTGGGCAACAAGATGAACCGTTAGTTGTCCAAACTCGAACAATCCCCGGCAACGGCACCAAAAACTTGGTGCACGAAATTGTGATCTCAGGCAATGGACATCACCATTGTCAATGGCTACTTTTCATCCTCTCTGTGAAAATGGTCCGATGCACTGTCATTGCATGGCTAATCATCTGGAGGCATCACCGTTGTCAATGGCTGCTTCCTATCCTCTTGTGAAAATGGTCCAAATGCTCTGTCACAGCACGGCTAATCATCTGAGGTTCTCGATCATACTAGAATAGGATTCACCCTCCTTTTGCGTCTGTCACTACGCCCAGCACTCGCGAGTTTGAAGTCCGTCACAGTCATTCAATCCCATAATCCTACTCGAAATACCACAGACAAGGTTTAGACTTTCTGGATTCTCATGAATGCCGCCATCAATCTAGCTGACACCCCGAAGATTCTGATTAAGAGATCCAAGAGATAATCATTCAATCTAAGGTGGAACGGAAGTGGTTGTCAGGCACGCGTTCGTGGGGGAATGATGATGATTGTCACGTTCATCACATTCATGTTGAAGTGCGAATGAATATCTTAGAAGCCGAACAAGTTGAATTGAATAGAAAAACAGTAGTACTTTGTATTGATTCATGAGGAACAGCAGAGCTCCACACCTTAATCTATGGAGTGTAGAAACTCTACCGTTAAAAATATATAAGTGATGAAGGTCCAGGCATGGCCGAGAGGCCAGCCTCCTAAATGTGATCAATAGTCTCCTAAGATGAACAATAGATTAAAACTGGGACCAAAGATGTCTAATACAATAGTAAAAAGTCCTATTTATACTAAACTAGTTACTAGGGTTTACAGAAGTAAGTAATTGATGCATAAATCCACTTCCGGGGCCCACTTGGTGTGTGCTTGGGCTGAGCTTGAATGTTACACGTGCAGAGTCTCTTTTTGGAGTTGAACGCCAGGTTGTAACGTGTTTCTGGCGTTCAACTCTGGTTCGTGACGTGTTTCTGGCGTTTAACTCCAGACAGCAGCGTAGAACTAGCGTTAAACGCCCTTTTGCATCATCTGAACCCGGCCAAAGTATAGACTATTATATATTGCTGGAAAGCCCTGGATGTCTACTTTCCAACTCAATTGAAAGCGCGCCATTTTGAGTTCTGTAGCTCCAGAAAATCCACTTTGAGTGCAGTGAGGTCAGAATCCAACAGTATCAGTAGTCCTTCTTCTACCTCTGAATCTGATTTTTGCTCAAGTCCCTCAATTTCAGTCAGAAAATACCTAAAATCACAAAAAAATACACAAACTCATAGTAAAGTCCAGAAATGTGAATTTAACATAAAAACTAATAAAAACATCCCTAAAAGTAACTAGATCCTACTAAAAATATACTAAAAACAATGCCAAAAAGCATATAAATTATCCGCTCATCAAATTTCATTAGCAATTATATACTCAAAAGTTATAAATGATGCATCTTAAGAAATTTACAATACAAAATATTTTAAAAAAGTGAAGTGTCCCACCCTCCAAGCTCCTAAAAAAAGAGAGCATAAATAGGACAAAAAAGTTCTAGGTACCTTCATTTTTTGGCCTAAAAAAAGGCAGAAAAAATAGCAATAGATAATCCTGCTCTTCTTAGAATCATACCCTCCCCCTGCAAAAAAAAAGTATGTATCCAAAATAAAATTATCACACAAGTAGGTACAGAAAAATAAAACTCCTGGAGGAGTGTGCATAGTATTTAAAAAAAAAGGGGGAAGCATAATGGTGCACGAAATTGTGATTCACACTTTTCACAACTTCGCACAACTAACGAGCAAGTACACTGGGTCATCCAAGTAATACCTTACGTGAGTAAGGGTCGATCCCACAGAGATTGTCGGCTTGAAGCAAGCTATGGTCATCTTGTAAATCTTAGTCAGGCGAATTCAAATGGTTATGAGGTTTTGATAATTAAAAGATAAATAAAACATAAAATAAAATAGAGATACTTATGTAATTCATTGGTGGAAATTTCAGATAAGCGTTTGGAGATGTTTTGTTGCTTATGAACCTCTGCTTTCCTATTGTCTTCTTCCAACCATGCGTACTCCCTTTCATGGCAAGCTGTATGATCCTCTCGGATGAAAAATACCAGGTATAGCTACTGCACGGCTAATCCTCTGTCGGTTCTCACTAGCGTCGGAATAGGATCTCTCTATCCTTTTGCACACTGTCACTGCGCCCAACATTCGCGAGTTTGAATCTCGTCACAGTCATCCCTTCCCAGATCCTACTCGGAATACCACAGACAATGTTTAGACTTTTCGGATCTCAGGAATGCTGCCAATTGGTTCTAGCCTATACCACGAAGATCCTAATCTCCCAGACTCGGTCCGTAGATCAGAGACCCAAGAGAATATACTCTGACTGTCGTCCAATGACTACGTTGAACATCATGTAGACCGCTTGTGGTTGTCAAGCACGCAGATCTTGGCTAAGCGAGTAACGAAGATAGTGGGTGATTGTCACAGGTCACCCCTTCATTCTGACTTAATTGAATTAAGTAAGAGAGTATATCTTGGAGAAGAAGTAAGCATGAATTGAAAGAAAAACAATAGTACTTACATTAATTCATGAAGAGCAGCAGAGCTCCACACCTTAATTTATGAGGTGTAGAAACTCCACCGTAGAAAATACAGAAGAGAAAAAGGTCTAGGCATGGCCGAATGGCCAGCCTCCCAAATGTAACATAAGATGATAAAGTGTTCCAAGTCTAAGGAATAAATGTGCAGAGATGCGAATACAATAGTAAAAAGTGCTATTTATACTAAACTAGTTACTAGGGATTATAGAAAATAAGTAACTAAGTGCAGATAGTGTAGAAATCCACTTCCGGGGCCCACTTGGTGTGTGCTTGGGCTGAACATTGAAGCTTTCACGTGCATAGGCCATTCTTGGAGTTAAACGCTAGCTTGGGTGCCAGTTTGGGCGTTTAACTCCAGTTCTCGTGCCAGTTCTGGCGTTTTACGCCAGAAAAGGGTCTTTGGTGGGCGTTTGAATGCCAGTTTGGGCCATCAAATCTCGGGCAAAGTATAGACTATCAAATATTGTTGGAAAGCCCAAGATGTCTACTTTCCAAAACAATTGAGAGCGTGCCAATTGGGCTTCTGTAGCTCCATAAAATTCACTTCGAGTACAGGAGGGTCAGAATCTAACAACATCTGCAGTCCTTTCTCAGCCTCTGAACCAGACTTTTGCTCAGATCCCTTAATTTCAGTAAAAAAATACCTGAAATCACAGAAAAACACACAAACTCATAGTAAAGTCCAGAAATGTAATTTTTTCATAAAAACTAATAAAAATATAATAAAAAGTAACAAAAATATACTAAAAACTATGTAAAAACAATGCCAAAAAGGGTATAAATTATCCGCTCATCACATAACACCCAAAAAGAGGTGTACGATGAAAGCCATAGAGGCAGCAGGGAAAAATATACTTTGCCAAAGCGTTACATATTTTAAAAAATAAAGTGCTGGAAAACTATCACAGCCACAAAATATCACTGTAAAAAATCACAGACGAAGTGGTCCCCTTATGTTTGGCCAATTGCTCTCGCTCCAGGCTGACGCTGGCTAACCTAGCCTTCATGATGTTCAATTCAGATGTAAGCTTGTTAACTTTTTCTTGAAGAGTAGAAACATCAAAAGAGAGAACATTATACTCTTTAGACAATAATTCTTTTCTAGCAATATCAGGTACCCCAGGTGGAGGCTCCAATTTAGCAGAAATATTCTCAAGCCAACGACCACTAAATTTAAATAACTTAAGGTTATTTAGATATTTTTTTACTATATCCCGATGAGTACCCCACAAGTCTGCAAGGGGGTGTGAAGTAAAAAAATTCCATGTGTCCAGAAAAGCTTGATACCCAAGCTTCTTGAAAAGGCAATTTAGGTCATTTGGAAGCATGAAGGAAGGAGCCCAAGATGCAATCTCCGATAACAAATTCTTCGCATCACCATTGAAATACTCAAACTCATCACGGATAGAAATTGAAAAGCAAAACAAACAAGTAAGAAAACACCTTGTTTCCATCAAGAACTTATAAAATGCTGGCACACCTGACAAATGAAAACAAATACAATGGAACACACCAGAAGAAGCACTAGCTGAGAGTTCCTTTGTGATATTAGAAGTGCTCGAAGCTTGAAAAGTAGACTCAGAAACAACATGAGAAGCTGAAAAAGAGAAAAAGATACAAACATGCACACAAAATCATGAACAAAATCATGTATGCAAATCATCCCAAGAAGTCAGAAAAGTATGAGTCTGAGAACACTACCTCTGCCAAAGTAAGCTCATATCATATCCATTTCGTTAAACACCCAGGCCTGCCAAGAAGAAATTAATTAGTCCTTCTTCAATATATAGCAACAAAGTAAAGAAATGATAAGAATCAATTATGATAATAAATGGTAGAGAACAACCAACCTGTAGATGTGCGGATAGCCTCAACAACACCAGTAAATTTTAATCTCCTCACAAAATTACCACCCTCCTCAAACAATACTGTGATTACCCACTTTTGCCAAACCTTATTTACATGAGTAGCTGCCTCAATTGTCCATAAAAATTCTTGGCGCTTCAACCGAGAACGAAGTATAGCAGGACCCACTTGATATGAAGGCTTCTCAACAAATTCACCTAAAACTCTACAATATGAAGAATCAAAATCGGGTTTCATAGTTTTATCCATACCTAATAACGAGCCAGAGGAAGGAGGGTCCAAAAAAGGTCTCTTAATGAGAGGAGGATCTAGAAAAGTAGCCCTATTATCTGATGGTTTAACCCAAGGTTGGGGGATAGATTCAGAAAACCTGATGACATATTCTTGAAAAACATCATCCATATCATCCACAGAAGAGTCAGTACCCAAACTATTATTAGAGTCCTATGGATCACTATCCACTATCTCAACAAGTTTCACACGAGGCATGGCAACAAAAATAAACAATTCCTAAAAAAAGGGAAGAAAAAGAACAGCAACAACAAAATAGAGTGAATATCAAGATTACATGAACACTAATGACAAAAATACTCAACACCAATAGTAAAATCAGAAGAGTACTAATATCATCATAATTCCAATAACAAGAAATCCAAGAACATCAACTCAAAATATAAAGGAGAATATTGCATAACACTCAAGAAATTCTGAGAAAGCCAAAGAATATCGCATGTCAAGAAAACAACCAGGGAGTTCTCAAATGAAACAAAAAAGCAATGGTATGAAAATTATTCATCATATTCTTTACTTGATAAGGCCACTAACTCCTCATATCCTCACAATATTATATTTCATTTGGTGAAGTATATGAAAACATTACAGGACATTATAAATTTATAGCTTTAGAAGAATACGAATATTGAACACTAGTAAATCGCTCTTGATGGTTTTCAGTGGCTAAGAGAAGGAGAGTTGAATCTTAGCCCCTTTTTCACTTAATAACACTTGCTAGTCTTTGGAACAACTTCTGGAGATTTTTTTATTTTTTTTCTCGTACCTAGCCACGAGACTTTTTCTTTTTATCTCGTGGCCCGGCACGAGATATTTTTCTATTTTATCTCCTGTGCAGCAGAAATAGAAATGGAGTAGAAGAAAGAGTGAAAATCACACCAAGATATATCCTGGTTCAGCTACCAAGTGCAATGCAGCCTACATCCAGTCTCCATCACAACAATGATGGAATTTCACTATAATCATCCTTGATTACAATCACCAATTCTCCCTAGGAACTACCCTTCCTATCCGGGACAAGTCCAGAATCTAAACCCCAATCCTGAACATGACTTGGTTACTGCCAAGCTTTCAACTGCAAAGTGCTAACCCAACTTGCAAGGGGATTCCCACAGAATCAAGAAACACAACACAAATGTACAAAGGACCTCTAAGGACATCTATGACTTTTTCTTTTAATTTTACACTCTCTGCCTTTTTCTGCTCTATGGCTTTTTCTTACGAACCTCACTGTTTTCCTTTTTCCATGAGACTCAAGACAGACAAAATTAAACAGAAAAATTACAAAATGAAGAACATTGAAGGAGAAGATCTTCTGTTAGCTTAGGTAGCTATGAAAACTCTGTGCCTTGCACTCTCACTCCTTACTTCAAGCCCTGGCTGATCACCCTTATTTATAGAAGGGGAAGCCTCCACGGTTGAAACTGTTGAACCAAGCTAAACTTCTTCTTTTTCAAACCAAAAATCGGTTCGGCCAGAGAGAGAAGAGAGGAAACCGAATGTAAAACTCAACATGCAATTACCTCTGTGTCTTTCCTTTACACCAAGCTTCACCAATCCGAGCCATCCATCTTGACTTGCACTCCAAGAAGGATCCTTAGCCCTTGATGATGATAGCTTCTTCTGCTCTATCTTCTGCATCTTCTATCACGTAGCTACTGTAGCTACCTCCTGTGGTGGTTGATCAAAAGCTGAGACAAGCCATCCCTTAAGGATCTTCTTCCTCTAACCGAAATCTTCTTCATCCATTTTTGGTATGGAGAAGCTGAGATCTCTTCAATAAATCTTACCATAAGTGATAAAAATCTCAGCCACAACATACTTTTTATTTTCTTTTTCTTGCCATCATTACAATGGTCTTGTTGCTTGTTTTTCCTTCTTTTCGGGAGCTAGCCATAGCTTCCATACTTTCTCTGTAAAGTGACCGAAGTAGGAGAAGAGAGATGAGAGTGAAGAAAGAGAAACTTGAACAATAATTAATGAATGTGATAAAGTGAATTAGGTTTTCCACTTTCCTTGCTTTATGTAGCATGTAGCATTGATGATGTCCATCAAATCAAGTGCTAACTCTCTCTCATGTTTCCAATGCAAGTTAATTGAGTTCGAAATCCATCCCAAATCAAAAATGGGATCTGTTGGAAACATAGAACTTTGCTTTCTTTCATTATTTGTTTCGGACCAAGCTTTGGTCTTGGTAGCAAAGTTTCAAATGGGCTAGTAATAATAGTAATTCAATCTGGCCCAATTGGTTTAAAAACAATTCAACCATATATTCATTTGACAATTTTTGCACAAGGCTGAAATGTAAGAACCATATTTGAGCTTGCAACATTCGGCCCATTACAAATCTGTACCAACAAAATTATTAAATAAGCAAGTATGAATTAAGATCAAATTAATAATTTTATAATTAATTGCTTTAATAATGTTTGTTCATCATCAAATTAAATATAGAATTTTCCAAACTCATCAATCTCCCCCTTGATGACAAACATTATTAAAAATTAAAATTGGAAAGAAATTAAAAAGTTAGAGTACTTCCTTTGTGAATACTTGAATTTCTTCCTTTCCAATTGTTACATGACTCCCCCTTAATGTATGCTATTTTACCAAGGGAAGTTTTTCCTGTAACTTTTGAAATCAAGCTTAAGGCAACTATGTTATTCAACATATAAAAATTTTGTAATGTTGAATGGCTTGATTTATGAGCAGAATTGGAGTGATAAACAAAACTCATTTGTTATCATAAAATTGACTTTCTGCTCAAACTCACACAAAGCAATTGAGTACATATCAACCAAAAATATTTTTGATGTTTCAAGAAATTGTTGTTCAAGCTATTTAAAAATATTTTCCAGTTAGCATATCAGAGCAAAATAATCATAGCAAGGAAAATATTTTTAATCAAGCATGATCATCTTAAAACACAGCAGAGTATTTTTAATCAAGCATGATCATCTCAAAACACACCAACTATCAGAATTTATTTACATATCAAAGCTTTAAAGGAACTGCCGAAAAAATATTCCTAATCCAAAATACAGCAAGCATATCTACCAAGGTAAATCAAATGCATCAAAAACATCAAGCAAATCACCACAACAAACAATTGAAACAAGGGTGATCATAAATCCGCAAAGGATTTCATCCCCTGTTTTCTCTCAATTTCAATTTTGTCAGCCATTTCTCCCCCTTTTGTCATCAAAGGGGCACCTGCAAAAAAATGACATTGGAAGCAAAATATCCAAAATATAACCAAAATACCAAGAGTTTATCACAGTGTCATAGGTCTAAAGTATCCAAGCAGACTACTATAATGTCTAATTGAGCCAAAAGAAGCCAATATCAATATAAGAAAAGCAGTGATCAATCATCAGATAAATTGTACTCAGAGCCATCTGCCTCTTCATCACTGGCAGCACCCATCTCCTCCTCAAAACTCTGCAGCATTAGAGCCACCCTCTCTCGGCACTTCACCTATGCCCTTTCATTTTCAAAAGCTTGTTTACGTGTCACCTTGTATGAATCTATCATTAGTTTAGACATGTTAGAGAACTCAGTACGAATGTCTTTGATCGACTCTGCTGTCTTAAAATGCTCAGGTGGCTGGCTCTCAAACTCGCTGTCAGAGGGAATAGACTTTTTCCCTTTGTTCCCTTTCATAACTCCTCCTCTCTTAATGAGTGAAACCTTATTCTCTACAGCTTCATTTGTTAGATCAACTTTAAAATATTCAAAAATGCTTGTGAGAAATATGCTATAAGGTAAATTTGCCTTTTTGGTACTTTTAACAGATTCCCACATATGCCTTATCATAAGGTATCCAAAAGAAATAGGAGAGGAAGTAACAAGAGCAAAAAGTACAAGAGAGTCAGAAACAGTTACTCTGTTATGAGTGATGATTCTGTGGAGCAGTGAGTTTGTGGGACCGAGGGCCTTGTGAGTCGAGATGGTGCCATCCAAGCCAGACAAGTTCTCACAGATTTGTTGAAGGGCAACCTTGGATGTGACTCCGACCTGAGAGTCCCATTTGTCAGTCATGTACGCTCTTGGTCCCTCATCTGTGTAGTCTAGGGCGGCGCTGATGGTTTCCGAGTTCAGAGTCATGTATACCTTCTTCACGTAGGAGTGAATGGTGCCATCGATCAGTCTCATATTAGCATAAAATTCTCGTACCAATCTAGGGTAAACATGTTTCTGAATATGGAGCAGAGAAGTCCATTTCAGATTTTCAAACAGAGGAGAAATGTTGATTACTTTGGCTGTGAGTGAGTCCAGATTCACTAGGTATGTGGCACTGGTACGCGGAATCGTGATTACACTTTAATTATGTAAAATTCATTGCTCTTTCTTTCCCTGGAAATGGCGCCAAAAAAAACATGATGCCAAGACCATGGTTCACAACTCCGTGTAACTGACTAGCAAGTGCACTGGGTCGTCTAAGTAATACCTTACGTGAGTAAGGGTCGAATCCCACGGAGATTGTTGGTATGAAGCAAGCTATGGTCACCTTGCAAATCTCAGTTAGGCAGCTCATTTCTTTTGAGTTTGAAAGGGACCTCAGGGATCACCTTCTTCTTGGCCATAACATCATAGAAGTGGTTTTGATGGGCTTTGGAGATGAACCTTTCCATCTCTCATGACTCGGATGTGGAAGCTTTTGTCTTCCCTTTCCCCTTTCTAGAGGATTCTCCGGTCTTAGGTGCCATCAATGGTAATGGAAAAACAAAAAGTTTATGCTTTTACCATACCAAACTTAGAATTTTGCTCACCCTCGAGCAATAAAAGAAAGAATAGATGAAGAAGAAGAAGAAATGGAGGAGAGGGAGAGTGGGGAGTGTTTCGGCCAAGAAGGGTGTAGAGGGGTGTGTTGTGTGAATTTGATGAAGAAAGGAGGGCTTTATATAGAGAAGGGAGGGGGGTTAAGGTTCGGCCATATGGGTGGGTTTGGGTGGGAAATTGGTTTTGAATTTTTGAAGGTAGGTGGAGTTTATGAGGTAGGTTTATGGGGAAGAGTGGATGGATGTGAGTGGTGAAGAGGTGATGGGGAAGAGAGTTTGAGGTGATTGTGAAGGATTTTTGGGGAAGAGTGTTTATGGGGTTGTGTGAAAGAAAGTGGTGAGAAGAGTTGAGTGGAGGTAGGTGGGGATCCTGTGGGGTCCATCACAGATGTGCAGAGCTTTGTTGAGACTCTCCAACACCAAACTTAGAGTTTGGATATGGGAGTTCAACACCAAACTTAGAGTTTGGTTGCGGCCTCACAACACTAAACTTAGAGTTTGACTGTGGGGGCTCTGGTTGACTCTGCTTTGAGGGAAGCTTTTTCTGCTTCCTATCCATGGTTGCAGAGGGAGATCCTTGAGTTTTAAACACAAGGGAGTCCTTATTCCATTGAAGGACTATTTCACCTCTGTCAACATTAATCACAGCTCTTGCTGTGGCTAGGAAAGGTCTTCCTAGGATGATGGATTCATCCTCTTCCTTTCCAGTATCCAGGACTATGAAATCAGCAGGGATGTAAAGGCCTTCAACCTTTACTAACACGTCCTCTACTTGTCCATAAACCTGTTTTCTTGAACTGTCTGCCATCTCTAATGAGATTTTAGCAGCTTGCACCCCATAGATTCCCGATTTCTCTATTACAGAGAGGGGCATGAGGTTTATTCCTGAACCAAGGTCACATAAAGCCTTAAAGATCATGGTGCCTATGGTACAGGGTATTATGAACTTTCCAGGATCCTGTCTCTTTTGAGGCAATGTCAGTTGATCCAGATCACTTAGTGCATTGATGAACAAGGGAGGTTCAACTTCCCAAGTATCAATGCCAAATAATTTGGCATTCAACTTCATGATTGCACCAAGAAACTTGGCAGTTTGCTCTTCAGTAACATCATCATTCTCTTCAGAAGAGGAATACTCATCAGAGCTCATGAAGGGCATAAGGAGGTTCAATAGAATCTCTATGGTCTCTAGATGAGCCTCAGAGTCCTTTGGTTCCTCAGAGGGAAGCTCCTTATTGATCACTGGATGTCCCAAGAGGTCTTCCTCCTTGGGATTCACGTCCTCCACTCCCCTAGTAGGTTCGGCCATGGTGCTTATGTCAATGGCCTTGCACTCTCCTTTTGGATTCTCTTCTGTATTGCTTGGGAGAGTACTGGGAGGGATTTCAGTGATCCTTTTACTCAGCTGGCCCACTTGTGCTTCCAAATTTCTAATGGAAGATCTTGTTTCATTCATGAAACTCACAGTGGCCTTAGATAGATCAGAGACTA
>NC_029791.2:51519007-51538663 GCF_000816755.2 Arachis ipaensis
AGGAAAGTACTTGGCTAAGAAAGCCGTGACCAGCTTATCCCAAGAGTTCAGGCTGTCTTTGGGTTGAGAATCCAACCATAATCTAGCTCTATCTCTTACAGCAAAAGGGAAAAGCATCAGCCTGTAGACTTCAAGATCTACTCCATTAGTCTTAACAGTATCACATATCTGCAAGAATTAAATATTTTTGGAATTTTCAAAAATAACTAAGAATTTTGGAAAAGATTTGATTTTTGAAAAAGATGATATTTTTAAATTGAAAATTTGATTTGACTCATGAGAAACAATTTGATTTTAAAAATTTTTGAAAAAGTCAATCCAAATTTTCGAATTTGATGAGAGAAAATGGGAAAGATATATATATATATATATATTGAAATTTTTATGATGAGAGAGAAAAACACTAAAGAGATGCAATGCATGAAATTTTTAGATCAAAACATGTGATGCATGCAAGAATGCTATGAATGTCAAGATGAACACCAAGAACACTATGAATGTCAAGATGAACATCATAGACACAATTTTGAAAAATTTTTAATGCAGAGAAAACATGCAAGACACCAAACTTAGAATTCTTTAATGCTTAGACACTAAGAATTCAAGAATGCATATGAAAAACAAGAAAAGACACAAAACATGCAAATGCAAAGATCAAGCAAGAAGACTTACCAAGAACAACTTGAAGATCATGAAGAACACTATGAATGCATGAATTTTCGAAAAATGCAAGATGCATATGCAATTAACACCAAACTTATGATATGACTCAAGACTCAAACAAGAAACACAAAAAAATATTTTTGATTTTTATGATTTTATAATTTTTTTGGATTTTTATTTCGAAAATTATATGAAAAAGAAAAAATAAGGATTCCAAAATTTTTAACATGAATTCCAGGAATCTTGCCATGTTTAGTCTAAATCTTCAGTCCAGGAATTAGACATGGCTCATGAGCCAGCCAAGCTTTCAATGAAAGCTCCGGTCCAAAACACTAGACATGGCCAATGGCCAGCCAAGCTTTAGCATGTAAATCAGGAACAGTAGCAGGTGGATTAACAACAACTAGCTTGCTCTTGATAACAAATTGCTGCCTCAGTCCAAATAAATTTAGACATGGCTTTACAGCCAGCCAGGCTTCACATGCTTCATGAAACACTAGAATTCATTCTTTAAAAATTTTGAATAAAATTTTTTTTTTTCGAAAACAGGTGAGAAAATTTTGAAAAATTTTTGAAAAATTTTTTAAAATAAAATAAAAAGAAAATTACCTAATCTGAGCAAGAGGATGAACCGTCAGTTGTCCATACTCGAACAATCCCCGGCAACGGCGCCAAAAACTTGGTACGTGGAATCGTGATTACACTTTAATTATGTAAAATTCATTGCTCTTTCTTTCCCTGGAAATGGCGCCAAAAAAAACATGATGCCAAGACCATAGTTCACAACTCCGTGTAACTGACCAGCAAGTGCACTGGGTCGTCCAAGTAATACCTTACGTGAGTAAGGGTCGAATCCCACGGAGATTGTTGGTATGAAGCAAGCTATGGTCACCTTGCAAATCTCAGTTAGGCATATATAAATTGATAATGGTGTTTTCGAATAATAATTAGTAGAATAGGGATAGAAATACTTATGTAATTCATTGGTGAGAATTTCAGATAAGCGAATGGAGATGCTTTCGTTCCTCTGAACCTCTGCTTTCCTGCTATCTTCATCCAATCAGTCTTACTCCTTTCCATGGCTGGCTTTATGTGATACATCACCACTGTCAATGGTTACTTTCGGTCATCTCTCGGGAAAATGATCCAATGCCCTGTCACGGCACGGCTAATCGTCTGGAGGCATCACCCTTGTCAATGGCTTCATCTTATCCTCTCAGTGAAAATGGTCAACGCACCCAGTCACGGCACGGCTATTCATCTGTCGGTTCTCGATCATGCTGGAATATGATTTACTATCCTTTTGCGTCTGTCACTAACGCCCTGCAATCGCAAGTTTGGAGCTCGTCACAGTCATCCAATCATTGAATCCTACTCGGAATACCACAGAAAAGGTTTAGAACTGGATGCCAGATTTGGGCAGAGAGCTGGCATTGAACGCCAGTTTACGTCATCTATTCTTAGCCAAAGTATGGACTATTATATATTGCTGGAAAGCCCAGGATGTCTACTTTCCAACGCAATTAGAAGCGCGCCATTTCGAATTCTGTAGCTCCAGAAAATCCACTTTGAGTGCAGGGAGGTCAGAATCCAACAGCATCAGCAGTCCTTTTTCAACCTCTGAATCTAATTTCTGCTCAAGTCCCTCAATTTCAACCAGAAAATACCTGAAATCACAGAAAAACACACAAACTCATAGTAAAGTCCAGAAATGTGAATTTAACCTAAAAACTAATGAAAACATCCCTAAAAGTAACTAGATCCTACTAAAAACATACTAAAAACAATGTCAAAAAGCGTATAAATTATCCGCTCATCAGGCACATAGGTGGCGTTTCTCCAATACTTCCTTGTGGAACTCATAGGAGGCACACGAATTGAATCTGGCTGGATCATAGTGTGAATGAGGTTTGTTGTACTTATTTTTGAATTTCATTGATTCCAAGTTGGCTGGTTCCCTCGTGTTGTGTAACACAAAGCTTTTGGTCTTCTGTGAACTGCGTCCAGGGGTGGTCTTCTTCGGCGGTGATGGCAATGGTGATGGCGGCGGTGATGGCGGTGGTGAGGTATGGGACTCCTCTTCTTCTTCAACCACGAGACCCTTCTTTTTTCTTGAGGAAGTCTTTATTGCTATCACATTTCTCCTCATGGTGTCCGTTTGCTTGGATGATGGTGAGGTAGAGGATGAAGATATGGAGTGAATGTGTATATGTGTGTGGGTTTGAGGTGTGGAAGATTTTTTGGAAAAAAAGGATTCGTTCACTTTTCCTTGGAGCAGTTTTCTTTTTCATGATAATAAAAATGGAGAAGTGGAGAGGGGGAAGATGAAGAGAGAACCGAATTGAGTGGAGAGATGTGGGAGGTTAGGGATGTATTAAATGTTGAGTGGAGAGAGAATTGGAGGGAGTTAATACCCATTAATGAGCGGTTATTAACCAAGGAAAGTTTCCTTTTATTTGAAATTAAAACTGAAAAGTTGGTTCCTAGAATCAAGGGATGAGAAGAAGGAAAATATTTTATTTGACAATAACTTCTTCCAACAAGATTTGATAGTACAACAAAAGAGAGTTGTGATTAACACAAGGAGGAATTCAAAACTAGTCAGGGTGAGGTCAAATAAATTTGGTGGGACCCAAGATAATTAAAGTCAGCGCAGTCTCCCCCTAAGTCATGGCGCGTTCCTCATGTCCCAAAAATGTCTCCTACCTTCCTACGAGACAAAACCAATCAGAGGTGAAAATTTCACAAGTTATCAACAAAACTCAATTCCACCATTCCCAAACTTTTTCTTAAAGAGCAGAATCTGTCTTCACATAGGGGTTTTGTAAAAATATCAGCAAGTTGGTCTTCAGATTTTACAAATTGAATATCAATAGTACCCTTTTGCACATGTTCTCTTATAAAATGCTATTTAATTTCAATGTGCTTGGCTCTTGAGTGCATAACAGGATTTTTAGAAATGTTTATAGCACTCATATTGTCACAAAATAAGGGTATACTACTGATTTTTAATTTGTAATCTTCCAACTGCATTTTTAACCAAATTAATTGTGAACAACATGCAGATGCAGAAATATATTCAGCTTCGGCTGTGGATAGAGTCACTGTGGCTTTTTTTTGCTTGACCACATGTTGAGTGAGCTTCCAAGGAAGCAGCACATGCCGGATGTACTTCTTCTATCCTTTCTATCTCCCGCATAATCTGCATCACAAAACCCTACTGCACAAAAATCATCAGATTTTGGATACCATAAGCCATAATCACTAGTTCCCTTAATGAATCTAATGATGCGTTTAACGGCCGAAAGATGGGATTCTTTTGGGTGAGATTGAAATCTTGAACATACACCCACACTTGAACTATATCCGATCTAAAAGAGGTAAGGTACATGAGAGAACCTATCATTCCTCTATACTTTGTTTCATTCACATCTTTACCATTATCATCCTTTTCAAGTTTAGTGTTTGGATGCATTGGAGTACCCATTGGTTTGGAATTTTCTAGGCCAAATTTCTTGATTAATTCTTTAGCATACTTTTCTTGGTGAATAAATGTACCACTAGGAGTTTGTTTAATTTGGAGACCAAGAAAGAATGTTAGCTCTCCCATTAAACTAATTTCAAACTCACTAGTCATGAGTTTTCCAAACTCTTCACACAAGAATTCATTGGCCAATCCAAACACAATGTCATCCACATAAACTTGAACTAGGAGAATGTTATCATTAGATGCTTTAATAAATAAAGTAGTGTCGGTGGTACCCCTTTGAAATTGATTTTCCAACAAGAAGGCACTAAGCCTTTCATACCAAGCTCTTGGAGCTTGTCTAAGGCCATAAAGAGCTTTTGAAAGTTTGAAAACATGGTTTGGAAAATCTTTATCTTCAAAACCGGGGGGTTGAGACACAAACACTTCTCTATCAATAAAGCCATTAAGGAAAGTGCATTTGACATCCATTTGAAACATTTTAAAACCCTTATGGGTAGCATAGGCAAGAAGCAACCTAATTGCTTCCATTCTAGCTACCGGAGCAAAAGACTCATCAAAATCTATACCCTCTTCTTGATTGTAACCTTGGGCCACTAATCAAGCCTTGTTACGAACAACTTTTCCATCCTCACCTAGTTTATTTTTGAAAACCCACTTAGTACCCGTTACCTTCTTACCATCCGGATGAGGTACTAATGTCCAAACCTCATTCTTGTCGAATTGAGCAAGTTCTTCTTGCATGGCTTTGACCCATGATGGATCTTCAAGAGCTTGCTTCACATTGTTTGGTTCCATTTGTGACAAGAGAGCAAAGTTGCTTGGTTTGGATTGCCTTTTGGTTGAGGATCTTGTTGTCACACCTTGTGAGGGATCACCAATGATAAAGTCGTGAGGATAACCCCTCATGAACTTCCATTCTCTTGGTTTTCGGATTGAAGTTGAGCCTTGTTGAGTCTCATCACGCTGATCTGTTCCAGTTTCTCTTACTGACTCAGGAGATAAAACTGAAATGTCTCCTCCATCTTGACGAGACAAAACTGGACAGACAGATTCTTCATTTTGAACAGACTTGGGATTTTCTTTACTTGTTTCCTTGTTGACAGCTTCTTCACAATCTGAATCATTTTCTATCATAGTACTGGGATTTAAATTAGAATCACAAAAAGTTACATGTATGGATTCCTCTATAGTTCTATGTTCTTTGAGGTAAATTCTATAAGCCTTGCTAGTGGTGGAGTATCCAACAAACATCCCCTCATAGGATTTTGGATCAAATTTTTCAAGGTTTTCTTTATTGTTAAGTACAAAGCATTTGCATCCAAAAACATAGAAATACTTAAGATTTGGAGGGGTTCCTTTCCATAGCTCATAAGGAGTTTTCTTCAACCCTTTTCTAATAATGGTCCTATTCAAAATGTAACAAGCTGTATTTACAGCTTCAGCCCATAGAAATTTTGGAATCTCATTCTCACAAAGCATGGCCCTAGTCATTTCTTGAAGGCTTCTATTCCTTATCTCAACCACCCCATTTTGTTGAGGGGTTCTAGGGCATGAAAAGTTATGAGCAATTCCAAAATCATCACAGAATTTTTCAAAGTCTTGGTTTTCAAATTCTCTTCCGTGATCACTTCTCAAATGGGCAATTTTTAAATCCTTTTCATTCTGAATTGTTTTGCAAAGGGTTGAGAAAGCATGGAAAGCATCATTTTTATGAGCAAGAAAAAGTACCCAACCAAATCTAGAGTAATCATCTACCACCACTAGGCCATAGTGTTTACCTCCTAAACTTTGAGTTCTTGTTGGACCAAAAAGATCAATGTGTAACATCTCTAATGGCCTTTTGGTTGAAATTCCATCTTTTGGTTTAAAAGAGGATTTTACTTGTTTGCCTAATTGGCAAGCATCACAAGTAAGATCCTTATCAAATTTGATATTTGGAATTCCTCTAACCAAATTTTTCTTGACTAGTTTAGAAATTTGGTACATAGCCATTTTTCAGATTAAAGAGAGATAAAACATGTCACTTTTTGTTCTTTCAAGTCCTCAAGAGTCAATCCATACACATTATTGCACCTTTTAGCCTCAAACAAAATATCTCCAGATTTTTCACATACAACTAAGCACACAAACTTTCTAAAAATAACTTCATATCCTAGATCACACAATTGGCTTACACTAAGTAAATTATGTTTCAAACCATTTACAAGAAGAACATCATTTATACAAGATGAAAAGCTTTTACCAACTTTTCCAATGGCCACTATCTTTCCTTTACCATCATCACTGAAAGTGACAAATCCTCCATCATACTCATCAAGCTTTATGAAGAAGGTTGTCTTTCCGGTCATATGCCTAGAGCATCCGCTGTCCATGTACCACATGTTGTCCTTCCTCTTGGATGCTAGGCATACCTACAAAACAAGCTCAAGTGACCTTAGGTATCCAAATTTTCTTGGATCCTTTTACGTTAAACCATCTCCTCTGTCCTAAACCATTATAGTCAAAAACAACTTTGCAAACTTTGTCACCAATCATTCTTTCACCAAAAAAAATTGAATGGAAAAGTGTCCATTTCGATTACATAGTCTACAAAACCTTGGAGTTGCTGTTTTGTTAAAGCTTGCTGGATTTTGAAACCTTGTATCATTAGAGGATGAAGCAATATTTTTAAAATAAGGTTTTTCAACAGATTTAAAGAAGCCCAAGCCAGCTTTATCATAAAGAGGTTTTTGACTAGCCAAGATTTGATTTAGATTTTCAGAACTTTTAGTGAACTTGGCTAAGTCTTCTTTAAGCCTTTTGACCTCTTTAAGCAACTCTTCATTTTCTTTAAAACAATTTACATATGCAACAACAAAAATAATCACTTTCACAGCTCTTAAGTTGGGCTCTTAACTGCTTATTTTCTTCAACAAGATCAATGGCAGTTTTATCCTCCCTTAACTTATCTTTGAGAAAACCATTTTCTACTTTAAGAATGGTGATTTGTTGTTCAAGATCTTGGTTATCAAGTAGGAAGCATCTAATTTTTTCAGAAAGGTGGTCTATCATAAGATGAAGAGCTTCAGTGTCAGGGTTATGAGTGACTACCTGTTCAACGTGGTCTGCCATGAGGCATGGTTGAGACTTGGTTTCAGATTCTTCATCATCTTCTGAATCATTTTCCAAGTCCTCCCAAGAAGCCATCAGACCTTTCTTCTTTCCCTTCTTTGGCTTCTCTTCTTTCTTCAACTTAGGGCAATATAATTTGAAATGCCCAGTTTCCTTGCAGTTGTAACATATCACCTTGCTGAGATCTTTTCTTTGTTTTCTAGAACTGCTTCCCTTGCTTCTTTCCTTGAACTTCACCATTTTCCTAAATTTTTTGGCAAACAACACAAATTCATTTTCAGAGGAGTTATCACTGGATTCATCATCCAGGGGGTTAGTAACAGATGTAAAAGCAATTCCTTTTTTCTTTGAATCTTTTTTCAAATAAGTGTTTTCAAAAGCAAGTAAGTTTCCTCTCAAGTCATCATATGTCATGGAATCTAGACCACTACTCTCAGATATGATTAAAGCTTTTGTTTTCCACTCTTTTGTAAGACATCTTAAAACTCTCCTCACAAGAATAGAATCAAGATACTTTATTCCCATAGCATCCAAGCCAACAATGATAATGTTGAATCTTTCAAGCAATTCATCTATTGATTCTCCTTCCTTCATTGAGAACATTTCATATTCTCTGTTCAGCATATATATCCTGGTCTTCTTCACTATGGTGGTTTCTTCATGAGTGATTTGAAGTTTATCCCAGATTTCCTTTGCCGTTGTGCATCGTGATACCCGTCAGTACTCCTCGAACCTGATAGCACAGTTGAGCAAGTTGATAGCCTTAGCATTGAGCTCCACCTTCTTTCTGTCTTCTTCGGTCCAGCTTGCTTCGGGTTTAAGAGAGACGACTCCTTCATCACTTGTGGTGGTTGGAAATTGAGGACCCTCCAAGATAATCTTCCAGAGCCTATAGTCTACTGCTTGTACAAAGATCTTCATTCTCTCCTTCCAATAGGTATAGTTTTTCCAATTGAAAAGAGGAGGTCTGTTGCTTGACTGTCCTTCTATCAGGTTGTAAGACACCAGGTTTGAGCCACTATTTTCTGTCATCTGGATCTTTTCTCCAAGCTGCAAAGCTTGATCTCTTTGAGACCAAGCACTGTGGTGAACGAAATCACAATCACACTTTTGCAATTCCGCACAACTAACCAGCAAGTGCACTGGGTCGTCCAAGTAATACCTTACGTGAGTAAGGGTCGATCCCACGGAGATTGTCGGCTTGAAGCAAGCTATGGTTATCTTGTAACTCTTAGTCAGGATAGCAACAATAATTCTCAGTTTTAATTGGAATAAGTAAAAGAGCATGGATTAAATGATACTTGTTATGCAGTGATAGAGAATAGGTTGAGGTTTTGGAGATGCTCTGTCTTCTGAATCTCTGCTTTCCTACTGTCTTCTTCTTCATGCATGCAGGTCTCCTTCCATGGCAAGTTGTATGTTGGTGGATCACCGTTGTCAATGGCTACCATCTGTCCTCTCAGTGAAAATGGTCTAAATGCGCTATCACTGCACGGCTAATCATCTGTCAGTTCTCACTCATGTTAGAATAGGATCCATTGATCCTTTTGCATCTGTCACTACGCTCAACACTTGCGAGTTTGAAGCTCGTCACAATCATCCCATCCTAGATCCTACTCGGAATACCACAGACAAGGTTTAGACTTTCTGGATCTCAAGAATGCTACCCATTTGATTCTAGCTTATACCACAAAGACTCTGGTCTCACAGATTTGAATGCTCTGTTGTCAGGAGATGCAATCAAAAGCGTGAACCAGGAATCAAAGAGATACACACTCAATCTAAGGAAGAACGGAAGTGGTTGTCAGGCACGCGTTCATAGGTTGAGAATGGTGATGAGTGTCATGGATCATCACATTCATCATGTTGAAGTGCGAGTGGATATCTTAGAATAGAAACAAGCGTGATTGAATGGAAAACAGTAGTAATTGCATTAATCCATCGAGACACAGCAGAGCTCCTCATCCCCAACCATTAGGAATTAGAGACTCATGCCATAGAAAATACAAGTTCTGATGTAAAATGTCATGAGGTCCAAAATTTATCTCTAAAAGTAATTTTTATACTAAACTAATAACCTAGGTTTACAGAAAATGGGTAAACTAAGATAGATAGTGCAGAAATCTACTTCCGGGGCCCACTTGGTGTGTGCTTGGACTGAGTATTGAAGCTTCCATGTGTAGAGACTTTTATTAGAGTTAAAGGCCAGGTTGCTGCTTGTTTCTGGCGTTTAACTCCAGTTTTTATGCCAGTTCTGGCGTTTAACGCCAGAATAGGGTAGAAAGTTGGCGTTAAACGTCAGTTTGCGTGATCTCAACTCAGACAAAGTATGGACTATTATATATTGCTGGAAAGCCCAAGATGTCTACTTTTCAACGCAATTGAGAAAGCGCCAATTGGACTTCTGTAGGTCCAGAAAATCCATTTCGAGTGCAGGGTGGTCAGAATCCAACAGCATCTGCAGTCCTTTTTCAGCCTCTGAATCAGATTTTTGCTCAGGTCCCTCAATTTCAGCCAGAAAATACCTGAAATCATAGAAAAAACACATAAACTCATAGTAAAGTCCAAAAATGTGAATTTTGAATAAAAACTAATGAAAATATAATAAAGAGTAAATAAAATATACTAAAAACTACCTAAAAACAATGCCAAAAAGCGTATAAATTATTTGCTCATCACAACACCAAACTTAAATTATTGTTTGTCCCCAAGCAACTGAAAACAAAATAGGATAAAAAGAAGAGAATATACTATAAATTCCACAATATCAATGAAGCTTAGTTCTAATTAGATGAGCGGGGCTTGTAGCTTTTTGCTTCTGAACAGTTTTGGCATCTCACTTTTTCCTTTGAAGTTCAGAATGATTGGCATCTATAGAAACTCAGAATTAAAATAGTGTTATTGATTCTCTTAGTTTAGTATGTTGATTCTTGAACACAGCTACTTTATGAGTCTTGGTTGTGGCCCTAAGCACTTTGTTTTCCAGTATTACCACCGGATACATAAATGCCACAGACACATAACTGGGTGAACCTTTTCAGATTGTGACTTAGCTTTGCTGAAGTCCCCAGTTAGAGGTGTCCAGAGTTCTTAAGCACACTCTTTTTGCTTTGGATCACAACTTTAACCACTCAGTCTCAAGCTTTTCACTTGTACCTTCATGCCACAAGCACATGGTTAAGGACAGCTTGATTTAACCGCTTAGGCCTGGATTTTATTTCCTTGGGCCCTCCTATCCATTAATGCTCAAAGTTTTGGATCCTTTTTACCCTTGCCTTTTGTTTTTAAGGGCTATTGGCTTTTTCTGCTTGCTTTTTCTTTTTCTTTTTTTTTTTAATTTTTGCCACTCTTTTTTTTATGTATTTCTTTTTTTTTTTCACAAGCTTTGTTATTCACTGCTTTTTCTTGCTTCAAGAATCAATTTTATGGTTTTTTATATTATCAATAACATTTCTCTTTTTCATCATTCTTTCAAGAGCCAACAAATTTAACATTCATAAACTCCACTATCAAAAATATGCACTGTTCAAGCATTCATTCAGAAAACAAAAAGTATTGCCACCACATCAATATAATTAAACTAATTTCAAGATAAAAATTGAAATTCATGTATTTCTTGTTCTTTTGTAATTAGGAACATTTTTCATTTAAGAAAGGTGAAGGATTTATGGGACATTCATAACTTTAAGGCATAGACACTAAACACTAATGATCATGTAGTAAAGATACAGAACATAGTTAAACATAAAGCTCAAAACCGAAAACAGAAAAATAAATAGACAAGGAGATTAAGGAATGGGTCCACCTTAGTGAGGGTGGCGTCTTCTTCCTCTTGAAGAACCAATGGTGCTCTTGAGCTCTTCTTTGTCTCTTCCTTGCCTTTGTTGCCCCTCCCTCATGGCTCTTTGATCCGCAGTCAAATGCTCTACCACTGAACTATGGACTCTTGAGATAAACATCTCCATCTCTCATGACTCGGGGGTGGAGGCAACTACCTTTCTTTTACTCTTTCTAGAGATTTCTCCGGCCTTAGGTGCCATAAATGGTTATGGAAAAACAAAAAGCAACGCTTTTTTTCCACACCAAACTTAAAAGGTTTGCTCGTCCTCGAGCAAAAGAAGAAAGAAGGTAGTAGAAGGAAAAGTGGAGGAGATGGAGGTTGGTGGGGATCCTGTGGGGTCCACAGATCCTGAGGGGTCAAGGACTTCTCATCCCTGCTCCATTTAGACATGCAAAACGCCCTTAGAGTGCAATTCTGGCGTTAAACGCCAGGTTGTAGCCTGTTTCTGGCGTTTAACACCAATTTTTCTTCCCTTTCTGGCGTTTAACGCCAACTTGGTGTTTTGTTCTGGCGTTAAACGCCAGCTTGTTGCTTTTTTCTGACGTTAAACGCCCAGAATGGTGCTAGACTGGGCGTTTAACGCCCATTCTGCTACTCTTACTGGCGTTTAAATGCCAGTAAGTCTGTCCTCCAGGGTGTGCTATTTTTGATGCTGTTTTTGATTCTGCTTTAATTCTGCAGCTGTTTTTATGACTCCACATGATCATCAACCTAAAGAAAACATAAAATAACAATGAAAAATAAAAAAAAGTAATTAACATAGATAAATAAGATTGGGTTGTCTCCCAATAAGTGCTTCTTTACTGTCAATAGGTTGACATTACTGAGCCATATAGTTTGCAATGTCTGCAAACCACGGAGCTTCCTGAATAACAAACAATTACTCATCCGGAAAGGTTTCAGAGATCTCAGTAGGAGGGAGGGACACTCCTGCTACTGGTTCTATCCTGGATAGGTGATCAACTACTTGATTCTCTATCCCATCCTCATTGACTCTCAGGGTTATCTCCCCTTTTTGGACGTGAATGAGGGTTTGTCCAGTTGCTAGAAAAGGTCTTCCTAGAATGAGAGTTGCACTCTTGTGCTCCTCCATTTCCAGCACTACAAAGTTAGTAGGGAAGGCAAATGGCCCAACCTTGACAACCATGTCCTCAATTATGCCTGATGGATATTTAATGGAGCCATCAGCAAGTTGAAGACATATCCGGATTGGTTTGACATCTTCAGTCAAGCCAAGCTTTCTGATAGTGGATGCAGGGATTAGGTTGATACTTGCCCCAAGGTCACATAGAGCTGTCTTGGTACAAGCACCCTCTAATGTGCATGGTATCATAAAGCTTCCGAGATCTTTAAGCTTCTCTGGTAAGCTTTTCAGGATGACTGCACTGCATTCTTCAGTGAGGAAAAATTTTTCAGTTTCTCTCCAATCCTTCTTATGACTTAAGATCTCTTTCATGAACTTAGCATAAGAGGGTATTTGCTCAAGTGCCTCTGCAAACGGGATCTTTATTTCAAGAGTCCTGAGATAGTCTGCAAAGTGGGTAAATTGTTTATCCTGTTCTTCTTGGCGGAGTTTCTGAGGATAAGGCATCTTGGCTTTGTATTCTTCAACCTTAGTTGCTGCAGGTTTATTTCCTACAAAAGTGGTTGGAGAAGCCTGCCTAAGGGGGTTGTTATCAGCACTTGTAGGTGTCTGATTCCCCATTGGCGTTTGAACGCCAGAATTGGGTGCTGTATGGGCGTTTAATGCCAGATTGCCACCCTTTTCTGGCATTTGGACGCCAGACTTGGCTATCCACTGGGTGTTTAATGCCAATTTCTTACCCTTTTCTGGCGTTTGAACGCCAAAATCCTTCCTCTCTGGGCTCTTACTGTCCTCAGAGGGATTTTGGGCAGTTGTTTGGTCATCCTCTATTAGCTGTTCCTTTCTTGGCTTTCTGCTGCCTTGAGTTGAGACATTCAATGTCTTTCCACTCCATAAATGAACAGCTTGGCACTCTTCTGTTATCTGTTTAGATAACTGCTGTCTTGTCTGATTCAATTGTGCTTCCACATTCTTGTTAGCCTTTTTAGTGTCTTGTAGCATCTCTTTAAATTCTGCTAAATCTTTTGTTATAAAAAGCAATTGCTGATTGAGTTCAACAACTTGTTCTAGAGGACTAAGTTCAGTGGATACTGCTTTAGCCTCTTCTTTCATGGAGGACTCACTACTTAAGTACAGGTGCTGATTTCTAGCAACTGTATCAATGAGCTCTTGAGCCTCTTTAATTGTCTTTCTCATGTGTATAGATCCACCAGTTGAGTGGTCTAGAGACATCTGGGCCTTTTCTGTAAGCCCATAGTAAAAGATGTCTAACTGCACCCATTCTGAAAACATTTCAGAGGGGCATTTCCTTAGCATCCCTCTATACCTCTCCCAGGCATTATAAAGAGATTCATTATCCTCTTGTTTAAAGCCTTGGATGTCCAGCCTTAGCTGTGTCATCCTTTTTGGAGGGAAATATTGATTCAAAAATTTGTTTGATAATTGTTTCCATGTTCTTATGCTTGCTGTGGGTTGGTTATTTAACCACCTCTTAGCTTGATCTTTCACAGCAAATGGAAACAGTAATAATCTGTAGACATCCTGATCCACTTCCTTATCATGTACTGTGTCAGCAATTTGTAAGAACTGTGCCAGAAACTCAGTAGGTTCTTCCTGAGGAAGATCGGAATACTGGCGATTTTGCTGCACCATGATAATGAGCTGAGGATTTAGCTCAAAATGGCTGGCTCTGATGGGGGGTATACAGATACTACTCCCGTAGGAAGCATTAGTGGGGTTAGCATAGGGCCCCAGAGTCCTTCTGGACTGTTCAATTCCACTTAGGTCCATGATGGAGAAAGAGAGATGGTGTGGATTATAAAATAGAAATAAAGTAAAGGAAAATCAAAATATTTTTATTTTTATTATACAGATACTACTCCCGTATGCAGTAGTAATAGGGTTAGCATATGACCCCAGAGTCCTTCTGGACTGTTCAATTCCACTTAGGTCCATGATGGAGAAAGGGAGATGGTGTCGATTGTAAAATAGAAATAAAGTAAAGGAAAATCAAAATATTTTTGTTTTTATTTTATTTAATTAAGGATAACCGAATTCAAAATAGAATAAAATAAAATAAAATAATTGGAACTAGAAAATAAGTTTTCGAAAACTAAAAGAAAATAAAATAAAATAGATTAAAAAAATTCAAATACTAAAATGGCTAATTAATTAAAAAAAAATTTGAAAAATTTTGGATATAATTTTCGAAAATTGGAGAGAGAGAAAGTGATTAGGGAGTTTTGAAAAAGATATATCTTAAAATTAAAGATACTTGTAAAAAAATAAATAAATAAAAGAGAATATTTGAAAAAAAATGATATGATTTTTTTTTAAAGAGATTTGAATTTTGAAATTTTAAAACTAAGATAAGATAGAATAAAAAATTTAAAATAAAAATCTAAACTTTTTTAAAAGTCAAAATCGAAAATTCAATTAAAATAAAGGGAAAAGATATTTTGAATTTGATGAGGAAAGAGAAAAACAATAAAAAGACACCAAACTTAGAATTTTTAGATAAAAACAAAGAAAACAAACAAGAAAACTTTGAATGTCAAGATGAACTCCAAGAACACTTTGAAGATCAAGATGAACACCAAGAACAAATTTTTAAAAATTTTTAAGAAAATAGAAACACAAAGGACACCAAACTTAAAAATTTTTATATTTTCGACAGTAATAATTCGAAAATGTATAAGATAAACAGCAACAATCACCAAACAAAAAATTTTAAAGATCAAATAAGGAAAATTATCAAGAACAATTTGAAGATCAATAAAGAACTAAGAACATATAATTCGAAAATTGAAAGAAAAATAAAATCATGCAATTGACACCATACTTAAAATATGAAACTAAACTCAAATAGAAGACTAAATTATGAAGTTATTGGTTTTTTTTTCTATTTTTCGAAAATAGTTTAGAAAAATAAAATAAGGATTTAAAAATTTAACCCAAAACAATAATAGAAGACTCAATGTTAGTGACTCTAAACCAAAAAGACAAATTCTCCTAATCTAAGCAACAAAATAAACCGTCAGTTGTCCAAATTCGAACAATCCGCGGCAACGACGCCAAAAACTTGGTGCACGAAATCACAATCACACTTTTACAATTTCGCACAACTAACCAGCAAGTGCACTGGGTCATCCAAGTAATACCATACGTGAGTAAGGGTCGATCCTACGGAGATTGTCAGCTTGAAACAAGCTATGGTTATCTTGTAACTCTTAGTCAGGATAGCAACAATAATTCTCAGTTTTAATTGGAATAAGTAAAAGAGCATGGATTAAATGATACTTGTTATGTAGAGATGGAGAACAGGTTGAAGTTTTGGAGATGCTCTGTCTTCTGAATCTCTGCTTTCCTACTGTCTTCTTCTTCACGCACGCAGGTCTCCTTCCATGGCAAGCTGTATATTGGTGGATCACTGTTGTCAATGGCTACCATCCGTCCTCTCAGTGAAAATGGTCCAAATGCGCTGTCACCGCACGGCTAATCATCTGTCGATTCTCACTCATGTTAGAATAGGATCCATTGATCCTTTTGCGTCTGTCACTACGCCCAACACTTGCGAGTTTGAAGCTCGTCACAGTCATCCCATCCCAGATCCTACTCGGAATACCACAGACAAGGTTTAGACTTTCCGGATCTCAAGAATGCTGTCCATTTGATTCTAGCTTATACCACGAAGACTCTGGTCTCACAGATTTGAATGTTCTGTTGTCAGGAGATGCAATCAAACGCGTGAACCAGGAATCAAAGAGATACACACTCAATCTAAGGTAGAACGGAAGTGGTTGTCAGGCACGTGTTCATAGGTTGAGAATGGTGATGAGTGTCACGGATCATCACATTCATCATGTTGAAGTGCGAGTGGATATCTTAGAATAGAAACAAGCGTGATTGAATGGAAAACAGTAGTAATTGCATTAATCCATCGAGACACAGCAGAGCTCCTCACCCCAACCATTGGGGTTTAGAGACTCATGCCCTAGAAAATACAAGTTCTGATGTAAAATGTCATGAGGTCCAAAATAAATCTCTAAAAGTAGTTTTTATTCTAAACTAATAACCTATGTTTACAGAAAATGGGTAAACTAAGATAGATAGTGCAGAAATCCACTTCCGGGGCCTACTTGGTATGTGCTTGGATTGAGCATTGAAGCTTCCATATGTAGAGACTTTTCTTGGAGTTAAACACCAGGTTGCTGCCTATTTCTGGCGTTTAACTCAAGTTTTTATGCCAGTTCTGGCGTTTAACGCCAGAATAGGGTAGAAAGTTGGCATTAAACGCCAGTTTGCGTGATCTCAACTCGGGCAAAGTATGGACTATTATATATTTCTGGAAAGTCCAGGATGTCTACTTTCCAACACAATTGAGAGCGTACCAATTGGGCTTTTGTAGCTCCAGAAAATCTATTTCGAGTGCAGCGAGGTCAGAATCCAACAGCATCTGTAGTCTTTTTTCAGCCTCTGAATCATATTTTTGTTCAGGTCCCTCAATTTCAGCAAGAAAATACCTGAAATCACAGAAAAAACACACAAACTCATACTAAAGTCCAGAAATGTGAATTTTGAATAAAAACTAATAAAAATATAATAAAAAGTGAATAAAATATACTAAAAACTACCTAAAAATAATGCCAAAAAGCGTATAAATTATCCGCTCATCACTCTGATACCTATTGATGGTTTTCAGTGGCTAAGAGAAGGGGGTTGAATCTTAGCCCTTTTTTCACTTAATAACACTTGCTGGTCTTTGGAACAACTTCTGCAGATTTTTTTATTTTTGTCTCGTACCTAGCCACGAGACTTTTTCTTTTTATCTCATGACCCGGCACGAGATATTTTTCTGTTTTATCTCCTGTGCAGCAGAAATAGAAATAAAGTAGAAGAAAGAGAGAAAATCACACCAAGATATATCCTGGTTCAGCTGCCAAGTGCAATGCAGCCTACATCCAGTCTCCATCACAACAATGATGGAATTTCACTATAATCATCCTTGATTACAATCACCAATTCTCCCTAAGAACTACCCTTCCTATCTGGGACAAGTCCAGAATCTAAACCCCAATTCTGAACTTGACTTGGTTACTGCCAAGCTTTCAACTGCAAAGTGCTAACCCAACTTGCAAGGGGATTCCCACAGAATCATGAAACACAACACAGATGTACAAAAGACCTCTAAGGACATCTATGGCTTTTCTTTTAATTTTTCACTCTCAGTCTTTTTCTGCTCTATGGATTTTTCTTACAAACCTCACTGTTTGCCTTTTTTCATACGACTCAAGACAGACAAAATTAAATAGAAAAATTAAAAAATAAAGAACATTGAAGTAGAAGATCTTCTGTTAGCTTAGGTAGCTATGAGAACTCTGTGCCTTGCACTCTCACTCCTTGCTTCAAGCCCTGGCTGTTCACCCTTATTTATAGAAGGGGAAGCCTCCACGGTTGAAACTGTTGAACCAAGCTAAACTTCTTCTTCTTCAAACCAAAAATCGGTTCGGCCAGAGAGAGAGGAGAGGAAACTGAATGTAAACTCAACATGCAATTACCTCTGTGTCTTTCCTTTATACCAAGCTTCACCAATCCGAGCCATCCATCTTGACTTGCACTCCAAGAAGGATCCCTAGCCCTTGATGAGTTCTTGATGATGACAGCTTCTTCTGCTCTATCTTCTGCATTTTCCATCACGTAGCTACTGTAGCTACCTCCTGTGGTGGTTGATCAAAAGCTGAGACAAGCCATCCCTTAAGGATCTTCTTCCTCTGATTGAAATCTTCTTCATCCATTTTTGGTATGGAGAAGCTGAGATCTCTTCTACAAATCTTACCATAAGTGATGAAAATCTCAGCCACAACATACTTTTTGTTTTCTTTTTCTTGCCATCATTACAATGGTCTTGTTGCTTGTTTTTCCTTCATTTCGGTAGCTAGCCATAGCTTCCATACTTTCTCTGTAAAGTGACCGAAGTAGGAGAAGAGAGATGAGAGTGAAGAAAGAGAAACTTGAACAATAATTAATGAATGTGATAAATTGAATTAAGTTTCCCACTTCCCTTGCTTTAGGTAGCGTGTAGCATTGATGATGTCCATCAAATCAAGTGCTAACTCTCTCTCATGTTTCCAATGCAAGTTAATTGAGTTTGAAATCCATCCCAAATCAAAAATGGGATCTGTTGGAAACATAGAACTTTGCTTTCTTTCATTATTTGTTTCGGACCAAGCTTTGGTCTTGGTAGCAAAGTTTCAAATGGGCTAGTAATAATAGTAATTCAATCTGGCCCAATTGGTGTAAAAACAATTCAGCCATATATTCATTTGACAATTTTTGCACAAGGCTGAAATGTAAGAATTATATTTGAGCTTGCAACATTCGGCCCATTACAAATCTGCACCAACAAAATTATTAAATAAGCAAGTATGAATTAAGATCAAATTAATAATTTTGTAATTAATTGCTTTTAATAATGTTTGTTCATCATCAAATTAAATATAGAGTTTTCCAAACTCATCAGCTCTAATTGAAAAAAGTTTATAAACAAATTACTTATGACTATGCTATACAAAAAAAATCTTTTTTATTTTTAATTATCTATTTTATAGTTACAAATGAACATTGCTCATAATTTTTAATTTAATTTTTTTCTTTTTTCTTTTTTTTTTTTTTTTTATTGCTCATAATTTTAATTTAATTTCTTTTTTTTTATTTGTGATTTCATTGGAAATGTATACAAATGAGAATATAACATCTAAAGTTGTAAGGTGAAAGACCTTTATCAAAAAATTTCTATAGCTAATTCCAAAATTAGCAATCCAATATACATGAGAGTTGAAAGGGGTTACATGAGAATGAAGACAAAGAACATAATAACAAAGATTCAGAGTAATAAGAGTACAGAATGATCATCAGAGTTCAGAATGACACGAGTTTAGAGTAACAAAAGTTCAGAATAATACCAAAAATGTCAAATATACAATAGCAGATATTCAAGTGCCAGAATCTCATACAAGAAAATAGGAGTAC
Source organism: Arachis ipaensis (assembly GCF_000816755.2). NCBI lineage: Eukaryota > Viridiplantae > Streptophyta > Magnoliopsida > Fabales > Fabaceae > Arachis > Arachis ipaensis. Next base: position 51,538,226 of record NC_029791.2, read on the forward strand.
ACATTATATGACAAAAAAAGGAGCAAAGCTGAAGCCAAAAAGAAGAGAAGAAGAAAAAGAATCTTACCAAGTAATAAGACAGAGTGAGGTTAAATGTGGGAGTGTTCTTTACCCTGAAAAAAACTCCCAATTATTGAAGAAGATAGAGGGTTGGATGGTGGTGGTGATAGCAGTGGTAGAACTGGAAAATACTGTCGTATAGAAAAAATGTACCAGCAGAGATCATAATGAACACGCTCTCCTCTCTTCTTCCTGATGTTTCTCTCTCTGTCTGACTCTCTCCAAACTCAGGTACTCAAAAATTTAAAAGATGCGTCAAAGTAAGAAGGTAAGAATTTCTCCCCTTTTCCTTTCTTAAGAATCTATCTATTTATTTTTTATTTTTCTATTCATATATTTATTTTTTCTATTAACATTAAAAATTTTTCACAAAAACAT
>NC_029791.2:51538676-51545965 GCF_000816755.2 Arachis ipaensis
TACTATTATGTTAAAAAAATTATTTTATTATTATGTTAAAAAAATTATTATAGCTCTATTGAGTACAAAAAATTTAATGCAGTTTGAAGGAATACTTTGTACCCTCAAAGACTGCATGGGGCTTATGATTGTGTACTAAAAATATAATTTTTTGTACATAAATAATTTTAAAAATAATCTAAAAATATGGTAAAAAAAAGAGTCAATTTCTTCCTAAAAATGTTGGGTAAAAGGTTAGAATTTAAAAGAATACTTTGAGGAGTTGAATTTCTCTTTAGTGGAAACTAAATTAGTGGAAGTGGATTGGTTCAATTTGGAGTGTTAAGAGTGTCATCTAGTTAAGAGAAAACTAAACTAGATGTCCCTTCACTAATGTCACATGTCATGAGCACTCCTTTTACCCATACACCTCCTTATCATGGACACCCAACAGAACTTTAGTTTAACTTGTGAAAATCAACTTCTTCCATTTCTAGTTAAAAAGATTTGAAGTAATGGGAACACCTAAAAATATTTTCTGTCAACTACCATAGTTAGTAATAAGTCTTAGGGTAAAAGGAGTAGGCCAAACATCACACTATAACCATTGGACAATGAACTCCCTCTTCAAAATGGTTTTACACTATAAAAAGACCCCAAATCACCTCTTTAAAGGACTTTTTTTCTGAAACTTAGAAGTTTAAAAATCCATCTTTTTCTCTCCTCAAATTTCTGTCATTTTTATTTTATTCATCAACTTCACAAGCAAAATTGGCATTCGGGTGTTCCACCAGAACACCCGACAACAATTAATCAACCCCTGTCCACTTTAAAAAAAGCTCATTCATCCTCTTGTGACATTAGTGGAGGTCTCAATACTTGTTCTCCACCTCTATTTCTCATCATTAGTTTTTGTATTGCTTATTTATCATTAATAGAAGTGTTTTCCTCACAAATTTACTTACCCCGAATCTCTCATCTTAACCATTTTTCACTTAATCTATTTTTCACAAAACTCACCCGTATCAAGAGTAGATAAAGCTTGATATTTATTTGTTAAGAAAAAAATACATATATATTTGGAGAAAGCATCCACAAAATTTATATAATAGCAAAAATCACTTCTAGAGGTAATAGAGCTGGTCCTCATATATCCGCACAAACTAATTCAAGAGGTAATATTTAGACACTTTTTGAACTTGAAAATGGTAAAGCATGTATCTTAGACAAAGAACAAGATTCATAGACAGGTTTAGATAAATTTTTTGATGAAACAGGTACACCAGATGTCTTTATAATTCTCATAACATTTGGGATAGCAATATGGGCAAGATGTTTGTTCCATAAATCAATGAGATTATTTTTATGAGAAGTAGTTGAATAAGCATATTTAAGACGAGAATTATGAAGTAAACTTTAACAACCGCCTCCCTCCCCCTCTAGAAACAAAATTCAATTTAAAATTTGAAAATTAGTTAGGAGATGGGATTAGAATTTTGAATTATGGATAGGAATCTAACAACTGCCCTTCTTTTGAATTTAAAATTATCCCAACCACACCTACCACCAAAAGTATATAAATAGGGATACACCAATAGGTAGAAGATCACCCCTCTCAAACACTAATCATCTCCCTCCTCTTTCTACGAAAATATTCTGTGTGTAAATACAAGAGTCAACCTCATAGGCAATAAAGAAGTGTTAGAAAAAGAGTAGGGAATTATGCTTTTTACTTTTATGTTTGGCATGCATTATGCTCTGTTTTTATTTTTTATTTTTTTTACCATCTATGTTGTCCTTATCATATTATCATGGTTGTGTGTCTTATGGCATTATTCCTCTTTTTCCTTTCCTTTACACGCATACATTATGTTTGTCATCAAGGTTTCTCCCACACATAAATCCATCATTTTTTTTTAATTCTTTAGATCAAGAGTACATGCATATTTGTGTAGTTTCGTGATGAATATTATTCCTATAATTGTAACCACTACCTCATAAGCCATTTAAGTCAAGAGTACATGTCTTTCTAATAAACCTTGTTCAATTATTTAATGTGCCCTATTTTCATTATGTGCATTAATATGATCCTTTAATTTATGCCATTATGTCATTAATATCCCTTTAAAGTCAAGAGTATATGCTTTTTTATAAGCTTTGTTCAATTATTTAATATGTCCTATTTTCATTATGTGCATTAATATGATCATTTAATTTATGCCATTATGTTATTAATATTCTTTTAGATCAAGAGTACATACCCTTTTTATAAGTTTTGTTCAATTATTTAATATGTCCTATTTTCATTATGTGCATTAATATGATCTTTTAATTTATGCCATTATATTACTAATATCTTTTTAATTAGAGAGTACATGCATATTCTGTGCCATATAACTATGGTATCATTATCTCACATTTTCCTTTTATCATCATATTTGTCTATCTTCTTGCATGATTTTCTTCTTGTGTATGCCTAAACAACCCTATTTGTAAATTGAATTGAGGGAATGATCTTTTAGTAAGGGAAGATGACCCTCAAAGACAAGATATCGATATGACCCCTCGATAAAGGAGGGTGATCGATCGAGATGATCCTTCGGAAAGGGAAGGTGATCGCCAAAACATTCGGGATAAGAACCTTTAGTAAGGAAGGAGACTCCCATCTTTATACCGGTTTGAGCTTAATGCCTTCCACAAAAGCTACAAGTTAAGAGAAGAAAAGTATATAGAAAAGTTTGATTGCAATTATATTTTTAAGATTATGTTGATTTTTCATAAGTAATTATCCTTTCTATTTGACTTGCCTATGTCAACGTCATATGCTTTTCTTTTATGCTTATTATGTTTTACGTTTTACAAGAAAAGTTCATAATGCAGGCCATGCCATATAATTTCTTTTTAAATCCCGAATGTGGGCTGGAGATAGATATGGAGGTGTTATATAGCACTCCTATTGAGACCTTTTAAGTTCTCATCCCTTCTTTTTCCCATACTATCTCCAGAGGAACATGGCACAGCAGATAGAGATAACGCAGCGCCCCCGAGGGTAACTTCTGAGTATGACCCCTCAACGCACGAGTGGGTAGTTAAGACCACTACTACTGTGCTCCCAACTATCTACTTAGGTCGACATTTTGTAGAAAGAGACCCCCAACTGCCTGTAGTAACCTTCCTAGATACGAAGACTTCAGCACCTAAGAAACTGTCACCTGAGGTGGTCTACCTTGAATTAGATCCTAAGACAGAGGAAGAGGTGTCTGGAAGCCCTAGCCATGAGGAGGACCCAATGAAGGAGGATCCATAGGAGGAGTTGACCTCTTGCGGAAGTCCAAAGGTGGAGTACGTGCTCTATTCTCCCACTTCAACACCCCGTCTGATCTTAGTTCACCCCACACAACGGAATCGGATCTTCACCCGCAGAAAAGTGTTGGAAGAGGACTGCTAGTACCCCAATTCATGAAAGACTAAAAGGTCCTGACCAAGGACAGGATATGACACAAGGACGGGAGTTTCTTCAATGAAATTAGTTAGGATGCATTGGGTTTTTGTCATATTTACTTTTAAGCATTTCTTTTTTATTAGAACCGTACTCATGGGAATTTTGTTCTATTTGCTCGAACTTGATTGAGTGTGTCCAATTCTGTCTTTTCATCGCTATTTGATTGTTAACCAAAACTTCATGCATATTTCTCTCCTTCCTTGCATAACGATTGAGTTAATTTACTCTGCATCAAGGGTGACACCCTATCTAAAGGCCTTCAAGTATAGGATTTAACTTAGGGTGTTACATTATTGGTATCAGAAAAAAGTCAATCCTAGGGACCCTGTCTTAGGAGGTATGACTAATAAAAACTTCTCCCTATGGTTATCCATGAACCCAAAAAACTAGCATCAGAAAGAAGCGAAGCTTTTAAGAAAAGGCAGCTGAACCAAGGATCTTCTCAGCAGCCACTGCAGAAGACGGTCTTTCTTGGAAGACCTACAAGAAGGCAACTTCAACAGGACATGAATCGCCAGAAACCTCCCACTGATGCCTCACCAAAGACCACCGAACTCAAGGAGTGTGCTTCATGTGGGAAGCATCATAGGGGTAGGTACTTTGCTGGGAAAAATGTCTTCTTCCAGTGTTATTAGCTGGGGCATATTGCCAGGGAATGCCCAGCAGTTCCCCCACCACCTGCTGATCCACCACAGCGTCAGGGACGAGTCTTTCCCTTCAACAACGAGGAAGCCCACGAGTCAAAAGATTGAATCGAGGGTAAGTGCACAATTGATGGAGTTCCTTTAACTATTCTATATGATACTGGTGCTTCTCATTCATTCATATCTTTCTTTGCTACTAGTAGAATTAGCTTACCCATGACCAAACTACCTTTTGTCCTACTAGTGACCACTCCAGCTAGTAAGAGTGTCAAAACTCAGCAGGTCTGTCAGAGGACTTGTATCCTCATTTTAGATAGGTTATACCTTGCTAACCTTGTATACCTCCCTTTAGTAGGATTAGACATCATCCTAAGAATGGATTGGCTCAATAAAAATCGAGTCTTGTTAGATTGTTTTGAGAGAAAAGTCATCTTTCTCCCTCAATCCATACAAAATACAAGTGACCTTCTCATTGCACCCCGAAGACCCTCCAAAGGTACAAGTTTAGGGCGAGGATATGCCTTGCTAACTTGGTAAAAGCAAACTCTAATCAGGATTTGTGTGAGATACCAGTAGTACGAGACTTCTCATATATTTTTCCCGAAGATATACCCTCCTTTTCCCTAAGACGAAAAGTCGAGTTCTCCATAGAATTAGTACCTGGGATAGGGCCAATCTCCATAGTCCCTTACCAGATGGCCCCGTTGGAGCTCACTAAACTGAAGAACCAACTAGAAGAATTGTTGTAAAACGGATTCATCAGACCAAGCGCCTCTCTCTGGAGATCTCTGGCACTGTTTGTGAAGAAAAAGGATGGCAGTATGTGTTTCTGCGTAGACTATAAACAGCTCAACAAAATCACGATGAAGAACAAGTATCCCCTCCCAAGAATAGATGACTTAATGGACTAATTACAGGGTGCAATGGTGTTCTCTAAGATTGACTTGAGATCAGGGTACCATCAAATAAGGATAAGAGAGGAAGACATTCCAAAGACAGCTTTTCGAACAAGATACGGGCACTACAAGTTTACAGGGATGTCTTTTGGGCTGACCAATGCTCCCGCCATCTTTAGGGACTACATGAATAGAATTTTTTGACTTTACCTTGATAGTTTCGTGATGGTATTCATAGATGATATTTTGATTTTCTCTAAAACAGAAGAACATAAGGAGCACTTACGTGTAATACTGGGGACCCTTCGAGAGAAAAAGTTGTATGCGAAACTATCCAAGTGTGAGTTTTGGATGAAGGAGGTTCAGTTTCTTGGACATATGGTTTCTGGCAACGGAATATCATTAGATCCAAGTAAGATAGACTCTGTACTAAACTGGGAAAGGCCGACATCAGTGACGGAATAAGAAGTTTTTTAGGATTGGCAGGCTACTATAGTAGATTTATAAGAGGGTTTTCCTAACTAGCCCTGCCATTAACTCGCCTAACCAAGAAGGACACCCTGTTTATTTGGACACCAGATTGCGAAAGTAGCTTCCAAGAATTAAAAGATCACTTGACATCTGCCCCAGTGCTAGTCTTACCTAACCCTGACATAGCTTTTGAAGTTTACTACGATGCCTCAGGACCGGGACTGGGTTGCGTCTTGCATACTAATGCAAGACAAGAAGGTAGTGGCAAATGCGTCAAGGCAACTAAAGACCCACGAAGCCAACTATTCAACCCACGACCTTGAACTAGCCATGATAGTATTTGCACTGAAGACATGGAGGCGATCTTCAGAACAAGATCGCGGAAGAAGCCCATAAATGAGATTTTACCATTCATCCTGGCATGACAAAGATGTACCATGATTTGAAGAAGATGTTCTGGTGGTCAGGGATGAAAAAGGATTTGGCTACCATCATGAATAAATGTTTGGTTTGTTAGAAGGTAAAAATTGAGCACCAGAAACCATCGGGGGGTAATGCAACCCCTTGGCATTCCAAAATGGAAGTGGGAGGACGTATCGATGGACTTCGTCATGGGACTTCCTCGTACTCAAGCGGGACGTGATGCCATATGGGTTATTGTAGACCGGCTTACAAAGACTGCCCATTTTTTACCAATCAAGGCGACTGACTTATTGGAAAGACTAGCCACGCTATATATCAAAGAGATTGTGAGGTTACACAGGATACTATCAACCATAGTCTCGGACAGTGACCGAAGATTCACCTCTAGGTTTTGGAACGTGTTGTAAAAGGCGTTCGGGACAAGATTGTGCTTAAGCATGTCATACCACCCCCAAACAGATGGACAAACAAAAAGGACCATCCAGACGTTGGAAGACATATTAAGAGCTTGTGTCCTAGACAGACCTGGAAAGTGGCAGAGTTACCTACCACTGATCGAGTTTGCTTATAACAAAAGCTACCATGCTAGCATCGGGATGGCACCATATGAGGTCCTTTACAGACAAAGATACCAATCTCCTTTATGCTGGTATGGACCATAAGAGAGAGGCTACTTAGGACCAGAATTAGTAAGACAAACCACAGAAGATATCAAAAGGATAAGGAAAAGAATACATACCGCCCAAAGTCGACAAAAGAGTTATGCAGATCACTGAAGAAAACCCCTCGAGTTTTCAGGAGGGTGATCATGTGTTCCTAAAAATCACCCCCACCACCGGGGTAGGAAGGGCTCTTAAGGTGCGAAAATTAAGCCCACTGTACCTGGGTCTATTTCAAATCCTTCGGCGCATAGGAAAGTCAGCGTACCAACTCATCCTACCACTGAATCTGTCGAGACTACATAATGTGTTCCATGTGTCTCAACTTCAAAAATACCAGCACGATCCAAGCCCTATGATGCAACAAGAGGATGTAGCACTCAAGGATGACCTAACTTTTGATCTACCAGCCGTGAAGATTGTAGACAAAAGTGTGAAGCAACTAAGGAGCAAGACAATACGACTGGTGAAAGTGGCATGGGGTAGCGGCAGTTCAAGGGACTACACATGGGATATAGAGGCAAACATGAGACAAAAGTTTCTGGACTTGTTTATAGGTAATGATCATGACGAGATTTTCTTTCCTTTCCAGCAGTAGAGGATTACCGACAGGACACCTAAGCTATCTAATAACCTTCATCGACCAATCCAAGCCGTGGAATTTGGGGACAAATTCTATTTTTTATGGGGTGATAATGTAACAACAGCCTCCCTC
>NC_029791.2:51546009-51551877 GCF_000816755.2 Arachis ipaensis
AACAATTCAATTTAAAATTTGAAAATCAGTTAGGAGATGGGATTAGAATTTTGAATTATGGATAGGAATCTAACAACTACCCTTCTTTTGAATTTAAAATTATCCCAACCACACCTACCACTAAAAGTATATAAATAGGGGGTACACCAATAGGTAGAAGATCACTCCTCTCAAACACTAATCATCCCCCTCCTCTTTCTACAAAAATATTCTGTGTGTAAACACAAGAGTCAACCTCATATGCAATAAAGAGGCATTAGAAAAAGAGTAGGAAATTATGCTTTTTCCTTTTATGTTTGATATGCATTATGCTTTGTTTTTATTATTTTTTTTACCATCTATGTTGTCCTTATCATATTATTATGGTTGTGTGTCTTATGGCATTATTCCTCTTTTTTCTTTCCTTTACACGCATACATTGTTTGTCATCATGGTTTCTCCCACACATAAATTTATCATTTTTTTAATCCTTTATATCAAGAGTACATGCATATTTGTGTAGTTTCGTGATGAATATTATTCCTATAATTGTAATCACTACCTCACAAGCCATTTAAGTTAAGAGTACATGTCTTTCTAATAAATCTTGTTCAATTATTTAATGTGCCATATTTTCATTATGTGCATTAATATGATCTTTTAATTTATGCCATTGTGTCATTAATATCCCTTTAAAGTCAAGAGTATATGCCTTTTTATAAGCTTTGTTCAATTATTTAATATGCCCTATTTTCATTATGTGCATTAATATGATCATTTAATTTAGGCTATTATGTTATTAATATTCCTTTAGGTCATGAGTACATACTCTTTTTATGAGTTTTGTTCAATTATTTAATATGTCCTATTTTCATTATGTGTATTAATATTATCCTTTAATTTATGCCATTATGTTATTAATATTCCTTTAGGTTAAGAGTACATACCCTTTTATAAGCTTTGTTCGATTATTGAATATGTTCTATTTTTATGTGCTTTAATATGATCCTTTAATTATGCCATTATGTTACTAATATCTCGTTAATTAGAGAGTACATGCATATCCTATGCCATATAACTTTGGTATCATTATCTCACATGTCCCTTTTATCATCATATTTGTCCATCTTCTTGCATGATTTTCTTCTTGTGTATGCCTAAACAACCCTATTTGTAAATTGAACTGAGGGAATGATCATTCGGTAAGGGAAGGTGACCGCAAAGACAAGATATCGATATGACCTCTCGATAAGGGAGGGTGATCAATCGAGATGATCTTTCAGTAAGGGAATGTGATCGCCAAAATGTTCGGGATAAGAACCTTTGGTAAGGGAATGAGACTCCATCTTTATAACAGTTTGAGCTAAAAACCTTCCATAAAAGCTACAAGTTAAGAAAAGAAAAGTATAAAGAAAAGTTTGATTGTAATTATATTTTTAAGGTTATTTTCTTAAGTTAGGATTATGTTGATTTTTATTGCGTTATACTAGGTGTACACCAAAATTAGCCACCAAAATCAGCCACCAGTATAAAATACATGTTAGAATACAAATACACATTGAACATAAATTAAACTACACATGTATTTATACATAAATACATTGGTGGCTGATTTTAGTGGTTGATTTTGGTGTACAAATAGTATTCCCCTTTTTGATAAGTTATTATCCTTTCTATTTGACTTGCCTATGTCAACGTCACATGCTTTTCTTTTATACTTATTATGTTTTACATTTTACAAGAAAAGTTCATAATACATGTCATGCCATATAATTTCTTTTTAAATTGTCCTTATAATGCCTTAAAGGCCTTTTTAAATTCCGTACTCATGGGAATTTTGTTCTATTTGCTCGAACTTAATTGAGTGTGTCCAATTCCGTCTTTTTATTAGTATTTGATTGTTATCTAAAATTTCATGCGTATTTTTTTCCTTCCTTAAATAACGATTGAGTTAATTTGCTTTGGGTCAAGGGTAACACCCTATCTAAAGGCCTTTAAGGATAGGATTTATCTAAAGGCCTTTAAGGATAGGATTTAATTTAGGGTGTTACATAAAGAGTTTGCTTGAAAGGTCATAAGCACTTGTCTTAGTTAATGTGACATTTATAGGTGAATGTTTAATATTACTAATGCCAATTGATTGAGTAAAAACATATCGGGTATGTTAGTGGCCGAATCAGATTTTTTTAGAGGCACATAGCATAATTCATGCATTCGGTTATATTTCAATTTGTTAATTTAGTTTGTGTTTGTGCAGTAAATTGATTACAAATAGAATCTTTAGTCATGCTACATGAAATAGTATTAGAATTAGAAATGCTATCAGGACAAGAAACAGGATTCATGCAATCATTGGAATTTCCATTTATTGATAAGGGTTGAATCTGACTAGTACAAATTGATTTATTAGAAAGAAAATTTAAAGGCAAGCTAGAGCTATTATTAACGGAACTAGATTTTGTTGAGGTACAATTAACAGAATACGAAGAACCAGGTGGTAAATTTCTGGGAACACTTGAATTCTCAAAAACATACATGCTATCCTTAGTAATTCCAGGAGAAGTTCTCGAGATACCTAATCACGTTTTACAATGTTTAGGCCAAAATTTAAAAATACACAATTGTCCTCTAATTTTGACACACTTAATAAGTTTTAAGTAATTTGAGGAACATAGAGAAGATTAAGTAATTTATATTGGACATTATTTTTATCAATTAAGCAAGAAACTTCAGAATTTTGAATAGAAATACCTGTGTCGTTATCTATAAAGAGCTGATCTTGATCATGATTGATGTATGAGGAGGAAAGGATATTATTCGAATCATTAGTCACGTGGTGACTCGCTCCTGATTCTGCAAACCAAGAAGCTTCACTACTAGAATGCTCGTGGTTGGTGGTGGCGGGATGATGTTTGAGTTGGGATTTGAGTTGGTTGTGTTTAAGAAGAACTTGAACCTTGCTGGAATAATCGAAGCAGAAATAACAATTGCAAGCTACATGGCCGTTTCGGCCACAAATTTGGCAAGAAGGTCTTTGATTACTCCATGAAAATCTACCCCACCTCTGAAATCTTCCTCCTCTTCCTCTCCTTACTAAGCCACCACGTCTAGAATTTGTGAAGAAAGACTCTATGAGAGATTTGCAATGGCAACTCCTTGTGAGGGGTTCTTGAACCTCACTAGCATGTCCTCATAAGCAAGAAGAAAGGCCTCAGCCTCAATCGCAGAGAACATTCCTAATCTTGACATGATGGAGGTGATGTATCCACTGTAGTCTTCAGTCAATCTATCCAAAATCGCCTAAGTGCGATCATCTTCTTGTAATTGGTAACCAATTGCAACAAGTTTCCGAATTTTCGCAAGATAATCAGTGATTGTACCAGTTATCTAGATACATTTGAGCTGCGACTTTAGACTTTGGACACACATTTTAGAGGTTACAGAGAAGTAATTCAAAATTGTAGACCAAGCATCACAAAATTTGTTGCAATGAAGAATCTATTTTGGAAGCTCGTGGACTAGAATCAAGGAGGCAAGTGGTGAGAGCTAAATCAATCTGCCTCCATTCTTTGTATTCTTTTTATTCTTGGAGCGTTTCAGGTGTGGTGGTCGTGGTTGAAGGCTTCGCCACTTTGGCAGCTGTATCAGTGGTGGATTTTGAAGATTGTTCGAACTGTGGTGGCGCTTTTGATCCATCTAAGTGATTTTTCATGTCCAATGTTTGAACTATTAGCCATGCTTGATGTTTCCAGGTGTTGTAGTTTGCTTCATTCAGCTTTTCTGCAATTGGCACTAATGCTGATTTGGTGTTGTCAGCTTCTCCAGAGGGAATGAACGTCATTGTTGTAGAACGAAAAAAAGAAAAACATAGGTTTTAAGAAGAGGCTCTTGATACTATTTTAATTACTGTAACAGACAGAGAAAACAGAGAAGAAAACTGAAATGAATATATGATTAATTTTTTTGTAGAGTATTACAAAAGGGAGGTCCTATATATATAATATATATATGGAAGCCACTCAAATCAAGTTCGCTTAAAACGTCTTTTTTTAAAGATGTTTTTCAGTAATTAAAATTTAAATCATATTATTTTTGTCAAAATTAGGCTAGACAAATTGATTTAACCGAAAAAATGGTGAATCAAAGTAGAAGTATTTTAGTCATTTTCTATAATAGGGTATTGTAGTCATTTTCTATAAAAAAATAATATTAATTTAAACCAGTTCAAGATTTAATTCATCATTTTTCGGTCAGATTAATTTGTCTAGCCTAATTTTGACAAAAAAAAATACGATTTAATCGATTATATGTATTAAATTTTAATTATTAAAAATCATCTCTATAAAAAGACGTTTTTCGTCTTATCTAAGTGGCTCCCTGTGTATATATAGCTTACACTAACAGCATACAATATATAAAGCTGCAGATTATATCAAACTAACAAACCAGCTTCACTCTTATTAGCTAACAAGAGATTTTACCTTACCCTATAACAATTAGAATTTAGAGTCTTGACAATATTTTTAGTTGTTCTACGTCATTTCTTTATAAAACTCAGAACAGAGCATATGATTATGGAAAGACCGAGGCCCACAAAACAGAGATTGTGACTGCTAAGGAGGGTGCAGGTTTCATTTGGTATACGCTAAGGTTTTATGATTATTTAGAAGATACATTGGACCTCTAATACACTAGTAATGGTGTCTTTATCAATTATCACTGCTGCCTCAATGCTTTTAGTCATTTCAGAGTTAGATACTCCTCAAAGCTTTATTGCCAAACAACATACATCTTGTGGGAAAATCTTTGCTAGATGCATGTTGCTCCTTATTAGCTCATCAGGATACTTTTGTTCGAATAAATTCAAATTTTCAATAAAAGGGAAACAAAACATATACATAAGACTTCTGAAGGTACAAATACATACATAAATTCTTGTACTCATTACAGAAGAAGAGTCAATAAATCAAACATTATTCCCGGCTTACAAAATAATATCACAAATCAAAGGCAACCCAACGGGAGTTTTATTCTCTGTTTTAGGAAATTTCTTTAGTGATGAGTACAATTTGATGGAGAATGAAGATTTTTGTTAAATTTTTAAAGAATATATACAATGCAAATCATAAAATTTTTGCTTGGAGCTTCTTCTACTAAAAGAAGCCATCTTTATTTTTCACCAAAATTTTATTCTTTACAGTAGCATGACCCTGCAATTCATGGAAGATTTTATTGATTAACTTGTGGTTCAACAACGAACCGACGCCAATACCAATGTTTTCCCCATATGATATACATGGAATCCAACGGAATCCCCTTGGTCTCAGGCATGAACAGAATAATGAAGATAGTAATCAGTGCAATCCAAGCCGCATAGAACAGGAACGTCCCAAACTTAAAGTGACATAGCATTCTCAAGAACGTTTGGGATAAAATAAAGACCGTTAATAACTGAACTGCAACGGCAATGCTTTGGCCAGGAGACCTGATCTTTAAGGGGAAGATCTCACTAGGAATCAGCCAGCAGAGGGGGCCCCATGACCAACCGAATCCTGCGGCGTAGAAGCAGAGCAGCACCAATATGAGTATAGTGTTCCCCTTCGAAATGCTTTCTGTGCCTTCAACGCCACTCACTAGTGCTAACACCACACCCACTGCAGTCTTCACAACCATATGACATACAATCATGATAAATATGTGACATGCGTATAAGTTATGCTATCAATTTTAACATTAATAACCGTCATACGACCTATAACAGAATACGATTACTGAAGCCTCATGGTTTGAGCAAGTAAAGCGAAAATTACTTTATTTACGTCTTATTCACAGAAGAGAGGAGAGAGAGAGTATAGAAAATCAATTTTCAGTTGACTAAAATTAGCAAAT
>NC_029791.2:51551886-51553002 GCF_000816755.2 Arachis ipaensis
TAAATTTTTTATAAATAACTTTTGACATGTGTTTTTAGAAAAGATGTTAGCTAATTTGTATGCATTAGTTAAATTCTTTGATTAGCTCACTCGTTTATTTAAGTAAGTATTATAAGAGGTTCGAATTCTGTTTTATGCATGCAGCTGATAACTAAAAAAATTAATTTTGACATGTTTGATTAAGTTATAATTTAAGAGTCTTCCACTATGAAATTTATATACAAACAATTGCATATAAGTTTTCAACTTAGAGGGAGGTGCATATGTAGTGGCTATGGTACGGTTAATTATTATGAGTATGTCATATTTGAAAGACAAAAGATACATGTTCGTAGATCAAAAGGTTTAAAGATTTGCTTACCATGCAGAGAAGCATTTGAATACCACCAGCAATGAACAAGAATCTGCGACCAAATCGGTCAACAATGGAAGCAGACACCAGTATGGAACCAAGGTTGACGAGTCCCAATATAACAGCTGAAAGCAAAGCGGAGCGGTTACCAAATCCCACAGACTGAAACAAATTAGGCGCATAGAATGCAACGATATTGATCCCAGTAAGTTGCTGAGACAATGGCACAGCAAAAGCCATAACCAGCTGAGGCCTATACTGCCTCTCAAATATGGTTACGAATCTCTCTTGATCCATCATGGCGGTTTTCGAAAACCGAATCAGTTCTTCTAGTTCGGGTCCCACATTTGTTGTGTGGCCTCTTACTTTCTGTAACGCTTGTCGTGCTTGGTCTATTTTGCCACGTTCTACTAAGCTGCTCGGGGTGTCGGGGATGAGGAATGCTCCGACAGTCATGAAGGTGGCTGGGACGGCGGCGAGGCCGAGAGAGAGTCGCCAGCCCCACGAGTGGTTTGCTGTGAAGTAGTTTATAAGGTTCGCGGCCACCACGCCGACTCCGATGAAGAATTGGAAGCCTGTGTTGAAGGCACCTCGCCATTTAGGTGGTGCAATTTCAGACAGGTACACTGGAGTGGCCTTTATTATTTGGTAACATGAAAGTCATGAAGTCATGTCAAAGAAATGGCAGGATATATATACTACTTTTATTAATGTAACTTTTACTTTTTGGATTAAAAATTATTAATAGAAACTAAGAATAAAAT
>NC_029791.2:51553026-51555743 GCF_000816755.2 Arachis ipaensis
TCTTTTAAAATTATTTTATTTTAAATTTTAAATTTTAAATATTAAATCTTAAATTATTATAATCCTAACCTCTAAATCCTCAAAAAAATAAGTTAAAAAACAACTTTATTTACAATAAAAAAATTGTTAATTATTGACTAATTAATTAAAAATGAGAAATACTAGGGGCCAGCAATTTTTGTGATTTGTAGTCATTAAATAGCCATCAAGATAATTTTAATGGTGTGAGATTGATGTGAGATTTTATCCAATAGCTCACTTTTTTTTTTTTCTAGTTACATGCTGGCCAAAATTTAACAAAGTTGTTCATCCCCTAGATTTTTCCATTAAAAATTACTTCCTATATTACTTCTATAACTTAGTAACTCATCCTAGATGAGTTTTGCTCTGTTGCCAAAAGAATTTGTCTTTTATTTTAGTTATAAATTGATATTCTATTATATGATAATTAAATAATGAGTAAATATTATAGTACGTTGGTTCCTAATATTTTTTTTAAAAATATCTTTTGTTTTAGAGTAAAATAAGAGAAAAATAAAAGAGAAAAAAAATTAAAAATTTTAAAAATAATTTTGTAGAAAATATTTTAATTTCTCTTTCCTCTTTTTTATTTCTCTCCTAATTTCGCTCCAAAAATACCTACCTAATAATGCTAAAAAAATAATTAATAAATATCAAATAAAATAAATTCTAACTATTTTGGACTAATTTATTTTTATTATCAAATATTTTCGAACTAGTCACCAAAAAAAAAATATATTTTCGAACTATATATATGTCATTCAAGCACAACTATTCTTATGTTATTCCTAAAACAAACATTTTTCTCTAAATTACCATTTATAAGCGAATTTAAGTATGTTTCCACTCACTTGATTAGTAAAACCAACTCCAAAGCCTAACAAGATGCGACCCAATATGAGCATGACGATATTTTCAGCGCTACCATTAATGACCCCACCGGCGAAGAAGATACAACCACCCAAGATCATGGTGTTTCTCCGGCCCAATGCCGTGGTGACTCGGCTAGCTAGAAGAGACGACACCAGCCCCGCCAGGTAGAGGGAGGACGTGAACAATGTCAATACTTGACTATCATACACGCAGTATACGTTTGTTTCCGCACTAGCAGCTTTTCTAAGTATTGCTGGAAAGAATTTTTCAAGAAACGGTCTCATAGTTGTTACACCTCCTGAAATTTGAAAAGAAAAAATATTTTGGTGATAATAAAAATTAATTTAAAATGGTTTAAAATATCTTCTTTTATTTTTTAATTATTATTTATCATATTTTGTAATTTTTTATGTAACCTAGTAAATATTTTAAGGAAAAGTCTAGGTTTAGGGCCATAACCAACAAAAAAAATGAGTCATTGGATGAAATCTCACACTAATTTCACACTATTAAAACTATCATTAATGGCTATTTGATGAATACAAACCACAAAAATTACTGTCTCTAACATTTCTCATATTTTAATATAGCAGTAACAATAGAATATTTATTCATAGCACATGTCAGTTAATTTAATTATTTTTTGAATAATTAAAAAATATTAAATATAATTTAAATTAGTAAAGTGATAAAGTAAAGAAATAATCACTTCTAAATTAAAATAGTAAAATACATATTTTATGAAAGTTACAAAATTAATAATAATTAAATAATCTCTCACTTTATCATTTTGTTAATTTCTTTTTTTTTTTTTGGGATGATCTAAATTCAAATTATACGTATGTAGTTGAAAAAAGGGATGACCGAAAATTAAATGTTTTGTTTGCTTTATCTACTTATTTGGAAGCTTCAATTGGGTCTTCACATAAAAATATGCAAATATTTGCTGGTATAAACTAATAAATATGACAAAGGTGTAGGACAACTAAAAATTTTGATTTGTGTTTTAATTTTTTTGTTTTTATTTTTAGTGTTTTTTTATTTTTTAAATTTTATAAAAAAATAAAATAAAATAAAATAAAAATAGAAAATAAGATTTTATTATTTTTATTTTTTTACAAAATCTAAAAAATAAAAATATTAACAATAAAAATAAAAAATAGAAACGTAAACCAAACACTTGAGTCTTTCAAAAATTCTGCGAAGAACTAATGTCTTTTTAAAAAAATAATTAGACAAATAAAATGTCTCCAAAAATTATTAACATTAAGACATTAGATCCGTTCATTAGTCTTGATTTCCGTCAAATTTATATTATGTTTACGTGCCATTTTATCGAGCAAATATGTTGGACACATAACACATTAATGGACACAGAGGCATGAATTTGATCGAAGCCAATAAGAGATTAATAAAATGATCTAACATATGGCAAACGTTAATAATTCTGAGAGATTCATTAATTATTCTAATAGTTTCTTCAAATATTTATTAATTTTTTACAAAAATTTTCCGAAATCTAATTATCATGTCAGTCACCATATCAGACAAATAGGCACAGCCTTCATAGAAGTCAATTGACAGTAAAAGGAAACAAAAAATTAATGTATTGAACTTTAATAATCTTTAAAAACTTAATTATCCACAGCACATTATTCGTCTTTTGCAAAATTTTGGTGCATAGTGATTATTAGTGCATGCAACCTTATATAGCAATAATAGCA
Source organism: Arachis ipaensis (assembly GCF_000816755.2). NCBI lineage: Eukaryota > Viridiplantae > Streptophyta > Magnoliopsida > Fabales > Fabaceae > Arachis > Arachis ipaensis. The sequence goes on from NC_029791.2 coordinate 51,555,645, forward strand.
TCATGGATTTTAATAAGACTATACTTGGCTAACTACTATAATGCACGAATACGAATAGAGATATAAGATACGATATGATATATTTTATATCGATATATA
>NC_029791.2:51555895-51585449 GCF_000816755.2 Arachis ipaensis
AATCATATTTTTTATCTTTTGATAACACTCTTTATAAATAACATTTTTTAATTAAAAAACATTGTTTATCAATAAAAAGAACATATCTACCGTAATCACCATAACATATTAATACTAAAATCATACACATAACATTTCCCTCATATTTTATAATTCTAACCTGAATAAGTTTTGGTCATTTAGGCTGGCTCAACAAAATAGCTAATTACGCGTTCTTGGTGGAATGAAAATAAATTTTACTCAAGTATTAAAATTAATTATTAGTAGAAATTTAAACTCTTTTACATAAAAATAATAACTAAAAAACTTATTATTTGATTTTTTTATCTACAAAGACCCTAGTCTTCTTATCTGATAAGAACTTTTGTCTCTTACAACCTTTTTATAAAAACAATTTGGTTTTGTAAATCTTTTTTGTTATATTCTATAATATCGTGACAAAATCGATATAGTTTCAAAAAATTTATATTCTCGTAATGTTATTACGACTAAAAACACTAGTTAGTCCAATACCAAACCACCAATTTTAATTTTGAAAAGGTAATTTCAAAAAAAAATATTGAATTGTAATTGTTTTTTTTTTTTTCAATAGCATATTTATAAATAGTTGAAAATTAGAGCAATACATGAATTAGAAGAAAAAATATATTTTTCGTATGACTATCATAACTAGAAGCACAAACTAACATTACATATCTACCTAACGGTTTGCAACCTGAAAGACATCCTGACTGTTTGGTACTATATTATTGAAAAATGCAAAGTCAGTTTGGTTTGTTAGCATTTTCCCTTGCATAATTTAGTCTCATGACATAACGAAGACCGTTAGATAAGGAATAGTCCAACCACATAACAACCTTACTATTACCTCTGTTTTTTCCCCTCTTTTAATGGTTTACTAATTTTCAAGATCTCGTCTACGGTGCTTAAAATTTACTTATAGGACTCAAAAATGAAGGGATAGATCCCACCTTACTTTGCACTACTTATTGACAAATTCAACAGAAGTTCAATCGGTACCAAAAAAATCTTCCGCTTTATTTTCAAAGGCGAATTTAGGGATTAGACATTGAAAATGTTACAACAATTAACTGACAAAAATGAATAGCATATATTAAACAATCACCTGACCTTACAGAAGGGGCTAAACTAGAAAATGGATAATTAATTGGATCGAAACACTTTGAATATATAAGAAAACAAAAATTAGCAAATCACAGTTGTGAAATTGTTGGGAATTAATTTTGATTTCTTTACAATATCTTAGATTTGAGACCTATATGAATATGAACAATTGTCATTAGAGAAAAAAAATTTATTATAGACTGTAAGACTGACTACATATTTCGAAACAGAAAAACAAAACGTAACTGTGGGTAATTTAGACAAATTAAATTAAATAAAAGAAAAATGAAAATACCCGAAATCCCAATGTCATATCCAAAAATGAGTCCACCGGATGCAGCAACAATACAAGTGATGACAACGGAGAATGTGATCCTACCATCGAATCCGTTAGCCGAAGCATCAATGGCGAATCCCCCTGCTGCCATTAATATATTTCGTTTATCTACTTCTCTACTCTTGTCTAAGGCTTTCAATAAGTGCAGAAAGAAACTGTATATATAGAGGGTGAGGCGCGCATGCGACTTTATTACTTTCTCTTTATTGTGCATAAATTGTCACTTGTCCCAATGCTATTAAATGTTAAATACTTAAATGGGATTTCGTCTACTACTTGACTCAGACTCAAGAATTTGATTATGGATTTATTATTGGTATTTTGCTTGAAAATGGGTATAAGGAGTGTATTTACAATTTAGTGGATGTATCACATCCAAGCTTCAACACACAGAGGGTGTGGTGCATGTAGCACGTGGGAGGTATGGTTGACATGTGACGAAGTCTGCATGGTTAGATTTGCAGCACGTGGACACTACAAAAAATTCTGGTAAAAACGGCGATTTTTTTCGGTATTTACGGTGGTTTGAACCGCCATTATTACCAATAATGGCGGTTTCGTGAAGTGACGTAATTCTGGGCGCCATTCTGGTTATTACGGTGGTTTTCTGAAAACCGCCACAATTCCTTAGGTTAAAACGGCGGTTTTTGAATAGGTTAAAACGGCGGTTCAAACCGTCATTATTTCCAGGGTTAAAATGGCGGTTTTTGGATAGGTTAAAACGGCAGTTCAAACCACCGTTATTTTCAGGTTAAAATGGCGGTTTTGGATAGGTTAAAACGGCGGTTTGAACCGCCATTATTACCCTGACAGAGTGACGTTTTAATTGGTTAAAACGGCATTTTTGAACCGCCATTTTTACCCTGACAGTAGCATTTTGATTAGTTAAAATGGCATTTTTGAACCGCCGTTTTACCCTGACAGTGACATTTTTTATCGTTTAAAAAAATAATTTTTACCGTCATTTTTATCGCGTTAAATAAATAATTTTGTGATTAAAATTTCACAATAGCAAAAAATCATAATCCATAAATGAAATATTATATAACTCATAAACAAAATATTAATATAATATATAATTTTTTATTATTGAAAATCAAAAGTAATAACTCTTATACAAAACCTTGTCTTACTAAACTTACCAAAATACAAGCATTGCAAATTTGCAATAAACACTAATTAGTTAAATCTACCATCCAGTTCACTAAACTATGTTAATATCTAATAATGTATTTAAATCATCTAATAAGTGCTGTTTTTACTACTTAGAATATGAATATACAAGAGAAGTAGCTTAGCTTAGCTTAGCTAAGTGATGATGAATAAGATTTGGAGGCCAAAAGTTTTCTCCTTTTGTAATTAACTTTAAAACAAGCTTGCCTTAGTTTTTTGGTCTCTTATGTGAGTTTCATCCTGAGAACTTGTTCCAACATCTTTGTTTCTTACTCCATCTTGTAAGGAGAATCTGAGATAGAAAATGACTCAAGTTCAGAAAATGATCATATACTAAGTGTATATGTATACAAAAAAGATGAAATACGCTCTAATTATATATGGATATGAATGACATGTGGAAAGCAGAAAAAAATAATATATATATTGCAAATCACCTGAAACTGCAGCTTCTCTAGCAATAGCTTCCTCAACAGCTGCTATTTCATTTGCAGACCTCAGGCCAAGAAGTCTAGCAACTTCAATAAGTTCATCAACATGAAAATATGCTCCAGTTGGACTTGTGATTGCCATTTTCACAATCTCCATAGGATCTTTTATTTGCCTGAATTGCATGGGCAGAATGTTCACCCCAAGGTTGGGAAGCTTAACTGTAAGTGCATCAATAATATCTGCCTCTGCCTTGACATTTGCACTATTTGGATATAGGTTAAGGCATTCTCTAGCATTCCAGATCTGGAACAATTTACAGCACCGTAATTAACCAATTCATGCAGTTGAGATCATGTAACAAAAAAAAATGCACAGTTCCATCTATTATCCCATTTATGGCTTCAATAGCATGCTTTGCATTGGGAACAAGTCTTAGACATTAGATGTTAGAATTACTATGTTGTAACAGAAAATCTTACTTCTGAACAAGAAAGACTTGAAGCTGAGAATTCACTCAATGGCACATACTAGCACAGGCACATATAGATATAAGATATGAATAGAAATGTCTTAGAACTTGGTAAGTTTTGGGATCCAAAGGATAAGTACCCAGCTTAAGAACACAATGATATCACAATCAAATATAAACTAAAAGGAGGCCATGGTACATAATGGTTTATAGGAGGACGAATTTTGTTGACACTGAAAGATATTGGATGCATATGTGTCAGTCGGTACTCACTGGTTGATAGAAGATACATGGCATAGGACCATGGAAGGCAATCAATTAAGCAAAACCATGTAAATAATGTTTTATCAAAATTTGAAAAATAGTGAAATTTTGATTTCAAGATAATTGTCGGAATATAAGTCTTTAGATTTCCCAAGAAGCCATTAGATAGCTCTTAACAACAGCCAAATCATGGACAATCTCAAAGAAAGGTGTTAAATGATGGCAAGCAGGTGTAATAGATGTACTAGTAGAAAAATGAACAAATATAGTAACAAAAAAAAGTGGTTAACAACATTTACGAAGAGGAGGTTTGGGAAAATTCTTAAGATATTCTTTTGGGAAAATTCATTAATAACGCATTCTCAATTATAGTGTTATTAACTAGTAAGAGATGCTGTCATTACAAGGTTTCCTGTGCTGCGAAGAGGAGGCTTTAGTCTTCAATGGATGGATGAAAAATTCAAATTACTACACTCAAAACATCAGAATTATGCCATTGAAGTAGCCAAACAATATACCACCATATAAAATGTAAGGATGGCTCTTCACCATCAGAAATAGATAGTAAAGTTCAAACATAATGTACCTTCAAATATTAATTACTATTTGGATTTACGTGGCCCCTATTAATTAAATGGATGGATATTAATTAAACACCAAAAGTCATGGTCCTATGAAAGAAGAGTATAGTGGGTTCCATAAAGTAATAAACTTTAGAGATTAAATCAAAGCAATTAATCTGCATCGGTAGGCAGGGATCTAGGATGATATTTTTGGCTTTTTGTAATTAGCTAAGACCTATATATAATGCCTGCATTTTTGTTCCCTTTATGCCCCCAAATAAATATCACTACTATACTGTATATAGTAGTGCTTGTTTACAGTAACATACTACTTATATTTGACCATACTATATAATATTTAACAATTATAAGGCAATCATTAATCATACGATAGAAACGTTTCACCATACATATATCTCTACAATTTTATTACTCTCAGCAACAAGGCCTACACAAATAAATATTGTCCTCTTCTTATTTAAATAAATATATCGTACATTTATATATCACCCAAATATTTATTCGGCAAAACATATAGCTGTGTCTCTTTGAAGTTTAGGGGCTATGAACGAATTGGACTAAATCTCTTGCTTGCAATGCATACACAAAATATTTCAGTATTTACAATGATATAATGTCATGCTGTATAAAGTTGTGACATGTAGTAGTTCAAAAGTAGCAGCATCAATCTGGTGCCAGGATATGGGACAGGAGGAGTAGTAGTTGTGGAGTAGAGTATATATAATTAAGTTCATGAATATATATTAGGGTGAATATATAACTGTAGCGATCCAGCATAAGAAATTTATGGTGATCGCTCTTTATTATGATTAGAATGAGATGCATTTTTTGAGAAAAACTCATCCAAAAGAGATTGCAAGTAATTGATAACATCTTTGGTCCAAACCTCAGAACGAGCCAGCTGAATTTTGTCAGCAGCCCCAGAAGAAATACTACCAGAACCAGCTCGAACCTGCAAAGTTCAAACATAATGTACCTTCAAATATTAAAAGGTAACAGCAAATCAGATAGATAAATATAACATTGGTCATCAGTTAAAGCTAAACTGATAAAATACTTTCATGAGTAAAGGCTAAACTCCATAATATGTAAGTGGAATCAAAATTTATACTCCATTAATTAGTTGACAATTGAAGACGATCATAATCACACTGCAATGGAAAAACATTAGTTGATAACATAAAGTAAACTTTTAAATAACCAAAATAACCTCTTAAGAAGATCATAGTTATCACCTGGATAACCGGAGAATCAGGTTCCAGTTCTGTCATAAAAGCATTGATAAGGGCAGAATTTAGTTGAAGCATTTCATCGAGCAGGTTGTGTGCTAGTAAAATAAAAATGAATTCACATAGAAAAATATATTAGTTATACACGGAGAAATTCACATAGAGTTTATTTCTCTTTTCATTTGTCTAATGAAATTTTTTTTAGGAGTCAAATCAAACTCTAAATCTTTTTATCAGTAGAAAGGGTGTCTAAAGTCTCCATTAAATCTAAATTACTGCTGATGTTAACTAAACTTCCAAATATATTAATACTCCTCCTTCTCCTTCTAAAGTTCAACATGAAGGAACAGGAGATTATAAGGGTCACACCTGAAATGGGATTGAATGAAGAAAGGGGTCTCCAGACTTGCCATATTCTTTGACAGCAGATTCCTGAAGCAATCTCGACCACGGTTGCCCCTGTCCCACGACACCAAAATTTAAAGCTTTCAACAAAACAATCCACCACATAGTAAGATATAAAGCATGAGCTTTCATATTAAGAATCAATGAACTTTTTGGCATAGAAAATTTACTTATATTTATATAATTTCAGTACTAGCTATTACTGCATGAATTAAATAATTTGGTTAAGTATATATGCATGAATATGATCAAGTAGTCTAAGTTGTTATATATATATAAACATACATGGCTAGTCTGATTTTATTTATCTCAACATTATATATCTAAAAGGACAAAAATTAACATGATTCACCAAGTAGAAATGAATGAAACATCACCTTAAAAAGAATCAGAAACTCTTGAAGCAAACTCTTGAGCAGCCCTCATGGAATTAACATAGTAAATCTAAAAAAATTTTACTGTTAAACTTTGGACTCTTTGATGCTACGGTAATCATAGAACAAACAACAAGAAATCCTACATGCTTGTTGAGTGGAGTATGATAAGTACCGAATGATGATGCCGGGATAATGCCATTGTCATAGCCTGAAAACGCAACCCATTGCTAAATTGAATTAAACAAGAATAAAAGGACTTGAAAGAATGAATTTGACCCAAACCTTTCAGATCCACTACACAATTCAAATATTCTTTGATTAAGGGCTCAGAACAAAACAAGAAACCAAGTTACATTGCGTGTTTAATTCTGTGTTGAAACTTGAATTCAGATTACTTGTTTAATATTGACAAACTCATTTTTAAAATAAACACACATAAATTACTTCATACATCAATAGTATAACTCCTAACAAGTTACATTGCATGTTTAATTCTGTGTTGAAACTTGAATTCAGATTACTTGTTTAATATTGACAAACTCATTTTTAAAATAAACACACATAAATTACTTCATATATCAATAGTATAACTCCTAATGAAAATATATTTTTCTTTTAACATTCTTTTTCCAGAGACCAAGCCAAGAGGATGGATGCCAAACTTATGTTTAACTGCTCTAAAATCCAAATTAATACTGATAAATATGCAAAATTAAATAAGAAAAAATTCTCACGTCATTTGTTTCAGAAGCTTCTCTGCTTCTATCCGTCTTTTCTCCCACTCCTCTCTTACTTTCCTATTTATTGTCATGATTTGCGGCTAAACATTTGAGGTGACAACAGTCTGATGTCTTGTCTTCTCAAAATCAACCCGCTAGTAGGAAAATTCTTGAAAGTAAGAAATTTTATTAAGTTATGAGAGAATATTCCTGCAAGCAGGTAGAGAACAACTAACCTGTTTTGACATTCTAATCAGGTTACTTATCAGTCCACGCATTCTTTCCTCCACACACTGAAAACTCAGTTTGAATAAGTAAGATTACATGCAAACCTACTGTTATAAAAATTGAAATCTTAGTTGAATCTCACCAGTGACAAGCATCTCTCCACATCATTGTTCACACCCTTCAAGCCATACTTAAACACTGACAGTAATAACACAAAACAACTGTCTATAAGGCCTGTTGTGGCTAGTTTGTATCCATATAAGCTCAAAAGGAAAAATTAAAATAGATGGAGATAACACATGAAAATGACACTTACTAATCTCAAACAAAATTTTCTGGAGTGGAATTTTCTGCAAAATTAGCCTTTCCGCTTCTTCTTGCACAGCTCTTCGAGTTGCTTCTGAAACCCGACTGTCCTCCTTGGGACCTGAAAATAACTGCTCTTAATTCATTGAAGCAATTCATCAAACATGTGCTATGTAAATCAGCATCAACGAGCATATCTACAAATCAAAACCGCGAAGCGAATGCATATTTGTATACATGCATGTAAGCAAAAAAATCGAAGAAATTTCATGAAGATCTTACCCCCAATTTCTGCTAACAAAGAGAAAATCAAAACATAGCATTAAAGAAATAGAAGTAGTAACAATTAGCAAATACAAATATGAGTAATTAAAAGAGGAGAATGTGCATTTGTATATAAAACTAGTTCAACCAAGATGGAGAAGGAGAAGCTTCACAGAGCACAACACAGTGGAGCAGGAAACTTTGATGGAGGAGATCGCAGCTGGAAGAAAAGCGTTGATTGAGGAGATTGCCGCCAGTCGCCAGAAGAGAGCGTCATGGATGAGATCGCAGATCTCACGCCGCTGCAATGGAGTTTCTTCTTGGTTCTCACATTGTGATGGAGTTTCCATAGATTGATTAGCACAGTATTTATTAGTAAAATATAAGAGTTAGGTTTTAACTTTTTATATTAGTGAAGTAGATAATAAGATACTGCCGTTTAAAACCGCCAAATTCGCTAAAGAATCGCCGTTCCACAAGCAAATTACGGCAGTCACACAAACCGCCTCAGTTTATCAATATAACGGCGATGTTTTAAATTTGCCATTATGTTTATGCCATTTTATACCAGTTTTTTTGTAGTGGGAGGGCGTGTTGAGTGAGCACTCAGAGAGTGTGTTGACACGTGACGAAGTTTGCTTGGTTGGATCTGCAACACGTGGGGGCGTGCTAAGTCAACACGCATGGGGCGTATTGACACGTGACTCACTTTGATTAGCTGATGAAACAACACATGGAGGGCGTGCTGAGGGCTCCCCTCTATATAAGGCAAAGTTAGGTACCATTTTCATTGTGAAGAAGAGTGTTATTTGAGTGTGTTGATAGTGTGAAGAAGAGTGTTATTTGAGTGTTTTTTGAGTGTGTTGATAGTGTAATAGAAGGTACTGCAAATTTGGTAGTGTATCACAACGGTGAGATTATACGGAATACTTATGAGAGAGTGAGGTTTGTGCATTAGAATCCATTTTCATTTGTGGTTCCATGCACCATGACGTTAATGGAACTTTAGAACAGTCTCTGTCAAAGCATGGAGAACGGTATGTTGAGGAGAGTGAGCAGTATTCTGCACCAAAATTCGGTTGTAGTTTTTGGTGGTCTAATACAGTTTGATATTATGCCGATCATTGACGAAGCGCGTATGCAGAATATGTTCCAAATTCACTAGCAGACTCAGAGGCGACAGCCACATATTGAGTTGTATGTTGATTTTGAAAACGTAGAGGCAAATAAGTTTCAAAATGATTTAGATATAGAGGATGATAGAGTTGCAGTGTACGAAGGAATGAATAGTGACAACGAAGAGGACTTTGAAGCCACTTATAAAGCCGGCGACGAAGACGAGGATGTGATGGGAGAGTTGAGGCAGCAGCGGAGAATGTAGTGGTTCATCTCTTATTTAGTCAACCGATGAACGTAACTTGGATATTGATGCCATGCATGCACCAGAATTTATGGAATATGAAAACATAGGTACGTGATGAATGAATAATATGTTTTTGTTAATTTATATTTTGGATTGATTAATGAATGATGATTTCTTCTTTCTGTAGGCGTTGCTGATCTTGAGGACGGAGAGTTCCGGATTGGATTGGATTATAGTTCTAGAAAGTCGGTCATCGCAGCAATTAGAAGTTACACTATTTCTAGAGGAGTTGACTACAATGTGTGTGAGTCTGAGCCACAGACGTTCTATACAAAATGCAAGACGTACGGACGTGGATGCGATTGGCTTATCCGAGCTAGCTTGATACGAAAAAGGTTGTTGGGAGATACGCAGATACAACGGTAGGCACATGTGCACAATGGGAATGATTTCACATGATCATTCCAAGTTGGACTCGGATAAAGTTGCTGATAAGGCCATTGGTCAAGACCGACCCATCCATCAAGGTGAAATCTATAATAGCGGAAGTCTAGTCAAGGTTCAACTATACCATTAGTTACCGAAAGGCTTGGTTGGCAAATCAGAAGTCCATGGCCAAAGTTTTCGGTGGTTGGGAGGATTCTTACAAAGCTTTGCCATAGTGGCTCTCGGTCATGGTTCAGAAGATGCCTAGTTCAATTGTCCAAATAGAAACACGACCACTGTACAACAGGAGTGACGAGGCAGACGGTGTCAGAATACTTCATCGCGTATTTTGGAGTTTCAAACCATGCATTAGGGCGTTCAGGCATTGCAAGCCTTTAGTTCAAGTTGACGGCACACATCTATACGGAAAAAATACAAAGGTACATTTCTGGTTACTGTTGCACAAGATGGGAACCAGAACATTGTGCCTATCACTTTTGCCTTAGTAGAGGGGGAGACAGCTGATGCGTGGCACTTCTTTATCAGGAATATGCAAATCCATGTTATTAGAAGAGAGGGTGTGGGTATGATCTCAGATCGATATGAGTCAATCCGGGCAGCAGTAAATCGTTCAAGAGGTGACTGGCAACCTCCAAGAGCATGATGGATGTTTTGTATAAGGCACGTCGGCAGCAACTTCTTAAGGGCATTTAAAATTCCGCACTTACAAAAACTTTTTGTCAACATAAGGTATTCAAGGACGGTGAAGGAGTACAACATCAACTATAAGAGGTTGGAAGAGCGAGCCGAGGCATATGCCAAGTGGTGCGATGCCATTGGACTTAGACACTGGGTATTGGCATTCGACGAGGGACATCGATGGGACTATATGATGATGAACTTTGTTGAGTACATTAATTTAGTGTTGAAGAGTGCCCGAAACCTACCTATGTTGCTGCTCGTCTGAGCAACATATTATCGATTAAATGAACTTTTTACGCGAAAGAGTGCCGAGACTCACGAATGCAAGCGTATTGGATTTACTTACTTCGTAATTGCACAACAGTGGATAGAAGCAAATATCCAACAGGTTGGGAATATAGTTGTGCACCGGTTTGATAGACGAAATGACGTGTTTGAGGTGCGCGAAATGACTAGTGGAAAGGTGTTAGTTGTTGATCTTGCGTGACGGACGTGTGACTGTGGGCACTTTCAGATGGAACGACTACCATTCGCCATGTTATTGCTTGCTGTGCTAACCAACGTCTGATAAACCCCAATTTTGTGGTTTATCTTGTGCTTAATTTAGGGGATTTTATCACTTTTTCTCACATTTATTCAATGAAATAGCATGGTTTTGTAATTCTCCCTTAATTTGTGATTAAGTGTAAAAACATGCTTTTTAGGCCCTTAATTAGTGATTTTAATTTACTTTAACTCTATTCGATGCCTTGATGTGTTTGTTGAGTGATTTCAGGTTCATAAGGCAAGTATTGGATGGAAGAAGTGAAGAGAAAGGCATGCAAAGCGGAGAATTCATGAAGAAATGAGCTTTTGGAGAATTGAGGGCCACGCGCACGCGTCATGCACGCGTACGCGTGCATTGAAGATTTGCAAGCCACGCGCACGCGTCACCCACGCGTAAGCGTGAGTAGAGGTTTTGGCCAGCGACGCGCACGCGTCACCCACGCGTACGCGTGACGCTCGGCACGTGACCCACTTAAAGTGAAATCGCTGGGGTGATTTCTGAGCTGCCCAGGCCCAAGTCAAACTCGTTTCTGAGGGTATTTCATGCCGAATTCAAACTTGAGCAAAGCGGGGAGCACTTAGTTAGTCATGATGAGCCTTTAGTTAGTTTTCTAGAGAGAGAAGCTCCCTCTTCTCTCTAGAATTAGGTTAGAATTAGGTTAATTGCTCTTGGATCTAGATTTGATTACTTGATTTCATCTTGTTTCCTTTATAATTTCTTGTTTCTACACTCTAATCCTCTTAGTTCTCTTGTTAATTTTACTTTTATGCCTCTTTTATGTTCATACACTCATGTTGGATTTAGATTCCTTTTAATGCAATTGATGTTTGATATTCTTTTATTGATGATTTGAGTTGTTGATTTACTTTTCTTGCAATTGGTAGTTGGTAGATTCATATTTCTTGCACATTTATTATGCTTCCCTTTTATGCCTTCCAAGTGTTGATGAAATATTTTCTCTAGTTATTGAGTAGTTTTCTTACTCTTGGCCTAGGCTAAGGGAATTGAGTGACCTTGAGTCATTGGGTCTCATTGAATTGGTGATTTGAAAACTCTTAGTGGTTAATTTGATAACCATTGACTCTAGCCTACTACTAAGTTAACTAGTAGCTAGGTTAGGACTTATGGATTGATGTTGATCAAGTCATTTGACGTACTTCGAGCCTAGGAGTAGATATTACGTACTTAAGGCTTTTGTAAGTAGACTTAATGAGCTTGGTTCCTCATAATTGTCAATACATGTTTTGTAGACAAGGATGGTGATCTCAATTACCTATGTCTAGCCAAGAGTTCTTTACCTTGCCTTTATTAATTCTTGATTTACTCTTCTTGTCATTTAATTTCTTGCCCTTTTATAAACCAAACCCCTTGTCCCTTCATAGCCAATAATTGACCACTTCATTGCAATTCCTCGTGAGACGACCCGAGATTTCAATACTTCAGTTAATTTTTATTGGGGTTTGTACTTGTGACAAAACCAATTTAAATTTGATGTGAGAGTTGTTTGTTGGTTTGGAGCTATGCTTACAACGAAGTTCTTCTTTTCTATAAGAGAAAATCTAGACCGACGATAATTCTCTCTATCAAATTTATGCCGCCGTTGCCGGGGAATTGCAATGGTGCTATGTTATTGGCTATTGTATATATTGTGAATATGTTTGTCTTTTTCTTCTTTGTTAGTTGTTGCTAGTTGTAGGACTTTGCTTTCTTTATTTAGTTTTTGTTTTTATTTTCTCTAGTCATCATGAATTCTCATCACTGTGGCTATGAGTTGGGTTCAAACTATGTTGTAGGAAATGGAAGCTTCAATGAGGATGTGCATCAAGGATTTGGAAATCAACGGTGGGAGGAGCCCTAAGCTTATGGACAACCTTCTTGGCAACAACCTCCTTCCGAATCAAGTTTGACAAGAGTGCTTGGGGACATGACTATTCTCCTCACGGAGATGCAAAAGGACCAAAAGGCATTCTATTTCATCCAAGCCATTCAAGCGCCATCCCAACATGGCTACTCTCCGAACTCTTATGGGTATAATCCAAATCCTAATGCATATCAATCTAATGGTGTGATGATCCTTATTGTGATTGTCAACCACAACCACCACATACATATGACCCATTCCCTCAATATAGCCCTCAACAACCATACTCACAAGTCTCATACCACCATCCACCTCCATATGATCCCAATCCATATCTACCATACCAACCACCATATGAACCATATCCAGAGACACCACCACTCCAACACCAATACTCCCAAGAACCACAAATTTCATACACACCACCTCAAGACTTTCACCAATATGAACCACCTTTCAACTATAATACCTCCCCCTCCAACAATGAACCCTCTCTTCCACCACCACCTTCATCGGAAGATCTAATAACAAGAACTTCTAGCTAGGTGTATGAATCATGAAGAAGCGTTCAAGGAGCTAGAAGCCAAGATGGCTATCATAGCGGAAGCCGTTAGCAACATGGTCTCATCCCGCCTAAAACTATGCAATCAAGGCACTCCCATTGTTGAATGTGGAGAAGCACCCAAAGAGCTTAGCGAGGAAGTAAATTTGGAGATTCAAGGGGAAGAAGAGGAGTTAAAGCAAGAAATACAACAAGAGGAGGAGGTAGAGATTATTAAACAAGAGGAAGTAATGATTGGATGTTTAGGATATGTTGGGCACATAGAGGAATCTCAAGCTGAAGAACCTTCTTCCACGGAGTTTGGAAGAAATGTTAAAGAGGAGAGTGATGTTAAGAATGTGGATAGAGAGTGGAGGGAAATTGATCAAGAAGTAGATTCCATCATTAGTAATTTTTTGTCCACATTGATCAATCCCTTTGATGATCTTGTTGAGCCTTCTCCCATCGTATTAGAAAGCAATGTTGAGGGGGATGTACAACCTCCACGGTATATTGTGAGTGAAGAATTGGAAGAAGTGTTCCAAGCAACAAGCCCTCCTATCTATGATGATTCTGCATCAACATATGATTCTTTTGAGCATGATGAGTCCTTCCCCACTATGCTTGAAATTAACGATGAGGTAGACTTTACTAAACTTCCTATTTATGATTTGAGTGATGGGGAAGAGATAGAAGAATTTGGTGAAGAAGAATGTGAACTTGAGGAAGCTTGGCAAGAGGTAGAGCTTGAAGAACCTTGCCAAGTGGTGGACGCCTCTAGAAGAGGATTGACGGGAGCGGAATGCGCCTTATCAAGACCGTTGGGAACTCCTCCACCTAGGTTGCCATCTAATCCTTCATCTGAATGGGTAAAACTCCTAACTCTTAGCTTTATTTTCCTACTTGAGTTTAGTTTGCTTGAAACGGATGGCCAACTTAGGGCGCTTTGTGGAATTAAGCATAAGAGGAGAATGTTTAGTGGTTGGCATTGTAAGTCTAGGCTCATTATGGTTGGAAGCTCAAAATTGAGGAGCATGGATTGGTGTAGTGCTCAATTGGACGGGTCTAGGAGGGTAGTTTGGTCCCTTCATGAGAATTCATCTTTTCCACCATCCAAACAGAATCAAAGTGATCAATTTGAAGACGGGTGTGAAAACAAAGTATGGGATCCCGGATTACAAGGTGTGGATCAACTTTGGGAGCCTATGATTTGTGAAGGACTCCATCAAACCTTGGAATTATTAACTTTGAATGATGAAGCACAATGGAAGTCCAAGCATTGGTGGATTTTCAAGGATGGATTCAAGCACAAGCCACATTGATGAAGAGGAGCTCCCCATAAGTCCAACTTAAGGACAATAAACAAAAGTGTTAGGTGGGAGACACCCCACCATACTAAAATCTTTCCCTTTTTACTCTTTGTAAATATTGGTAATTTAGGTTTAATTTCATGTTTTGTTTAGTTAGTTGAGTTTATTTGGGAGTCTAGTAGGTTAAATAAGGTTTTATGATGTTTTGGTAGCTGTTTGGAGGCTTGGAATACTTGGTTTGGTGCAAGAACTTGAAAATTTTTGAAAAACAGAGCACCAATCCACGCGTACACGTGCTTCATGTGTACGCGTGACTCAAGAATTTTCGACCATCCACGCGCACGCGTCAACCACGCTACGCGTGGCCGTTTTCCTGAGAGTTGTGCCTGCACTGTGCGCGTTTTGTGCCTTTTGCGCAAGTGAACTCATGCGTACGCGTATAGAATGCGTACGCGTCGATCTCGAAATAACCCATCGACGTGCACACGTGAAGCATGCGTACGCGTCGCATCCATTTCACCCAATCCACGCGCACGCGTCGTTTCACGCGTACGTGTGGGTCGTATTCTTTCACACACTTCTTTTCTTCTCTCCTTTCAGTTTCTTTTCTTCTTCTCTTCTCCTTCCCTTCTCTTCTTATCATCTGACGCTACTAAACACCATGTAACACCATTTCTTTTAGTTAGTTAGTTAGTTTAATTTTTGTTTAACTTTTGTTTTCCATTATAAGTATTGGATTACTAATCTTGTTTACTGTTTACTACTGTTGACTACTAATAGGATGTTATCTTAACATCAATTTTGTTTATATTCCTTGTTGGATCCTTTGTTGAGGTTATATTTAGTTACTTGGCTTGGAACTTTTCATGCTTAATATTTTTGAATACCAAGTACATGTAACATTGCCTTCATGCATCTTAACTCTTTGAATTGCATGTTTTGGCCACCATGGATTCATCATCTATTGTTAGGCAATTGTACGTTATCGATGCATTGTTTCTTAGGTGTTGCTTATTTATGATTGAGCCTTATTTACCTCACCTATTTCATTCATTGAGATTGTGAAATTGTGAAATTGGATCGAAAGTTTACCTAAGTGACATATTTTTGAGCTCTCTAAACTTTGTGGACCATGCTTGCTATGTGATTGATTTTCACTTTTATATTCTCTTTCTTAAGTTCCATAGCATCCATGTGCTCCACTTCTATGTCACTTAGGTGTTGCAAATAAACTTCAATATGTGTCATCGTTTGATGTGTAAGTTTCACATCACACCTTGTTCATTAAAGTTACCTTGCACATCAATCAATATCCATCCATTATCCAATTCACAATTACTTGACTTTGCTTGAATGCTTTTAT
The DNA here is from genome assembly GCF_000816755.2 of Arachis ipaensis. Lineage (NCBI taxonomy): Eukaryota > Viridiplantae > Streptophyta > Magnoliopsida > Fabales > Fabaceae > Arachis > Arachis ipaensis. The sequence goes on from NC_029791.2 coordinate 51,571,921, forward strand.
GCTCTCTTATTGCTTGTCTGGTTGTCTTAACCTACAAGTTCTCTTCAAAGTATCTCAAGAACACTAGAATGAGTGATGTGCATACTTTTTTTGCGTAATTGTGACATATCTCTCTATGATAGTGTGTATTTTCTAAAGGGTGACTAATTTAGAATTCACACACCTATTTTTCACTAATGTCACACTAATTCACTCACTCCATTCTAGTGATTCACCTCATTCTAACAATGCATGGTTCCTTGCTTTTGTATTTTCTCATCTTACGGTGTTATTTTCTATTTTTCATGTCCGACGCACCATAAGCAAAAATGGAAACGGAAGAAAGAACACGTAGCACCGGTTGATCCGCCAGCTGAAGGTGGCAATTCAGAAATTCGCCGTACCCCCTTGCTCATCTTTGAATGTACCGAAGACGGTGCAAACTTTTAAGTGTGGGGAGGTCGTCCGACCAGTCGGCATTCTTGGGTGACAAATTTCTAATCCCAACACTTTTGCATTTCATTTTTGGGCCTTCTAGGATTTTTAGTTGCATTTTATTATTCTGCATACATATACATAATAAGCTTAGTCAAAATCATGAGATTTTTCAAGAAATTTATCTATAGGACACCCCAATTAATTGAAAAAAAATTTTAGAACTTGCTTGAATTACATATATTGTGGAACATGATTTTTGAGCTAAGAACACAAGCATGTGAGTTTTGAGCCTAATTGTGTGATTATATTATATGACCACTTATTTTCATTCTTGTGTGCATTATTCTCTTTCTATGATTGAATCTTTGATTTGTTTGATTCTTTATGTCCATTATTTTGTGTATACATGCACTTATATGATTGAGGCCATTGTTTCAAATAGCTCACTTACCCAAATAGCCTTACCTTTTATCTTCCATTGTTAACCAACTTTGAGCCTATGCTAAACCCATTTGTTTTTAATTTTAGCACATTACAAGCCCTAAGTGAAAAACAATAAAGGTCCCTTATTTGGATCTTTGATTAGCTTAGGCTAGTGAGAGTGTTTATCATTTAATTTTTGGAGAGTTGGGAACATTGGGTATAGATAAAAGTGTATTTTGTGGTTTTGTTGAAAATCATAGGAATTGGGCGCATACTCATGCATTGAATGTTAAACCATATGCATTGATATTCTTATATATATTTTTGTGAAAAGAAAAAAAAAAGAGTGAGGAAAACAGAAAGAAAAAAATATATAAAAAAGAAAAAAATAGAAAAAGAAGAAAAAGAAAAGTAATAAAAAGGGGACAAAATGCCCCAAAGTAAAGTTCAATAAAAATCAATGCATATATGTGGTGATCAAAAGAGAATGCAGGAGTATGTGAAAAAGTGAAGAATGGGAAGTTAGGTTAGCTTTGAAATTGTATAGGTTATTATATAAGTTAGGTGGGAAGTTTAAGCTTATCAAAGATTCAAATCTCAAACTCACTTGACCATATGCATCCTACCTTGACCCTAGCCCAATTACAACCTATGGGAAGTCCTCATGATATTTGTATGCATGCATGAGATAATTGTTGATTGTTAGATGAAAAACAAATATTAGAAAGCATGATTAGGGGAGAATTGAGTGAATCAACCCCATACACTTGAGTGACTAGAGCGGATACACATCCGGTGAGGGTTCGATCGCTCAATTATATGCTTCCACCCATGATCGTCTTTTCTTGCAAGTTTGTAAAATCTTTTCAATAATTTAATTCAATTGTGGGTTTATTTTGATTGCTAGTGCTTTAGCCCTTGTACTTGTATATGCTTTCTTGGGAATTGATTTATTTTGACCAAGTACTTGCATTCATTTAGATAGATTGCATATAGGTAGTTTACATTGAATAAATATTAATACCCTTTGTTTCTTTCTTGATTTTAGCATGAAGACATGTTTGGTTTAAGTGTGGGGAGGTTTGATAAAACTCAATTTTGTGGTTCATCTTGTGCTTAATTTAGGAGATTTTATCACCTTTTCTTACATTTATTCAATGAAATAGCATGGTTTTGTAATTCTCCCTTAATTTGTGTTTAAGTGTAAAAAAATACTTTTTAGGCCCTAAATTAGTGATTTTAATTCACTTTAATTTCATTCGATTCCTTGATGTGTTTGTTGAGTGATTTTAGGTTCATAAGGCAAGTATTGTATGGAAGAAGTGAAGAGAAAGGCATGCAAAGCAGAAAATTCATGAAGAAATGAGCTTTGGAAAATTGAGGGCCACGCGCACGCGTCATGCACGCGTACGCGTGCATTGAAGATTTGCAAGCCACGCACACGCGTACGTGTAAGCGTGAGTAAAGGTTTTGGCCAGCGACGCGCACGCGTCACCCACGCCTACGCGTGACGCTCGGCACGTGACCCACTTAAAGTGAAATCGCTAGGGCAATTTCTGAGCTGTCCAGGCCCAAATCAAACTCGTTTCTGAGGGTATTTCATGCAGAATTCAAGCTTGAGTAAAGGGGGAGTACTTAGTTAGTCATGATGATCCTTTAGTTAGTTTTCTAGAGAGAGAAGCTCCATCTTCTCTCTAGAATTAGGTTAGAATTAGGTTAATTTCTCTTGGATCTAGATTTGATTACTTGATTTCATCTTGTTTCCTTTATAATTTCTTGTTTCTACACTCTAATCCTCTTAGTTCTCTTGTTAATTTTACTTTTATGCCTCTTTTATGTTCATACACTTATGTTGGATTTGGATTCCTTTTAATGCAATTGATGTTTGATGTTCTTTATTGATGATTTAAGTTGTTGATTTACTTTTCTTACAATTGGTAGTTGGTAGATTCATATTTCTTGCACATTTATTATGCTTCCCTTTTATGCCTTCCAAGTGTTTGATGAAATATGTGCCCATTTAATTTCTTGCCCTTTTATAAACCAAACCCCTTGTCCCTTCATAGCCAATAATTGACCACTTCATTGCAATTCCTTGTGAGACGACCCGAGGTTTCAATACTTCGGTTAATTTTCATTGGGGTTTGTACTTGTGATAAAACTAATTTAAATTTGATGTGAGAGTTGTTTGTTGGTTTGGAGCTATGCTTACAACGAAGTTCTTCTTTTCTATAAGAGAAAATCTAGACCGACGATAATTCTCTCTATCAATTGGCAATTGTATGTGCATGATGTGTATAAGATGACAGAGGTTCATAAGGTCTATAGATTTGAGTTCACACCATTAGGCGATCCAGAGACATAGCCTGCTTATGAGGGACCCACATTGGTCGTTAATCCCGCCTTGAGGCGAACGTCAAAAGGTCACCCCAAATTGACCCGACACTTGAATGAAATGGACTCACGCGACATGCGTGGTCCTCGGATATGCCGTATCTGTGGTGCTCAGGGTCATAGTTGGAGTCGATGTCCTCAGCGTGCTGGAACGAGTGGTGTTGGCGATGATGGTAGTCCCTAGATCTTTTTTGGTTTTTGTGTTTGTCAATTAATGTTTTTGATGTTTGTCGTGTTTGTATTTTTAAATTTGGATTTTCTCAGTTGATATTTTTGATGTTCATCGTGTTTGTATTTTTAAATTTGGGTTTATCCATTGATGTTTTTTATATTTTTAATGTTAGGTTAATATTATCATTTACTACCTTTGTGAGGTAAACATTAAAAAGATTAACTAAGATTTACATTCACCTAATATTGAAACCATAATTAAAAATAAACATACGTAAACATACAAAAGATTAACTACGAATTACATTAACTTAATTCTTAAAATTAAACCTAAAAATCCTAAACCCAAACTCACTTCTTTCGAACCAACTAGTTCAGTCCCTTGCCCATCATGTCCTGACCGAACCGCGACGGAGTAAACCTATCAGGTAGATTTTGTTCCGTCCGTAGGTCATACGGGTGATCCTGAACTGAGTCATCCACAACTAGAGTGGCCGACCTGTAACAACTCTAATTTTTGCACTAACGCGAGTTTTTCTTAAAATAATATTTTAAAGCGATTAGTTTTATTTTGACAAGTCGACTTTGAACCCCCGAAGTAAAATAAATGGTAATCTAATTTTATTATTATGATATTTATTTATTTTACTTGCTTCAATTATAATAGAGCCTAGATAATAATATTAATATTATTATCAAGTCCTTGTATACAAACAGAATCCATGTATTTTGATTCATGATTCGTCCACCTAGGATTTCATTAGCATGGCTTATATACATATGTATACATATATAAAACATAACACATGTCTCCTTCTTTTATTAACCAAAGACACTTAATCATGAGTTATCATTCAATGCCTTTATCTTTTGATTAATGCTTTTTATTGACCGAATGAATTAAGAAAGAGAAAAGGAAAAACGAAAGAAAACATGACACATAACCCCCTACACATATCCTTGTTCAATGTTGCTATCACCCTCTAATATTCTTTCCCTCTAATCTTCTTTCTTCAACTCAATCGAACTAAACTTTCAAAAAAAAAGAAAGGAGAAGGAGACCGAGAGTAACCCTTGAGAGAAACCGTGATCCTCCACCATTTTCCTTTCTCGATTTCTTCTAATCCGTAATTCCAATAAAAAATCTAATCCGATAAAAGAGTTCGTATCCTTCTTCTCAACGTGTTAGCGTTATTTTTGTTCAATAAAATTTGACGGAGACATAGCTCACCTTTTTTTTGGGTTCAGCTAATTGGAGTTCTAGGAGGCATAGACGATTTCTAATATTTTTCCTTTTAGCAGCTCGGTCAGAAGGCTTCTCTAGAACTTCGAGTGTTTTATTTCGTACAAAGGTAGGATTTTAGTAATTTCTCACCGGTTAAATTGGTATTGGATAAGTGAATTGATGTCAGGATTACTTGTCGATTGAATTTATATTAAATTTTTGTGATATATTGATATTTGTGATAAGTTTGAGGTTCGGAGGGTTTAGGTGCAGCCAGAAAATGAGTTATTCTGATGAATTTAATTTCTAGATTATGATAGGATAATTTGAGAATGTTAGAATTTATCGATTTGATTTATTGGAAATGATTTGAAAAGAGTGTGGAAAGTGGTTTGAATGGAACTCGAGAAGCGTGGCAGAATCTGGGTTTTAAGGGAGATGCCGCCAAAATTTTGTTATAAAACTTAATACTTTATTTGAAATTTTATTTAGACAAAAAAGATTAGATTTGAGAAATTGTATTATTTGATTTTTGATTTATTAAGAAAATAGTTATAAGTCGGATTTAATTCATTTAAGAAAAGTATATATATTTTGAGTTCAATTTATTTAAAAAAGAATTATTTTATGATTTTAAATTATTTAAGAAAAGTATTATGTTTTGAGTTTGATTTAAATACAAAAAGGGCTTATGTTTTGAATTTGACTTAAGGATTACATTCGGAGGAGTTTTAGTGAACTTTAAAAGTAATTGAAATTTTATTGAATGATTTAGTTTTGCAACGTCTTAGAAAAAGTTAAAGAATTAATTTTAAGGATGAAAGGGGATTGGTTTTGGTTTTAAAGAAAAAGAGAAGATAAATCGGCACATGTGATTATCAAATGATTAAAAGTCACGAGAGGGTGACGGAAAGTGAATAGTTATAGTGCTGATGTAAAAATGTTAAGCCATGGGCTTTATACGTGAATGATTGTGTGGGGATGTCCGTGTATATGTAGTGGCTTCCAGAAGAAAGGGTCACATGTTTCAGCTAGAGAATCAGTGCTTGCAAGTACTTGCAAGGATCATGTTTGGCATACTTTAGCTGGAGAATCAGCGCCTGCAAGAGGTTGAAACCTTGGAGAGGTTATACCGCTGGAATGCCTTATCTAACTTGCGAGTCGGATTGCGTCGGGAGCGGGTCGAAACCGACAAATGAGCTCATTACCTTTGATAGGACTAGACATGCATCATCCTTATTGCGCATTTTCATTTTACTTTATATGGTGAAATTGTTTGTGATTGTCTTCTTGTATTTATGCATTCCTTAATGTTATTCTGAATTGTGGTGATTAGATACTTCTTCGTGACACTTGTATTTTTCGTTGTGAATTAATTGAACTGTGATAATCCTGACTTGACTACTCCTGACCCTACTAAGAACCTCCCAGTTCTTACCCCTTTTCTTCTTCCCCTTCAGATAGAGACTGGAGTCCTGTTTTATGAGATAGACCCTCCCTATATATGTGAGAATATTGTACAGCATATGTTTTACGTAGCAGCTGATTAGGACTCGTATATACATTCTGCGCGACCACCCCTTCCGTCATCCAATTAAACTCTGCACTTCAACCCCGATATGCCTTATGAATTCCCGTTGCAGTGGCTTCACCCGGATGCTCCATTTCACCCGTTCCATGACGGGCCGATACCTCATCAGCATCCCGATCAACCTGCGGATCAGGTGGACCCTGAGCCTGAGTCTATGGATGATCATATACCAGAGCCTATATCGGGGAGGATATTCCTATAGAGCAGATCTCAGTATCTTCATCTAAGCCATCTTCTATGGAGCCGCTCACCGCCTCCATTAGTGGACCGACGAATGTTGGTTAGACCAGTAGTACGAGCGCTAGTGCCCCTCTGGAGATTATCGAGATTTCTGATGATGAGGACGAGGATCCTGAGGAGTGTTCTGACGTGGTTGTGATTTTCTCTGACGATGATAGTTGATGCCTAGGAGCTGAGGTTGTGTTTTTGATAGTTTTTTATGTTAGCCTAGCTTTTGTGTTAGTTTCTCACTTTTGATTAGATTCACTGTGAGAGTAGGGTGTACATAGTTGATTAGGCTAGTTTCTGGCGCTAGCTTAGGGGCTTCCTATATGGACCAGGGCCTGGAGTGTTGGTTTTGTACATAGTAGCGGGATGTGAAGAGTTGTATGCTAACTTATGATATATATGACAGTACCTTTATATGTATGTGTGATCTATGATATAAGTTATATTCACATATAAGGTTGGCCTTGTGTATGCTTTACTTGATTCCTCATTATGGCTTGTGTATGTTTAATTAGCTACCCTCGCAAATCTTTTTATAAAGTAAAAGTTTTTCCAAAAGTTCGATAGTGCGCTAATATGATTACAGGCTTAATAGTAAATAGTTAAAGTTTTGGGTAAGCAAGTTGGTGACGCTCGGTTTCCAGTATGATCATGACGTATTGGGAATTGGATCGTTACACGACCCACCTGCCTCTGCTGAAGTGGCCGACCAACCTACCTCTGCTGGAGCAGATACACCAGGATTGTACTCGTTAACAACCTCGAATCTCCCATGCGGCTGGATGAAACCATTGTCACATGATGCCCGCCCTGACGTGTGCTCAAAAGCAGGACCCCACATACCATAGGCCATATCTACAGATGCCCCATGTGGATTAGCCGACTCTGACGGTGAAGGCAGAGTGGTGAGATCTGGCCGACCACCCAAACCAGCGTTTGCCCAATACTGTATTTGCTAATCTCCATGACCGTCAATAGGATCCTACGATGGAATTGACGAAAAGTCAAACCATTCCTATCCGAGCGGAATTTGAAGTATGGGCTGATTATGCTGGTTGTGCTGAGAGTGCTGGCTGTGCTAACTGTGCCCACTGTGCTAACTGTACCCACTATGCTGACTACGACATCTGTGATGACTGCCCTCGCCGTGGTCGCCAGACTGAACGTGGTGGCTAGATTGGCTATAGTGACTGTGATGGCTACCATGACTGTGGTCTGGTGGCTATGATACATAATAAGGAAACAGCTCAAACACTGTATATTGAGGTGGACCCTGAGGTGCTAGTGGCTGATATGGATGTTGAGGAACGTGCTCCGACAATCTCAGTAGATGTCCATACGAACTCACATACCAATCTCGGTACCCCACCGACGGTCTAAAGTCTCAGGTTGGAAGGGGGTGTAGATCCCGCAGCCGAGTGTTTCGGCGGTTGCCCCATTCCTCTATCCATTTCTCATGTAAAACTGTCTAGTCATGAAGTTGCACTCCACGAAGAGTGATGCAGTGCTGGTCCAGTCGAATGTCTCTTGCTACTCGCGGGGGTGGTTGTGCATACCCAAATTGACACATTACTCGGTTTGTAGGGTGCCATTTGACACACTCAAACGATAACAACGGAGCAATAATGTCACACACCTCAAGGTGTACATGTAACTCGTCGGGTTTGATCAATCTTTCGTACGGCTGCCACTCAAACTGCCACATATTATAGGAAAATTAGAACCCTAATATTAATGTTTGGAAATGGAAATCACACAAACCCTAAATATTTACCTTGTCTATGTAGTCTATATCCTGCCTAAATCTCGTTGCGATCTTCGATAACCATGCTGTGGTCTGTACCGAATGACTCCACCTGAAACATGGTTCATTGAAAAAAATATAAAAAAGTCACCGTAAATCAAATATGCATCGTGAATATAATGCAGGACTAAAATAAGAACTGTTACCTCATGGCAACTGGTATCTCAGCCGGTGGAAAGGCCTGTCTCGGTACGGGTGCAATACACGGCAGTTGCTCCCATGCCCAAACAAACAACAGATTAAGATGGCCCACCATCTCTTTTGTATCATAGGGTGATGCACGACATAGTGCTCTGTAAAGATGTGTGAGACATGCTGACCCCCAACTATAAGTATGGATCTACTCGAAATCGCGAAGCAACGGGAGATACTTCGCGTGGGCATATGCGGTTGACTTATCCGTGAATAGGGTCAAACCCAACAAACAGAAAATCTGGCATCTGATGTATCTCTTAATAGACTGCTCAGTGTCCAATGGATCTATATCTCTGATACGCCGAACCCAACCCAACTTTATATAAGATTTCTAAGAATTATTGACACCCGGTTCGCAACCGAATATTGCGATGCTTTGGCTATGTACGAAGTCACTGCTACTATCTGTCCAGTCTCTCACAGGCTCTCCATCAATGGGTAGGCGAAATATATAAGTGACATCTTCCAGTATCACAGTAACCTCACCCACCGGCAATACAAAAGTGTGAGTTTCTGGTCTCCACCTTTCCACCAGAGCAGCTAATAAGGGGTAAAATCCTCCTATCACACAATCCTAGAAACGTGGTAGAATCCCATTGAGCATAAGTAGTTTTCGACCATCGGATTCTACATCTGCGGTGGATCCAATTTACGAACTATCAAATTCCTGTTAGGTTGGTTTAACAAAAATAGATTTATTAGTTTAAATAAATAATAATTATTACAAATAAATATTTATTTATAATACAAATTGACATCAATATAAATATTGTTATAAATATTCACATATTTATTATAATATTTATTTATCAAAATATTTATTTGTAAAATATAAAAATATTTATTTATTTATTAATATTTAAATTATTTATTAAATATACAGAAAATTAATCCCATGATAACAAAAAAATTATATATTCATGTTTATATTAAATAAAATATAATTATATTAGACAAATAAAAATTTTATTAAAAATATTCATAAAATACAAAAAAAATAATTCTTCTATATTTTTATATGATACGAACAATAACAAAAATTAAAAAATTTTAAATACATAAAAAAATAAAATTTATCAACTTACATAAACTGGAGCATCCAAATAATTGATAATATGTTTTTTGGGTGTCGTATAATTACGTACCATTTTTAATCACTACAAACTAATAATTTTTTTTAATATAATTTTTTGTTTCTTTCAAGCCACTACTCACACTATTACTACTATTAACACACTGTTAACAAAATTTTCTTCTTTTTTTTCGGTGATGCCCCTCTTTTGGTACATATGCATGAATGAGTTTCATGAAGCTTCAATTTATAGAGCTTCATTACCTCGTCGCTGGTTATCGGGATGGGGGCTGTCTCCTGCATGCTGATAGGTCTGCAACACGATGTCCCGTGTTACTGCTGCATCATAGGAAACAAGCAAAAATCTGTAATTCTTCACGGACTCCAGGGCAACATGTTCCCCGCGTGTTGGAAGGGCACTGCCACCCATCTCTACCCGCCACATCACCACGTTCCCTGCGTGCTGGCTGAAAACTGCCATGCCACTGACTGGCTCTGTCACCACGTCTCCGACGTATTGAATCTGACACTCACAACGCGGTAAAATATCCCACTTCTCAATATTCAGCAAATACACTAATGTGTATTCTATATGAAAAATAATTTGTAACTTGACTCATACTCATTTTTAAATTAATTACCTCTTTTTCTTTTAAATTTATAAAGAATTAATATATATTGATACAATTTTGTTTAGATATTAGTTTTATAATAAATAAAAAATTTAATTTGAGAAACATAGAGTAAAATATTTAAACAATTATAGTATTTGTTATGGTATCTAAAATTTTAGTATCTAATTTTTAAAAATAGTTAAAATTATAGTTATCAGAACCGAACTGGTATTCAATTCGGTCATATGACGGAGTCATCGAATTACTAGTTCAACCGGTGGGTTATTGATTCACCTGGTTAACTTGATCTCAATGTCCAATGTGTAGAAGCATCGAAGAAAAAACTACTCCTTATCATAGTTATCAGAAGTGAACCGGTAATCAATTCGATCATATGACCGGGTCACTAGTTCAACTAGTGAATCACTAATTCACCCAATTAACCCAGTCATAATTAAAAAATATAAAATTATATCAATAAAATTAAAATAATGTCTTAAAATGCAAGTCTTTACAAACATTAATAATTTAATATCAATTTTTAAACATAACTAATGATCTAAAAAAATAATAAACTAGTTTCTCGTACAAAATACTTTCTCAATTTAAATCAACAAAGGCGAGCGAAAGATAACGCAATCGGTAAATCAAGTTCAATAGGTGATCTCAAAGTCGGCATCAATATCTTCATAGGAAAACTTTGGAGCTTGATCAATATTTTTTTCATTTTAATATTCTAGCAAAAGAAACAACCACCAAAGTTTTTAAGCAACAAAATATTTAGCTATTTAAGTATTCAACAAAAGAGTTTTTAAGCAACATAGCAACAACCACTAATGACAAGTCATCTTAGGCTAGTTTCACAAGCCTATTTCATTAGTTTTCATTTGGTTTTCATACATTTTTAGGCAATAAGTAAGTGTTTGAGTGAGAATTTCATGCTTATTTAGATTCAACCAAACATTGGTAATTTTATGCATTTTCATTAGATTTCTTGCAAGATTTAGTTGATAATATGAATGATGCAAGAGTTGATAATTATGCCAAGGCTTTGATGTATTTGTTTGGTTGCTGATAGGTGAAAAGATGAAGGAGAAGGAGCAACAAAAGCACTAAAAGAAGAATCACAACCCCAAGGTGGCAAAAGAGTGGAAACAAACTCAAGGAGGAGCAAAGAGGATTTGCAACCCTAACCTCTTTACACTCCAACAAGAATAACTTGAGCTACAAAACTCCAAATGAGGTGATTCAAGTGGTATTGAAAAGTAGGAATCTAGAGCTTTCCAAACATATATGGCACGGTATGATGGACACTAAATCTAAGGGAGAAAACTTACTCCGAAAGTGCAAAGATGAACATAGTATCAACCTGCAGTAAGGCCAGCTGACCTCTTCACTTTCCAAGGAAAATAATGTGAGCTGTAGAGTTTGGAATGATGCGCTCTCAAATGTATTGAAAAGTAGACATCCAGATCTTTCCAACGATATATAATAATATGGGATGAACATCAAGTTTAGGCCTCAGAAGCGGGTGCTAAACTTTGGCCTCCAAACAGCCAGCGTTCACTTTAGTGAACGCCACGTTCACTAAATTGAACGTTTTCGGCCTTCCAAACAACGCGACCATGCCTTCTTCAAAGGACCGTAACTTAAGCTACGGATATCCAATTGATGCGCTTTTAGTTGCGTTAGAAAGCTGACATTCAGAGCTTTCCAACGATATATAGAAATCTATATTTGGAATGAGATTAAAGCACAAGTGATAGGCATCTTTAAGGCCCAAAAAACAGCACTCAACAAAGGCCAGCGCTCAAAATTTCAAACGGAGCGCTCATCAAAGGAGAGCGCCCAGCATGCCAAGAAACCACGTTCAGCAAAGTGAGCGCTACATTCACTATAGCTAACGTTTTTGGGCTTGGAACCAAGGAAAGCTGGGCGCACACAAAGCAAAACAAGAGGCAGCGTTCAAGAGTTTGAACGCCACGTTCACTTTTGTGAACTTTATCGCACTCAATCAAGAGGGAGCTCCAAAGGAGCAAGGCCAGCGTTCATAAAGGCAACATAGCGTTCACTTATTGAACGCTAGGAGAGGCAAAGCTAGGGGAGGCCAAGCGCACACAAAGAGCACCAATTTGGCACAAAAGTGAACGCCAAGTTCACAAAACCAAACGGAGCGCTCCCCTGGCAGCTAACCAAGCAACCCTGACCCATGCCACTTGAACCAAGCCATCCGGATCCACTCTTCTTCAAATCCAAACAAAGCAAAGCCCACTATCATCACTCAAAGGCTCAAGAGATAGTTAGAATAGGAATTTCATTTAAATTATAATTTGTTTTCAATTTTAATTTCATTTTCATTTTGTAAAGCCTATATAAAGGCATCAATTTCATTTCATTAAAAAGGCTGGCTCTGCTAGAGAGCAGTAGGAGTAGGAGTAGAATAGAGAGCTCTTTGTTTAAATTTTCCTTTTTGAACTTGAGAATTGACAATCAGATCTGGGTTTTCTTTTCTTTCTATTTCATTTTCCTTCCTCTGCAATTTCCTTTCTGTTTTGATCGAGAGAGCAATTGAGCTCTTGGCTTTCTTTCTGTTTTCGCTATTTCATTGAAATTGTTAATTTCTCTTTGAGATTTCAGAATTGATCTAACTCTTCTTGCTGATTTACTCTTCTGCACTTCTACTTCTCTGTAATTTTTACATTTCTGTTCTTGATTCAATTTGATTTACTCTTCCTGCAAGTTTAAGATTCTGTCAATTGTTCTGAGTTCTAATTTACTGCTTCCATTTAATTTTCCAGCACTCAGCCCCCTTTACATTTTGCTGCAATTTACTTTTCTTACTCTTTAAGCTTTTGTCCAATCTACATTCTGCTGATTTATATTTACTGCAATTTACATTCCTTGTTCTTTAAGTTTCAGTCAATTTACTTTCTGCACTTTATAATTTCTGCAATTTACTTTCTGTTGCTTCAATTTCATCCAATTCACCAATATTAGCTTGACTAGACTAATCACTCACTAAAGTTGCTTGATCCATCAATCTCTATGGGATCGACCTCACTCTTGTGAGTTATTACTACTTGATGCGACCCGGTACACTTGCCGGTGAGTTTTGTGTGGAATTGTTTTTCCCTCATCAGCCACCAGAGTTCACTGATGAGAATCAACAAATTTAACCATTCAAGTATTTAATTATGTTATCCCGCAAAAAACAATTTGCTCAGGTTCAACAACTCTAAAAAATCAAATACAACAACAACAGCCATTAGATTCAACAATTCTAACTAAAATTTGCTCAAGTTCAACAACAACTCTAAAAAAAATCAAATACAACAACAACAACAACAACAACAACAACAACAACAACAACAACAACAACATATAGACTCAACAAT
>NC_029791.2:51585455-51602556 GCF_000816755.2 Arachis ipaensis
CTCTAAAAAAATCAAATACAACATCAACAACTTCTAGATTCAACAACAATTCTAACTAAAATTTGCTTAGGTTCAATAACAACTCTAAAAAATCAAATACAACAACAACAACCACCAAATTCAACAATAATTCTAATTAAAATTTACTCAGGTTCAACAATAATTCTAATTTCACCGAAATTGACACTGAACCAGTGAAAGAACAGGGCCGAAAATTGAAGGGAGCTCACCTAGTTGACTAGTTTCGAGACCACGACACAAGAAGATGACAACCACCACCATCCGAGGGAGTAGATGCTACTTGACTGGTTTCGACGTCTGCTTCTGCCGCCGACGAAGCGAACGTAGAAGTACGAGACCACGACGACGACCAAGGTGAGGGGATAGGGTGAGAGACCGAGAGAGTGACGAGGTGAGGTCGTGAGAGACTAAGAGTGATGACTGACGAGGTGAAGGGAGAGATGAGTGAGTGACGAGGTGAAGGTGAGGTCGTGAGCCACCGTGAGTGATGGACTGTCGAGCTTGAGAGAGAAGAGACACGAGGCTTGTTGGGGTTAGGGGTGGGTTCCAATTCCATTCAGATTAGGGACATTAACTATTAGGGTTTCATATTTTCATTCATTCAAATCGACACAGGGGGAGGGACTTGAAACGACGTCGTTGCAGGCATTTTAAAAAAATGACCAGGACTGGGTTAAATCAACCGGCCGGGTCACAGTTTTAATAAAAATCGGTTGGATCAAACCGGATTTTACCGAATCCAATACTTATCCAGTTCGACGAGTGGTTCGACTCAGCCAAGTGACCGAATTTTTTGTCAAACCGACTGAGTCGAGCCGAGTTTGATAACACTGAATTAAATAGTTAATATTTAATTTAAAAATATAAAAATTAATAAACTTTAAAGATTTGAAGTTTACTATAAAAAATAAGCAATACAAAATAATAGACACCATAAAACTGATTAACAATTATTGACTAATCTATATCTAAGCCTTTTAAATAGACAATAATTTATTGAGTTTTTATTAAGTTATTGAAAAGCTGAAATTTTGTTCCATTTGTGCTTGGCCTTTGTTTTTAATATTTTCTTCGTAACTAATAACATACATCTTGCATCCAAAAAAAATCTTGCACAACCAATTATAGAGAGATAATGTTTACATAATTTTTTGTAAACACTTCTTTTATATGTATTTTTTTATAGTATAAAAGACAATTTTTTTAATTTTCTTTTACTTCTTTCAACTACTTTTAATAATAAAATAAAAAATATACAAAAACAACATACAAAAATAATACATATAAATTAATCATCAAGCAATATTAGCATACACGTGTATTCTTACTTCTTCAGTCATTGAAAAAAATCCATGAGTTCTTATCCAATGTGATTTTTTTTTTTACATTTTGAATTTTATTTAAAATGAAAAAATGTTCACAATTTTTACGATCATCATAAAATTAAGAAGAGTTGGTGAGAGCGGATGACTATATTACATGCTCTCTCTCTCTCTCTCTGTGAAAAAATTCAACCACTTCTCCTTTTGTATTTGCTCCATTACATGGTGTTTGAACTTTGGACTAAAAACAATATAATTTTTGTCCTAATCTAAAATGAGCTATGACTAGTCTCCAAAAAAATTGTTCCTTAACAAGTTTAATAAATTTAAATATAACTTAAATAAAAAAGTTATAAATATTTTTAATAAATTTATAAATAATAGAATAAATAGTTACACATTATTTTTAACAAAATATAAAATATAATTGAATCATATATGTGACATATGGAGCATATAACGTTTAAGAATTTAACAAAAAATAGATATCAATTACAGATCATTATTCTTAAATAGAAGGGCTCACATATACATGTATTTGTTTTTGGAAAATATTTTTTAAAAAATGAAATGAGTTTTGTAACTTAATAAGTAGGTAATACATCTATAATCCACACGAGACTATATAAACATTATTATCAAAGTAATTTTATTTAAAAAATAGTACTAGTTCTCAGTACATAAATCAAATCAAATAGTTCACACTTAGATAGCTCCACTTCTAAAGGTAGTCATTTCTTCTTGTGTGTCTATATAGAATAACAGATCTAACGTGTGGTCTACACATTAGTTTAACAACGTGTAAACCCTGCAAAATTAGCTGAATATTATATTAAGTTAGGATAGAGCTCATTAAAACAAGAATTTTGACACCAATTTCAAAGAATTTGGCCCAAGATTGGGTCGAACGAACCGAACCGATCAAACTGAACCCGAACCGGGCCCGTGAACCCAACCAACTCACTTACTTAGGTGAGCTTCAGCTCATTTCTCTTTCTTCTGCATGCAAGAACGCTGGAATCCAACAAGAGATGAGGGAGAACATTTCCAAGGTTCCAAACCCTTGGCATTAACTTAAATCCACATAACTTTTCGCTCCGAACTCCGATCGCTGCACCATTTATGGCCACGAGTCTGCGGCGTCGAGCTCTACAAAGCCCGATATATTGTAAGGTAAGGAAGTCAAATTTTTTTCCTCGATTTCCTCAGTTTCAGTTTCGAAAATCATTGGGCTTTGGTATTGGAATTTTGTGTAATTTCGGTGTTTAGGATCAAATTAACTTGGTGAACTTGCCGAGTCTTATTCCAATTCTCCATTGGTGAGGTGAGAACCCTTAAACCCTATTGGAGTTTCTTGATTATATGTGTTTGGGTATTGAAAATCTAGTATATGGATGTGGTAATGTGAATTAGAGCTTAATTGCAAATGTTGGATGCTTGGTGAAACTTTGGAGGTTGAATTTTGGTGGTTGCACTTGTGAGCTTACTTTGTGTGGTTTGTCTCGGATAATACGTGAAAATTGGCTAAGGTATGGTTTAGTTTTCGTGTATTTAGTATATAATGTTCTACGAAAACTTAGGCTAGACCACCATAGGATAGGTTAGAACATAAAGGAATGATTAATGCTTAGCATCCTTGTGATGATTTGTAATATGAGTTGTGTGTTTGACTGGGTGATTGCTACTGATGATAATATTAGAATGTGAATTGATGAATTGATGATTAATGGGTTAGTGACATGAATGTATATGTTTAGGATGGGTGAATTATGATTTTGTTGATGTATTTGAGAGATTGATGCATGACATTGTTGATTTGAGATATGGTAAGATATGGTGGTTATTGTGGTGTTGAGAAAAATGTGTTGTGTTGGGATTTATGGGTATAGTAAGTTAAATTGAAGTTGGATTTTTAAGAAAGTAGAGGTTTTGAAGTTTTGTGTAACTTTAGTTTTTGACCGAATTTCGGCGAGCCATAACTCAGTTTTTGGACCCCAAATGTTTCAAATCTATTTTATATAAAAATTGGATCCGTGAAGTTTACGTCGTTCGAAGAATGGAAGAAAAATGATTTAAAACGAAAAAGTTATGCACGTCGAAAGTTTGGGTTTTAAAATTGAAATTCTGCAGCTTTTTAGACTTGGTTAAAATTTTTGACAAAACGTACGCCCACGCGTACGCATGACCTAGGGTTTGCGTACGCGTCTAGCTGCTCGCGACGCGACCAACCCTTTCGGGTCGGGATTCACACGTACGCGAGCAAAGATTTTCACGCCCACGCGTACGCGTGGCCCCTGTTTTATCAAATCTGGTTTTTGAATTTTATACCTAATTTTAAACTTCTAAACCTCTATTTTCATTCCTTTGGTCCTAGATTTTGTTAGTAAGCCTAGTGATGAGATGGAACTAGAAAAGAGTGGTAACTTGGGGGTGAAGCAAGGTTTAAAAATGATGAATTATGTATGAAAAATGCAGAGAATTGAAGTATATGTGATGCCATGGTTGAAAAGGATGATTATGCATTGGTTATAGATGATTATGAATTAATTATAATGATAATGAAATTGAAATTGATTGTGATGTGCCTCCGGGTAAGACGCAGTGGTGCTATCCACTTGCTCCGGGTAAGAGGCGAGGACGCCGAGTAAGATGCAGTGGTGTTATCCACTTGCTCCGGATATGAATTGAGAATGAATGGATGAATGAATGAATGATAATGATAATGAAAGTGTGTTTCTGTATGTGACTCCAGGTAAGATGCAGTGGTGTTATCCACCTACTCCGAGTAAGAGTCAATAAGCCGGGTAAGATGCAGTGGTATTATCCACTTACTCCGAAAAAGTTCAAGGCTTCGGGTAAGATGCAAGGGCTATGTTCTGTTGTCACTTGCTCCGGGCCGAGAATATAACACTGCCTGGGTAAGAGGCAGGGTGAAGTTGTCCCCTACTCCAAGTATGCGGGTAAGATGCAAGGGTTGAGGCATTGTCCCACTTGCTCCGTGTTTGGTGTTCTGTCCAGGTTAGCTACCAGGACATGTCGGGCTGGCTAAGTAACCGACAGTTAATATCAACAGCCATAGGCATACATCATAAGCATATTACTTGAATTGCTTGTTCATGCTCTAATTAGGAATGCCTATGTGACTTTCATATGCTTACTTGTATACGTGCTACTTGCATTACTTGTATCCTAATTGTGTTTGTTATTGTCTGCTTGTTTGTCTGTGTGATTATACTGGTGACAGAAGCTTTGGAGGAAGGAGGATGATGGAGGGTTAGGTTAAAGTATTTGGTTAAGTTTAAGAATCCTTAGAAAACCACCCTTATATATGGTTTCAGTTTTAATTCTTAAGTTTTATAATCTGAATGTCGGCGTTCTAGGATTGCCTCTAGCATTTTCAGGACCTTATATCTTATGTGCAGGGCACCTTTAATATGCTGAGAACCTCCGATTCTTATTCCATACTGTGTTGTCATTTTTCAGATGCAGGTCGAGAGGCACCTCGGTAGGCGTCTGGAGTTTCTGCGGCAAAGTGATTTACTTTGGGATTTCCTTTTGTTATTTTGATATTATTATGTATAAATTTATAGTTTCTCCTCTTGTGTATAAGAATGCTTTGTTTATGTACCTCTTAGAGATTTTATGGAGAACTAGGGTTTATGCATGTGCATTTTGGGACTTGGGGCTTTGTGTGTATATATATATATATATATATTCTCTGGCCAGCCTTAGCTTCGCAGGCTTAGTCAGGAGTTTGTTATTTTGTAACATTGATCTTCTACTCTTATCTTTTGTATAGTTATGTTAGTGGACTTTAGATTTCTTCGTACGCAAGTAACCACGTTTTCTTAACGTTGCGCTTTTATATATTTTGTGATTTTTGCTTTACATTTTCATCAAGGCTCCACGTATATTAAATCCTTTCAATTATTAGAGGTCGTAGCACCTCGCTACCTCTGTTTTACATCCTAGGTGTAAAGCTCTGTGTGGTAGGGTGTTACACAACGTCCCTATTTAGCTGAGGTCTGAGTCAGATGCATCTAGGTTAACGTCATGACCGTTGTTAAGGACGATTTTCTAATACGGGCCTCCCAAACCAATTCAAAACATTTAATTAAAACTATAACAAACTATTTAATCTTTCAGATATACAAAATCTCAAATCAAATCAAATCAAACAATACTTTCTGGTATAAATTATTTTCAGTCATATTTTTTAAATCATAAAAGATGCTAACATATTTCACCATTTCAGAATAGTAAGTATTAATAATTTGTTTTAAGAATATGCTCTCATAAAAGTATATGGTCTCATGTGCAAATTCAAGATATGAATTTCGTAATAATAAATATTTAGTTATAATAAATCCATTATTAAGGTCAAATTCAAATCATTTGCCAGTAACTTTGTAAGTATAGTTATAAATTCAAGCAGCATATATCAAAATAATGGGTGTTGAGATTCAGTATTTTTAGTTGGAACAAATGCCTTGGTAATAATGTATTGTTGAGAATCTTCTTTGAGATTAAAATCATTTACTTTGACTTCAAATATAAGTGTGAGGTTGCACAAATTTTTTATGGGGTGGTGCTTCAATGTCATTACTTTTCTAGAGTGTCATTAGATTTGAAGCAGTTGTGCCCAAGCATTTTTTTACTTCATCAAATACTACAAAAGCTGTTGTAGCACTTTGATCTGAAACCTTTAATTGAATTCTAAACCTAAAATAAGTATTGGGTTAGTAACTAATAATTTGATAGATGGGATTATGAAAAGTATATAGAGTTACCTCATAGTTGGATATTGTGGTGTTTGATTACATGTGTCACAAATGTAGTTATCTCCTTTTTTATATGCTTTCTTCTGACACTTTTCACATTCAACATAGTTTCATCCAAATTTGTCATCAATTTCGTTTATAGTTGCTAAAATTGTGAAGATGTATTCCAATATTCAATTTATGTTATCATTAGGTATATGGTATTTGAGTAAGTATGAATGTATGATGCGTATTATGAGTTTTTTTGTCATACCTGATTATCAGATTTCCATTGTCTGGCCATTAGATATTGGATTGTTATTCGATTTCTAATCATTCTGCTCTGAGGATTTATGTTGGTGTTGTCTTGGCTTGGTATCTCCATTACTTCTTCATGTTGATCAGTCCTATTTAGAATTTTTTATATTTGTTAAATTGAATAATTAAATAAATGAATTAATTTTTAAGAGACTTATTAGTTATGAAATACACATAAGTCAGCTGTGTGAATTCTTCAGTTTGTGAATTGATGTAGATTTTTGTCCTTGAAGTTGTGCTAACCGAATAATCACCTAAAATATTATAATAGGTTATATAAAATAAAATTGTGTTGTATTTGTCTTATTTAATGTATTATATAAATATAATTCTTTGAACTAAGAAAAATAATAGATTTAAAATTTTTTGAAAAAGATCTTACCTTTGTATTCACTAACCAATGTTGATGTGAGTGCAATAATTTTTTGACCCTTTATTTATCTTGTAATTTCTTTGTTATCTGACTTAGAGAGTGAAGAAAATCTCATGTCCTAAACTGTTCAAACTGTGATGTTGATTGTTTGATGAACCAAAAGGGATTAAGAAAGGGAGAAAAATAAGTTATTCTCATTGTTGAAGAGAATGAAAAATCTTCTTAAAAATATCTGTTGAGTTATTATACTTTATATACTATGTACTCCTTATGTATTTCCACTAAAAATAAAATTATAGCAAATAAGCCTACATCTACTATTGATAAAAAAAATAATCTAGGTAACACCCTCCTGTAAGCTAGAATTGTATAAATCTAACAATCATAGCTTGGAAATATTAGTAAGGAAAGGACCCGGTGGTAGAGCTTTGGTAAGAAAATCAGCAAGTTGATCTTTAGAATGAACTGGTATCAGATGAATGAGACCAAACAAATGCTTTTCAAGAACAATGTGGCAGTCCACTTCAATGTGTTTGGTTCTTTCATGAAAGATGGGATTATTGGCAACGTGAATGGCTGACTGGTTGTCACAAAATAAAATGATAGACTTTTGAAACGGCAAACCAATGAAATCCATCAAGAAAGATAACCAACAAGCTTCACAAGTGACAACAGTAAAAGACCTATATTCAGCTTCTGCAGAAGACTTAGCAACTGTGGTTTGCTTCTTACTCTTTCAGCTAATGAGAAAGTTTCCAAGCATGAAGCAATAACCAGAAAGATGAGTATCGACACAGGTAGCCCAGTCAGCATCGGCAAATCCAGTGAGATGCATATTAGAAGTATAGGAGAAGAATAGACCAGTTGCAGGTCTACCCTTTAAATATCGGAGTACACAGGAAGCAGTCTGTAGGTGAGAAGTGGTTGCACAGTCCAAAAACTGGCTCAAACGTCCCACAGCATAAGAAATATCAGGTCTAGTGTTTATGAGGTAAAGGAGTCGGCTGAGCTGTCTATAAGTAGTGTTGTCCGTTAAAATGGTACCAGATTCCTTTGAGAGTTTCTGACTATAATCAAAAGGAGTGGAGAGAGGCTTGCAATCTAGATAACCAAAATCCTTGAAAAGGTCCATGACGTACTTCCGCTGATAAATGTGCATTCCAGAGTTAGAGCGTGCTACTTCCATTCCTAAGAAGTACTTGAGATCACCAAAATTCTTTATTTTGAATTTGTCATCCAAAATTTTCTTGATGGTATTGATTTCGCCAATGTCATTCCCGGTTAAAACTAAGTCATCAACATATACTAGAATTGCAGTGAAGCTTTCAGATTGTTTCTTGATGAAGAGTGAATGAATATAAAAAAAATTACTTATAACCAGCATCCACAAGAGTCTGAGTGAGCTTACCGTTCCATTGCCTTCTTGCTTAAGCTCATATAGAGACTTTTGCAATTTACAAATCAAACCTGATTGTGACACAGCCAAATTGGGTGGTATCTTCATATAAACTTTCTTGTCCAAATCTCCGTGAAGAAAGGCAGTATTGACGTCCAGCTATTTCAAATGCCATTTCTTTGCCGCTGCTAAGGCTAACATTACTCGTAGGGTAGTCATTTTGACAACTGGACTAAAAGTATCACCATAATCTAGTCCTTGCACTTGAGTGAATCCTTTTGCAACTAGCCTCGCTTTGTGCCTCTCTATGGTGCCATCAGGATTGAATTTTACCCGAAAAACCCATTTGCAACCCACAGCCTTCTTGCCTTTTGGGAGTTCAGTGAGACACCAAGTTCTGTTCTGATCTAGAGCTGTCAATTCATCTTATATTACCTTTCTCCAACATTCATGTGTAGCCGCTTCCTCATAAGTGCTAGGTTCTGGATTTGAGATGATGGCTAGAGAAAGTGACTTATATTTTAGGGTTAGTTTATCATATGACAAGTGTTGTGAGATAGGATATAAAGAGTTAGAGTTGGCAAAGTTGCTAGAGTGAGCTACGTGGGTTATCATACAATGATAGTCCTTCAAATAAGCAGGAGGTTTCTTGACTCTTTCAGATTTTCTAGTGATGCGGTCTTGTGTGATGTCGCAGTTTTGTGATGTAGGTGCATTATTGGTGTATGGTATGGTAATGGGTGCATGGTGTGTGAGAAAATTGGTGGGTGCATTCAACTTAACAAATGTTCATTTGAATCTGTGAGTGTGGTAGGTATGGGTGATTATAAATATGTGTGGATGGTGTATCATATTGAAAAAGATCAATGCATTGTGGAGTACGAGTAGGTACCGCATGAATGTCAGTGCTAGTGAAATATGAAAATAGAAAATGAGTTTCATAGAAAGTTACATTTCTAGATATGAAAATTTCTTTTGATTTTAAATTAATAAGTCGAAAACCCTTTGTTCCTAATTTAAAACCGAGAAAAGTTATTTTCCTGGCTCTTGGGTCTAATTTTGTTCTTGAATTTGTTAATGTGGAGGCATATGCAAGAGAACCAAAATACTCTTAAATATAAAAGGTTAGCTAAATTACCATACAAAAGCTTATAAGGACTAGCATTATCCAATTTAATGCTAGGCTGTCTATTAATTAGGTGAATAGCGTGAGCGACTGTGTATTGCCAAAAACAATGTGAAATTCCTAATTGAAATAACAGTGCTCTAGTAACACCTAAAATGTGCTGGTGTTTTCGCTCTACAATCCCATTTTGATATGGTATTTTGACACAAGAGGTTTGGTGTAAAATGCCAGTTGATGCAAAAAAGGATTTTAGAGTGAATACTGGCTCATTCTTAGTCTTTATACACTTAATTATTTTTCAAATTGTACTTTGACAAAATTCACAAAATTAATAACCAATTGTGATGCCTCAGATTTGGTTTTCATAAAAAAAAATCCAAGTGAATCTGCTCTTGCCATCCATCACAGTAAAAAAATACAAATGTCCTTCATTGGAAGGGACAGAAATAGGACCCTAAATATCCATATGAACTAAGTCAAAACAGTCTTTTATTTCAGTGGTACTAATATCAAAAGATAATTTCTTTTGTTTTGCAAAATGACATGATTCACAAGAAATTTTTGAAACAATACAATCTATAAAATGATAATACTTCTTTAGTAAAATCAATTTATGCATGGGTATGTGTCCTAATCTAAGATGCTAAATGTTGTTGTGCTCACTGTGTGAAGGTGTTGTGAGATGAGTAGTAGTCATAGTTGCTGCCAATGAAGCTTGCTTTGTTGGAGGAGGGAGAAAGTGAGAGAATTCTGGTTCTCTACTCATTGTATATAACCCTTCTATACGCTCAGCAATGCCAATCATCTTTGATGTGGATCGATCTTGTATCTCACAATACTTATCATTGATTAACAGTTGATAATATAAGTTTGAGGTTAATTTTGACACAGAGATCAGTTTAAAATCAAAAGAAGGAATTTATAAAATATTTTTGAAAAAAAATTTAGAGAATGTGATTGTGCCAATGATGGTGCTATCAGTTTTGGTCCCATTTGGCAATATCACATTGATTGAAGCAATATTTTGAAAGCTTGCAAAATCTTTTAAGTAAAAAGTCACATGATCTATTGCATTAGAGTCAATGACCCATAGTGCAGATTTTAGAGTGATAATACTCATAATTCTTGCATTAAAATGTAATGTAATGGTTTTACCTAGAGTGGAGGTCTGAATGGAATTAGTCAAAATTTAATTTGCAATATGAGGTTGTTGCTACACACATTTATCTTTGATCAATTCTAACAAGGCAAATCTTTGCTCTGGAGTGAACCCAGATCTTGATATTCCAGTATTCTCTTGAAGACAATTGGGCTGAGATTACTTGTCACTGAGTATATCATCATGCCCCCAATGATCACGTGATTGATGGTGGTGTTATGTTATTGCTGTTGATAGAAATGGGAGGAGTACCCATGCTTCTTATAGCACACATCTTCTGGTGTGGCCTTGCTTGTTACAATGAGAGCATGCCAATGTAGCTCCAAGACTTCTACTACCTAGATTTTCTCTAGGGGGAAGAAAATACGGGTTTGAATGATATTGAATCAGACTTGTAGTATTCTTCAAAATTTGAGATTAAAGATTTGTGAGTTGATAGAGGAGATTGACATTGCTCTGATTGTCAAAATCACCACTTGAGGATCTGTTTACCATGTTTGCAATTTTGAGAATTCAATAAATCACAGAGTAATAAAGATTCAGATCTTCTTCCTTCCAACTTGTTGATCGAAACAGCTATGTTCATCAAGAAAGAATCTTTTGAAATAGCTTCTCATCAAACTCTATGGAATGAGTTTGAAGGAAAAGGTAAGAAAGGGGGAAAGTAAATATCAAAAGAAAAAATAGGAAAAGAAAGAAAATGGCAAAATTGGCAATAATTGGATCTCAATTCACAACTTTTTTAATTTGATTCACAGCTTTGTTGCTCTCTACGCTCACCGCACCATGAAGAAAATCTCATGTCCTAAACTGTTCAAGCTGTGATATTGCTGGTTTGATGAACCAAAATGGATTAAGAGAGGGAAAAAAATAAGTTATTCTCATTATTGAAGAGAATGAAAAATCTCCTTAAAAATATCTGTTGAGTTATTACACTTTATATACTATGTACTCCATATGTACTCCATATGTACTCCCACTAAAAATAAAATTATAACAAATAAGTCTACATCTACTATTGATAAAAAAAATAATCTAGGTAACAGAGAGATTTCTCCATATCGTGACTTTTAACCCTAAGGAGGACCAGCGGCGACATGCGAGGAGGAGGAGGAGCAGGAGCACGATGACGCGGCGAACTAGTAAGGAGGAGGAGTAGAACGGCGACTCAGCGAACATCCTCCCTCGCTGATCTGCTGGTGTTGACGTCCGTCCTTTCCATCATAGGCGACGTCGCCACCTTTCCTTCCCCCTTCTTCCCTCCCCCCCTCCCGATTCTCTTTCTCCCTCTCGTTGTTCTCTTTCTATTTTTTCTTTTTTATTTTATTTTATAATTTTTCACTTAGGGTATTTTGGTTATAAATTATAAGATTTAAGTAAAAAGAACGATTTCAAAATTAAGTTAAACTTTAGAGACAATTTTAAATACAAAAAAAATGGTTGGGGCAAAAAAAAATTCTGGCCTATAACTTGTAATTTGCTATAACTTGCTAATTGTTTCTGCCTTGTAATTTGTTATAATTTGTTAATTTGTTAACTTGTTGTATTATAAATATATAATTGTTCTTGTCTTTGTTCAGTTCATGACTCTCTTGTATAATTTGTGGTTGATTGATAACTTATATATATTTTTTTAGTTATAAAAGATAGTATTAATCAAGAAACACTTGTTATATTTTTATTATTTCACTTTCGATTTTGTACTAGGATGAAATCATAACATTTTAGTAGATGTAATATATGATATTTTAAGTAAAAACAAATAATTTGTATAGTCCTCTATTGAATAACCAATTTGGTTAAGACATAGTCCTCTGCTAAATAATCAAAATGGTTGTGTTTTGTCCATTCCCAAAATAATGTGTTTCACTTTCCTACCCTCATATGAAGGAGATTTCCCAACCATCTCCTCCATTCACACCAACAATTACACAAAACCTTAAGGATACCACACTTGGCACCAACAAGAGACACCGTGGAAAAACACTTGACGGAAGACCAACGACGACTTGATGATATAGTGATGGTGAATAGTTGACGGTGGGACATCATCTTGATTCTTGACAGCGAATAGTTGTTTTTGAAATCATCCAAATCGATGGTGTGGTCCTCTGTTATGGTCCTGTGGAAAGTTCCTCCATTGCATGTGTTTTTATCAATTAGGAACTTGCATTCTCACTATAGTGATAAAAATGTGGGTATTTTGAGAGCAATAAGATGAAATAAAAAATTATAAAGACCAGCCAAAAAAGAAGCACCAAGTTCTAATTAGGGGTAGCAGGCAGGCTAGTCTGTTCTGCCCCATCAAAAGTCCACCTGTTGGCGGGCTAGCCCGGCTCGACCCTCCTAGTGAGGCAATCTCGAATCTCTATCCCACCACGCCTAATGGCGGGTTGGCGGTTTGACGGGCTAAGTCCACCAATTTCTTCTTTTTTTTCTGCATACAATTCCACAAACATTTCAATAACCCAATAATTTCTAAATTCACAAACAACAAAGTCTTTATAATTTTAAATTTCCAATAAATATAATCATCAACCATGTATTTTGTAACAAAATAATCCAACAAATATTGTCCAAACCAAAATAGACATTATCCAAGTCTCTAATCATTCAAACAATGTCCAAGTTATAACCTAGAAAAAAAAGGAATGGCAGGCCCGCCGGACAAGCCCACCCTGCTCTGCCGAAACCAGCCAAAGCCCATGGATTAGGCAATGCGAGTTAGCCAGATGTTTTTATTAGTGTGATCTCAAATTTCTAGCTAGACTCGCCCTTTTTGGCGAGTTATGCGAGCCGTCCCAGTGGGTTTCAACCCGTTTGCCACCCCTAACTCTAATTTGTCTCCACATTACTATTACTTTTAGTATTGACCCTTGAATAGCATTTCCTCCCTTATTTTTATCTTTTGTTACCTTTTTTCTTAAAGAAATAATGAAAAATTCATCTTAATAATTAATAAATTAAATGGAAAAATTATTTTTTGGGTGAAAAATTTTATTATCCGTATAATGCTTAGTTTGGGTAAATAAATTAGTCATCTTTGAGAAAAGTTGAAAAATATAGGGTAAAAAAAATTATTGAAATCAAAGTATTTATGTATTTACTTCATATGTTATCTAGCATTTAAGTATAATCATTTAGGGTAATTTTTTCTTTTATTTTTATTTTTTGTTTAGAAGTTCAATTTTTCTTGTCATTCTAAAGAACTGATATTAATAAGGGAATGGAGCCGTTTTGATGACTCAGTAAGAGACTATGTGTCCTAACTAAATTGTACAGTAACACGTATACAGCTAACAATACAGCTAGAATTATGTCATTATCATTTTACAGAGAGTTTAATAAAGGTGCTAGGATATCTAATAAAACATATGAATGACGGTCATTGAAATGACATTTTGATTTTGTTAGGATGTGGGTCGTTACTTATAAAAATTGTTAGAAGTCAGGATGAGGTTTTACTCCTTAAAATTCAAACTTAACTTTAGATCAGAAAAAGGAGAGACTGTAATTATAGTTTAATTAATTATTGTAAGTTACTTTTTATTTAAATGCACAAATATATATTAAGGTAATGCTTCAAACGGTCCTTGAAATTCCTAACTCGTACCAATTAAGTCCAAGACCTTATAAAATGACCAAATTGACTCCTTACATTTAGAAACGTAAATTCATGTTAGTTCAAAAGTCATCAATGGTGTTAATTATATCATCCCAACTCTCAGTATGTATGGACAACTATCAATCGTTAGGCGTTACTATTCAATCAACCTAAGGGACTCTAGACTCTATATTATGTATATAGATATGAGCCTCTCATGCTATCCTGGTCGCGTTGGGTTAGCTGAGTTTTTATAAGTTTAGCTTCTTTAATTAAAGATTAATTTAAAATGAAACTATACAATCACATGCCATAATATACAATAAAGCAACTATCATATAATATCTCAGGGCTCAGTTCATACATCAAAAGATATCATAAAAAATCATACCATATACTCAACCCATAACACAGTTCAAAAATTAGTATGTAATATACTTATAATTATAATTATATATGCATATCTATACATACATACTATACATATGACTTCCCAGAACCCGGCCCACACTGGAGGCCCTAGTCTGGTACCTAGACTAATATAAAAACAGTAAAATCCTATCCCTCAGAAAATACTATAAGAAGAGAAAAACATAATCTAGTACTTGTCAGTAGACTATCACATCGCTGTCATTTAGATCAAGAGCCACCAGTTAACCATCCTCGTATCGGAGTCATCACGAACAATCCCCAACCCATCTTTTGTAGCTCCACCACTTAGAGGAGAATCAGAGCCCTCATTCGTTGCTGTATAAGACTCACAAGCTGAGTCCTCCTTAGGATCCTTCTCCTCAAATGAACTATTAATGAATCCACCAATCTTCACTAGAGCGAGTGCCTCTCTCAAAGGGTCAAACTGAGCTGCTAGCGGATCATCTGGTATGAGATCGGGCTAAGGCTCTGGTGCTACCTTTGGCTGAGGGCCAACATGTGATCATGCTAGATGAAACTTCTCATGATAATACTATGGAGGAAAAGCATGATGCAAACGTCCAGGATTTAAGTGAGAAGCTAAAAATCTTATGGATAATCTGGGTTGAACTCCAGACTAAACAGCAGATCCGTGAAAAGGCAGTCGAGGAATATAGACATCCAGGAACGCGACTCTCCCCAAACGATAGAGTCCTCCATCATGGTGTCCTTGTAAGCAAACACATATGGCATCTCAACAAACAGAACTCCCGTTGCGACGATCATTCCCAGAGGATTCATATGTAGAAAAGGGGAGGGAAGGGGGTGAGAACAATTGTATATCGATCCTAGAGAACGGTTCTAACATTTTAAGATTGTCATAAGAGTTGGTGGGGTTTTGCCTAAGTGCATTGTCAATTATCTGATTATTAATCATGGTTCCAGCTTTCTATTAGTTCTTTTCTAATCTACCTCAATAACTAATAGCAATAATAGGGAACGAAGATAGACTTATTATAGAACTTAGACAAAACAGAGAACCAACAAATAATACACACAGAACATAGAAACTAAGAACAGACAAATCATAAGTCATAAAAAAAATACAAAGTACACAAATACAAAAAAAATATAACAAACAATATGATGCATATCTGTCTTAAGCAGACCATAAACTTACACATTGATTGATTACCCGCACCCAACGTTATTCAGGACGGAACCCGAATATGATTTCTCCAACTACGTACATTCTATATACGTGTCTAATCGTACGTTTTACATACATGTCTTTTATGTTATTTAGTACTTTGTCCTTATATCTTTTCTTAAAGACTTTTATGCTCCTTAGTTTCTTTATCTTTGTGATATAATGATTGATCATTATTTGCATATATATCCCTCTTTTTGTTATAAATTATCTACGATTATTAAACGTTTGTCAAAATTTTATTATGTTGGTGAGACATTTGTATTATGTTTCTTTTCTTCATAATTTCTCTTTTTATCTTTATTATTTTATGATATGATCATCTTATCTTTCATTACTCAACTTTTACTAAATTATCCCTACAATTTTCAATGATGTCTATTTTATTTCTAATGTTCTTACTTTTTTATTTTAACCTTATATCTTGCTAGAGTGATCAATTTGTTCCTAAGTTTCAGAATTTACCAATCTAAATTTATCTTTTTATTAAATTATTATTTTACCCTTGTAAGTTGCTTATTTTTTCCTAACATTTACTTAAATGACTGTTTTGCCGTAATATTTCTTAAATTACTAACTTATCCTTATTCTTTTTTCTAATGACTATTTTACCCTTTTATCTTAAATTTTATCATATACTCATACTTTTGCGTTAATTATTAACCCTTATTGTTTCTACTTTTACTAGTTTAACCCTATATATATTACCAAAATACTCATTTTATTCCCTAAGTCACTTACTACTCATTTTAACCTTATCTTTTCACTATAATGATACTTTTACCCTTAGTTTACATAACTAATCATTTTTAATATCATCTTTTATCAAAATTATCAATTTATTCCTTATGCCTTTTTACTTTACTATTTTACCCTAAAATAATTTTTTTAATGACACTTTTATTCTTATTAGCCTAAATTACTATTTTATCCCAATATTTGATTCCTGTTATTTTATTATATTTACACTTTTATCCATAGACTTTACTAATATTTTTATTTGTGTCCGAAAATTCATCTTAATTATATTTTTTATCCAAATATTTTATAAAATTATATTTTTTCCTAATTCTTTTATGTTCATGTTTTTAAGCCTAGTCTTTTATTATTTATAATTAGTTTAATTATTCTGTTGGTCTTTATAATTTCACTAAATTTATAATTAGGTTTCTATACTTTTTTTTCTTTTCAATTGAGTCCCTACATTGCTTTTAATTTTGTAATTAGATTCTTTTCACATCAAAAATATTAAAATTAACAGAATATTTTTTCTAAAAATACATTATCAAAGATCTAGTTAGATTCTTAATTATTGATATCTTTGATTTGCAGAGAAATATTCAGTTAATTATAACATTTTTTATACTAAAAAAGACTTAATTATAAAATTAATAACGGTAT
>NC_029791.2:51602580-51609130 GCF_000816755.2 Arachis ipaensis
TTAAATATATATATATATATATATATATATATATAATTAAAAATTTGGTAAAACTATAGGGATCAACTGAGTAATTAAACCTTTATAATATATATACATATGTATATATATATATATATATATATATAGATCTAATTAAAAATTTGGTAAAACTATAGGGATCAACTGAGTAATTAAATCTTTATAATTTTGGCCCACTTCTTACTCTAAATCATATTTTACCAAAGTTGGTGCATCATATATTTTTCATAGACCAAAACTTTAATCATATGAAACTTTTATACTCTTTTAATCACTTTTTTTCCGATCTTCAAATCTTTTACATAATTAATGCTCTTTTAGAGTCTTTCCTTAAGATTTTTACTTCTTTTACTCTTTTTAATTATTATGAATATCATATTATTGATTCTTCTCTTGATTTCCATCTTTTATAAAATAATATTTTAGTCCCAAGATTTTCAACCGGATTCAGCCATCATCATTATAATACATATCCATCAAAATTCATAAAAAACATCATTTACACAATTTAAAGATTCATCAAACATTCAAGCATCATCAAAATCATCATCCATCACCAAATCACCATTAAAACATCATCAAACATCAATATGAACATATTGTCAATATATGAGGCTTCTAACTAATCCTAACCATCAAGCTAAGAGAGGAAAATGGAGTGATTTCTCACCCTCTTGAGCTTGATATTAGTTAGCTTAAATGTTTTTCTTGAAACTTCTAAGGGTAGCTTGCTAATTATGAAGAGAAAAAATAAAACTTTCTTAAAGATTTTGGTCAAGTGAAGAGAAGAATTTAAAGAATATTTTTCACTAACCTTATGAGAATTCAAGTGACAAATGAAAAAGATGAAGAGAGAAATGATCTTGATTCTTTTATTCTTGAGAAGTGAAAGTGTTGTTCTTGAAATTTGGTGAAGAATTTGGTGAAAAAATTAGTTTGAAAATGCTACTTTTTTCTCTCACACTCTCGGCTCTCTCTAGCTAGCTCTCTTTCTCTTTGTTTTTTGTTCTTTCTAAATGCTAACTTAATGAATTTTTTATGATAAATGAAGAAAAGAAAGAGTAGAATTCGGTTATTAAGAGAGAGAGAAATTTAAAGCATGTGATAGTCGTTTCTTTCTCTTATTTGATCTTATTTTCATCATAAATGATTTAACACATGATTAAATCATGTGATTATGTGGAAAGGGAGAGGAAATTTCAGCCAAAGTGAGGGAGAGAGGAGTGAGAGTGATTTTTTGATCATGTAGTTAAATATTTAGTGATCTAATCATGATTATTTTAGGTAAATTCACCACAATATGTAGTGGTTAATAATTTATAGAAGAGAATAAAAATAAAATTTGTGGCTGAAATTAATTTTTGGAGAATAATTATCAAAAAGTAGTAATTATTTGACTATTAATTTTTACTGTACTAGATACGTGAATAGATCCTCTCTATTGAGAAAAAAATTGGATGGTGTCTAATGTTTAATCCTACCATTTATTTTTCTCTCTCTTATTTAATTTTAATCTCACTTATAGAATTAAAGGTGAGAGATTACACTTTATTCTCTCAAGTGTTAAAAAAAATTAAGAGAATCCATTTCCGATACATCACATATACATGCTAGTAAGGATATTATTGATATTATATATTATTTTAATTCGAAAATATTTCTAAAATATTTTGGTAAAACTAAGGATCTAATAGATAAAAATAATCTTCACAAAATATTTTTCATCTTATTAAAAATATTATTTTATTATGAATAAACTTTTTTTATATATTTCATCTGAGTCACTTCGTTAATACGAAGTAAACCATAATTCTCAAACTTTAAGAATTCTAATTGCAGAAAATCTAAAAATTTGTTTTACAAAAAATCAATTTTTACATTAACAATGTGTGCTGTTGCAGCATGCTGATGTGGAAAAATAATGAGTTCAACTCCAAAGAGAACTGTACATTACGAGAAATACACCAGCTATATAGATATGATCATATGAAATCTTATCGTTAAAATAAAAATTAAGACCCTAAAATGGAAATTCCATTATACAACAATTTATGTGCCAGAATGCCATCGATCAAAATTACGTCCGTAGAATCTAGAATGATCCAGCAATTATAATTTCATGTTACTGTGACTTCGATGGACCATGATTCCATCGAGGCATCCACCCATGATCTGTTTGCCATCGTGGACGTACTGCATTGAATCTAGACAAGGATTTTTTTTTTATTATTTGATAAATATATATTTTTAAAATTTCCTTTCCTGAAAAAGGA
The DNA here is from genome assembly GCF_000816755.2 of Arachis ipaensis. Lineage (NCBI taxonomy): Eukaryota > Viridiplantae > Streptophyta > Magnoliopsida > Fabales > Fabaceae > Arachis > Arachis ipaensis. The sequence continues at coordinate 51,604,875 of NC_029791.2, forward strand.
AAACCGATCGAGAAAATCATGATTGCATGCTACGTGTAGATGCGTGTAATGGTTAGATCCAAGGCGCGTTTTATGTGGGACAGCTGCGTTTGACTTTAAGTAGACATGAGAGCTGAGAGTGAGTTCACCGAGAATTGAAAGAAGGAAGGAAAGAAAGAAGAAGCGCGTTACTGATCCCTGAAACAATGTCGACTCTGAGAATTCCTCAACCTGTTCCTCCGGTTGCCGATGACTGCGAGCAGCTCCGCAAGGCCTTCGCGGGTTTCACTCTTCACTCATTTTTCTTCTCACACCATCCTTCGTGAACTTCATTGTGGCTTCTAATCAGTCGCTAAAATCAGTCATCACAATTTAGTGGCTAATTTTTTGCGTGCGCATAACATTTTTTATTTTATATATGCTTAGATCAGTTTATATTTAAGTATTTGATATATGAATCCGATGATCCTGTGAAAGGCTTCATCATAGTGTTGATTTGAGATAAATTATTGGTGGATTTTAAGACACAGTAGGGTTCACTGGAGTGGACCTCAATTTTTGCTGAATTTGTTTATGGTGATCTATGGTTGCACCTACGGTGATGACTGTAAAGGTTTCATTGGATTTGTTACCATTTTGGATGCTTGAAAATGAATCCTCTGCACTTCTTGAGATTTCTTCGGTTTTTCTACGTGATCTGTGTCTTAGCAACTTAACATTATGTAGTTTGATCTTATGTGATTATTGTAAAGATCATTCAGTTTGTGTGTTAATTTTTTTTTAATGCAGTCTTGTAATTCGGATTATCAGTTGTGCAAACTATGATTTGATGTGTTTTCTGATGAATTGTTGCAATTGATCAAATGTAATTGCAGGATGGGGAACTAACGAGGATTTGATCATATCGATCTTGGGTCATCGAAATGCTGCTCAGAGGAAGCTGATTCGAGAAACTTATTTTGAGACTTATGGAGAAGATCTCCTCAAGGCCTTGGACAAGGAGCTCAGCAATGACTTCGAGGTCAGTACCATAGAATTATGGAGACATTTGTTTTTAATCTTTTGGTTTGTGTTGCTGGTAGATCTGACTGAGGATGTGTCAATATAGATGGCAAAAGAAATTGGTTTCATCAAGTCTGTTTGCTGATTGAAATTTGAACAGAGTTTTTAGTTAATATCTGGGTTCTCAGGTCAAGAAGGTATCAATCTGATCATGGGAGCATGAATAATACTCACTTCATTTCCTTTTATCTGTTACTATGAAAATTTGATACATCCTTAGATCAATGTGTCTGGCCTTGAATTACATTGGTTCTAGGTTCAAATTGATTGATCCAAAGATCTACTAGATTTTTACATTAACAGGGAAAAGGGAATGGAGGAAGTAACAAGTTTGATGATTAAAGCTGATAACAAAACTTGGCTACAGGACAATATATACATTATATTGTTTGAAACTGAGATTCACTTTGAATATTATTCTTCCAGAGGCTGGTACATCTTTGGACACTTGATCCTGCTGAGCGAGATGCGTTTTTGGCCAACGAAGCAACCAAAAGATGGACTTCAAGCAATCAGGTTTTGATGGAAATAGCTTGTACCAGGTCCTCTGACCAATTGCTTTTCGCAAGGAAGGCTTATCATGCTCGTTATAAGAAGTCTCTCGAGGAGGATGTTGCTCATCACACAACTGGGGAGTTCCGTAAGGTACTGCTTCTAGTTCTAGATCATAATTATGAGCACGTTGTAAAACATTGTACATACATTAATGTGAAGCGTGTGGTACTTATATGGATTAGTTATGGTAAGTTGTATATTGACATTGGCAGTTTTTTTTCTCTAATTGTTTATTGGGTCCTGTTTGCTGTGCAGTGCTCTGATTTCTTTTGGTCATCTTAGATATCTTCATTTGTTAATTGTTATGTTAATAGATCACGCTATAAGATACTGAAAGATGGAATGATCAACTATCATGTATTTCCAAATTTGACTTGTGATTTAGTCTATTGGTTCACGTTAGATAGCTAATTAGCAATGTACTGATCACTTATTCACCAATTAAAAATTGCTCAAATAGTATTTAGCAATATTGATCAGCCTCAAATGACGTTTAAACCTCATGTTTTCAAGACATGTTTTGGAGAGCTTCCTTCTATTATAAAAATAATTGACTTTTCTCTAGGAACAGATTACTCACAAGACTCATGAATATTTTATTAAACAAATTTAATCACCAGCAGCAAGCATAAATCTGGGCATGTTTTGGCAATCCTTCATGTCTAGTAACTTAAGATGTGGAATCATATGTTTTCCAACAAGAACTAAAATTTATTTTGATAATCGATGAAAAAGTTCACATTATATTTGTAAGTCACTTCAGAAGGTCAAAATTAACTAACTTTTGTTTGCCTAGCTCCTACTGCCTTTGGTTAGTTCGTATCGCTACGAAGGAGATGAAGTGAACCTGACTCTAGCAAAAACTGAGGCAAAATTACTGCATGAGAAAATTTCCAAGAAAGCTTACAGTGATGATGAACTTATCAGGATTTTGGCCACAAGGAGCAAACCACAGATAAATGCTACTTTGAATCACTATAAAGATGAATTTGGAAAAGATATCAACAAGGTACATAACACAACTCGTATTACTTCCAAATCATCAATATGATTTCTAAACTTCTCTTCCTTGAAAAGTTGATACCTATTGTTAGATTCTTTTATTGAAATTTATGAGCCAAATTGTTGCAGGATCTGAAAGCTGACCCAAAGGATGAGTTCCTGGCTCTACTGAGATCCACTGTCAAGTGCTTGGTCCGTACCGAAAGGTACTTCGAGAAGGCTGCTCGTTTGGCCATCAACAAACGTGGAACCGATGAGGGAGCACTTACAAGAGTGGTGGCTACGAGGGCCGAGATTGACTTGAAAATAATAGCAGATGAGTATCAGAGGAGGAGCAGCGTCCCTCTTGATAAGGCCGTCGCCAAGGACACCACCGGAGACTACGAGAAAATGCTTTTGGCGATCTTAGGACATGATGATGTTTGAGGTAGCCTGTGTTGTTTGTTGGTCTTTGTGGCAGCGGTTATTATGTCGTGATAATGCTTAATTTGATGGTTATAGACTTAAATGCTGCTTTGTTTTTATGGCGATGGTTGTCTTGCTATGCTAAATAAAAAGACAACAATGTAGGTGGTTTGGGTTGGGATTGTGAAGGATGCCCTTAGAATTCATTGTGGGGTGATCTTGAATTCTTAAGGGTCAAAGGTTATGAACTCAATGTGGTTATTCTATTGGCGTCAGTAAATGTTTCTTCTCCCGTCTCCTAATCTTGCATATGAAGCTGGTGTTCTGCCATACCTGAAGTTAAGTTAATTTTGAATTCAGAAATCACTTTAAAATATTTTAAAAATTTGGACTGCTGCCTTAATTGGACTCTAATCATTTTTGTAAAAGACTTCTTAGGATGTGATTAATTTTCCCATCTTCAGTTTCATTTTTAGTAAAAACTTGAAAAAAAAAAAGAAAAAAACGTAGAAAGTATGTTTTCCTCTTTGTTAATAGTAGGGGTGTGAGACTTGGACTAGCCCAAAACTCAACCCAAAGAATACATTTGTCGAATTTGAATTTATTATTTTTACTGGGAGGCATTTTCCCAAAACTCAACCCAATCAGACACGAAATCATATTTTATAATTGGACTACCGAAAAATTGATGAATTAATCATGATCTTAGCGTGGAGGCCATGGGAGCTTATCTCTTGGTGTTACAGTTCAACGCCTTGAGAGGGAAAAGATCATAGTGGGGTTTGGATTTGGGCGGGTTGGATTATGGGTTCGGGTAAGGTTTTTGGGCATAGCCCAAGACCAAAAAAAAAAGGACCGTCTGTATATTTGGACCGGTCAAACTCAGTGAAATCCATTAAAATTGGTCAGTTCAACATGGTTCGGTTCGATAAAAACCGCATAAAGAAATTGTGTATACAAAAAAGGTTTTTCTATAGTTATTAAAATTGGCCGATAATCGATTCGGTTAAAGTACTGGATCAGTGGATCACTGGTTTAATTAAAAGATTATTAGTCGATAATAACAATAATAATAAATTAAATATTTTTTCCTAATTTATGTGATTAAATTAATTAATCTAAACTCACTACATTTTATAATAAAAATAAAAATTTATAAGTTATTATTTATAACATAGAGAAATCAAAAAGTAAATTTAAAACAAATTAATATTAAAATATATAAATAAATTAATAATGACTCAGTTTGTTAA
>NC_029791.2:51609155-51633606 GCF_000816755.2 Arachis ipaensis
TTTTTATAAATTAAATAATAATAACAATAATAAATTATAAATTAGTCAAAATAATAAATATCTTATAATAAAATCAAAAGGTCATGAGTTTAATGGTTAGAGTTGATAAAATATTTTTTTTATAGATTTTATATTGATAAGGGTATTTTAGAAAGGAATTTATATCAACTTTTTTTCATATTCTTATAATATATAAGTAAAACTATATAAATATATAAGGCACCATTTGATTAGAGCTCTTAATGAAAATACTAATGCAAACTTGATTATACGGAAGATGTTCACATGTACCGATGTACTTGAGTGAAATGTGCTATTCGATTATTTTTAGTCATAGAGATATATATTAAACTCCGCGTATGTTATACTTGTGGTATATAGTCGGTCCCAAACCCGGATAAAGGAGGAGAATTGTGTTAGGTCTTCGACAACCAATATAAAAATATAGTTAAACTCCCATGACATGAATCAAAGACATTATTGCGCTAAATCTAGGTCGTTGCCTGGAAGCAACGCGCTGTATGGCTCGAGTACGGTGTCAAATGAGCAAGAGCCGCTGCATCGGTGCCTGGATGTAGTGTTAAATGAGCAAGGGTTCTCGCGTTTTCGTAAACGGACGAGGGTAAATAAGCTAGTTCACAAAGTAAAAGGTAAAGGTCGAAGCGACAGAAGGTTGAGATTTGGGACATGAAACATAGGCACTCTAACAGGAAAGTCCATGGAGGTGGTGGACACTATGACAAGGAGGAAGATTAACATTATGTGCCTACAAGAAACAAAATAGGTTGGTGCAAAGGCTAGGGAGTTGGATACTTCTGGTTTCAAACTTTGGTATACAGGAAAGGTGAAGAATAGGAATGGAGTTGGAATAATTGTGGATAAGCAGTGGAAGAAGGACGTAGTGGATGTCAAGAGGGTGGGAGATCGGATCATCTCTATCAAACTGGTGGTGGAGGGAGGTGCTTTCCATGTGATTAGCGCCTATGCACCGCAAGTGGGTTCGGACGAACAACACAAGATAAGATTTTGGGAGGATCTAGAGAGTTTGGTTCAAGGCATACCTTTGGGAGATAAGATTTTCTTAGGAGGAGATTTAAATGGCCATGTTGGGAGAGAAGGGACTGGATATGGGAGTATTCATGGAGGCCATGGTTTCGGAGTGATCAATGCCGAGGGTAAAACTATTTTAGACTTTTCCTCAACCTTTGATATTCTCATCGCAAATACATGTTTTAAAAAGAGAGACGAACATCTTATAACCTATAAGAGTGGCATGACAAGCTCTCAAATCGACTTCTTCTTGTTGAGGAGAGTTGACCGAAAATTTTACATTAACTGTAAAATTATCCCAGGAGAGAGTTTGACAACACAACACAGGGTGCTCGTCATGGATTTTCGCGTTGAGCAAAAGTTGAAGAAAAGACATCATACGAAGAACCCAAGGACGAGGTGGTGGTGGATGAAAGGTGAGGAACAAAGAAGCTTCCTAAGACGGGTAGGAAAAGAGGCAAAGTGGGATAGGAATGGAAGCGCGGAAGAGATGTGGAGGGAGATGGCAGAAGTTATTAGAAAAATAGCAAAAGAAAGTTTTGGTGAATCTAAAGGAATAGGACCAAGAGACAAGGAGTCCTAGTGGTGGAATGCGAGTATACAAGAAAAGATAAAGATAAAAAGGAAGTGCTTTAAAGAGTGGTCTTTATGCCGCCGCAACACAGATAACTGGGAAAAATACAAGGCGGCTAAGAAAGAGACAAAAGTGGCTGTAAGTGAAGCAAGAACAAGAGCATATGAGGGTCTCTACCAGTCTTTGGGCACGAAAGAAGGAGAAAAAGGTATATATAGAATCGCAAAGAGTCGGGAAAGAAGAATGAGAGATTTTGATCAGGTTAAGTGCATAAAGGATAAGGATGGAGAGGTGTTGGCTCAAGAGGAGAAGATTAATGAAAGGTGGAAGAGCTACTTCTACGAGTTATTTAATGAGGGACAGAAGACTCTTCCGAGCCTTGGTCGATTATGCACAAGGGAAGAAGATCAAAACTTTGACTACTATCGAAAGATTCGAGACTTCGAGGTAAAAGAGGCTCTAAAGCAGATGAAAAATGGCAGGGCAGTAGGACCTGATAATATCCCGATTGAGGTTTGGAAGGGTCTTGGAGAAAAAGGCATCAACTGGTTAGCCAAGATTTTTAATGAGATTTTAAGGTCAAAGAAGATGCCTGATGAGTGGAGAAAGAGCACCTTGGTACCTATCTACAAGAATAAGGGGGATATACAAAGTTGCGGAAACTATAGAGGGATCAAGCTTATGAATCATACTATGAAGTTATGGGAAAGGGTGATAGAACAGAGGTTGAGAAAAGAGACACAAGTAACAGAGAACCAATTTAGATTTTTGCCAGGCAGATCTACCACTGAAGCGATATACCTATTAAGAAGGATGATGGAGAGGTATCGTATTAATAAAAGGGATCTACATATGGTGTTTATTGATTTGGAAAAAGCGTATGATAGGGTACCAAGGGAGGTCTTATGGAAGGATTTAGAAAAGAGGAGAGTAAGGATCACATATATTCGGGCAATTAAAGACATGTATGATGGGGTCACAACTAGTGTGAAGACTCAAGGTGGTGTGATAGAGGAATTTCCTATTGGTATAGGATTACACCAGGGATCATCCTTAAGTCCATACCTTTTCACATTAGTCTTAGAAGTACTCACAGAGCACATCCAAAAGCCTGTGCCATGGTGCATGCTTTTTGCCGATGATATCGTCCTTATAGGAGAGTTAATGGAAGACCTAAATAAGAAGTTGGAGTTATGGAGAGAAGCTCTAAAAGTGTATGTTCTGCGCATAAGCCGTAGCAAGACGGAATATATGGAATGTAAGTTCAGTCTAAGAAGGGAAAATCCTAATATAGAGGTGAAGATTGGAGAAAACATCCTACAAAAAGTTAAAAGTTTTAAGTATCTTGGGTGCATCATACAAGATAATGGAGAGATTGAACAGGATGTAAATCATAGGATCCAAGCAGGTTGGTCAAAATGGCGGAGTGCATCTGGTTTTATATGCGATAAAAAAGTGCCTTTAAAACTTAAAGGTAAATTCTATCGCACCGCTATAAGACCGGCTATGCTTTATGGTACGGAGTGTTGGGCGGCTAAAGGGGAGCACGAACATAAGCTGAGTGTGGCAGAGATGAAGATGTTGAGATGGATGAGTGGTCATACGCGATTGGATAAAATAAGGAATAAAGATATAAGGGAGAGAGTTGGAGTAGCACCCATTGTGGAAAAGATGGTTGAATTGCGTCTCAGGTGGTTTGAACATGTGAAAAGAAGACCGATAGAACATCCAATCAGGAGGGTGGATGAGATGGAAGATGGACAAAGGGCGAAAGCTAGAGGAAGACTTAAGAAAACCATCCATAAGGTGGTCAAACGAGATCTACATGTAACGGTCTCTCTGTAGACATGATACATGACAAAGCACAATGGCGTCGTTTGATTCATGTAGCCGACCCCACTTAGTGGGACAAGGCTTTGTTGTTGTTGTTGTTGTTGTTGTTTAGAGATATATATTAAAATATATAGATGGTGGATATTTTGATAGATTTTGTAGAATAAACTTCATTTTTTCAAATACACCTAGAAAAAGAGATGTGTTGATCCAGTATCCCATTTTATAAGAGTAAAAAAGACACTTTTGTGGTGCTTGCTTGGCTAATGAGTAATGACTAATGAGTCATCCGCTACTTTATTAAATAGAAGTCACAGCTTAGCTAAAATTTTAATGAGTGACCCAAAATAAAATAATAGATAAAATAGATGAAATTATAAATGGGGTTAATACAATTTATAGTAATAATAATCACCGAAAAGTATAATTCTTTTTTCTCTTTTTGATTTTCAATGTAGAGCTTGTTAATAATTTTATATGTGTCATGCATTAAAAAAAATGAATTTAGATAAATATATTAGAGAATTATTTTTTCAAAAAAACCATTAGATTCTTATAATTTGTTAGGTTGCGGTGAAAAAAATTAATAAACTTAGTTTAGGTATTTTAACATTTTATAAGAAGTAAAAAATATCTATAACAATTGAATTTATTAATACTTCAATCCTATTTAATTAGAAGCAAATTTAAAAATTTATATCCAAAATATTCTTTATCTTCATCCATAATTCTAATAGATAAAAAAATATATTTCTTCAATCTTATCTTGAAAATTTTTAATTATCTTTAATTTTATTATTTTTTAAAATTATTAATTTTCATTTTGATTATATTATCTCATCATATTATACACTATCATTTCTCTTATCATCATTATGATGTTGCCTTGTTTTATGTTTTTTTTCTTCTTCTATTCATCCCAATCGCAATTAATTATCACCATACCATTGTGTTAACTTTTGAGTTATTATTTGCTGTAGATTACGTTTCTAAATGGGTAGAAGCAATTCCTATCCGCACTGATGATGCTAACACTGTTGTTTCCTTTGTTAGAAACCATATTATTTGTCACTTTGGATCACCACGAGCAATCGTGAGCGATCAAGGCACCCATTTTTGTAACAGGAGACTAACAGAATTACTGCAAAAGCATGGGATAATTCATAAAGTAGCAACAGCCTACAACCCTCAGACTAATGGACAAGCCGAGGTGTCAAATAGAGAGATAAAGCGTATATTGCAGAAGATAGTCAAACCTCATAGAAGAGACTGGAGCACCAGGCTACAAGATGTACTCTAGGCATACAGAACTGCATACAAGACACCCATTGGGATGAGTCCCTTCCGCTTAGTTTATGAAAAAGCCTGTCACCTCCCAGTTGAAGTAGAGCACAAAGCCTTTTGGGTAGTAAAGGAGTGCAACATGGGATTTGAGAAAGCCAGAGCTGAAAGGAAGTTGCAACTGCAAGAATTGGGAAGCCTTCGCCTAGAAGCTTATGAGAACTCGAGGCTGTACAAGGAAAAGATGAAGGTTGTGCATGATAAGCACATCAAGAGGAGAGAGTTCCAACTTGGAGACTTAGTCCTCCTTTGCAACTCTAGACTGAGGCTCATGCCAGACAAGTTGAGATCAAAATGGGAAGGTCCCTATAGAGTAGAGAAGGCTGAGCCATACGGAGTTTTCCACCTGAGTCAACCTTCAAGATCTGAATTCATCAAAGTTAATGGACATCGCTTAAAGCTATATCATGGTGAGAAGGTGACGAAAAACAAGGAGTTAGAAATCTTCCTCTTGGAGGATCCACCCACAACAGAAGACTGAGCTAGTGGAGCGTCTAACTTAAGGACGTTAAAGCAAAGTGCTGGGTGGGAGACAACCCACCATGGTATGATCGTTCCTTTCTTTCTTCTTAGTTTTATTTTTCAATAACTCTTCTCTTTATTAGCACATTTATTTTGCATCTTCATTTGCACAATTGCATAAAAAAAAAATGGGGGCACGCGACGCGATAGCTTCGCCGACGCGGCCGCGTCGCAGGTGAGTATGAAAGAAAAATAAATCGAACAGAAAGTCACGCGGGAGCGTGGCTGGAGGTGTGCCTTTGGCACAAACTGACCCACGCGACCGCGTCATTTGGGAAAAATGCTTACCACGCGTCCGCGTCACCCACGCGGTCGCGTGACCTAAAAATCGACCTAAGAAAGGGTGCATGACCGAAAGTTGTGCTGGAGTGGTGCTGGGCTGGCACTAGACGCACAAGCCTTACCACGCGAACGCATGCCCCACACGTCCGCGTCATATTCCAATATTGGCCACCCACGCGATTGCGTCCACCACGCGATCGCGTCAACCTGGAATTTGGCAACAATGAGTTTCGAACAGAGAGTTGTGCGAGCGCGAGGCTGCCCTCGCGCCAGTAGCACAAAACGAGTCACGCGTCCGCGTGATCGACGCGACCGCGTCGATTCATATGAGCGCAATTCGCGCAAACACGTACCCCACGCGTCCGCGTCACTAGCGCCGCACAGCTTATCCTAATCTGCCAAATATCTTATCTTTCTCTTCCCTAAATCCTATTTTTTTTTTCTTTTCCCTCCTTATTTCTTTCTTCCCTTTTCTTCCTTCTTCCTTCTTTCTCACTCTCTACTCTCTCTCTCTCACCACCATTACCAAGGTTTTTCTTTTCTTCTTCCCTCCTTACTTTTCTATTCTTCTTTTTATTTTTATGTTTTCTTCTCCTTTTCTTTTTCTTTTTACTTACATTATCCATGATTTCTTTTTCTTTTTTTTCTTTTAATTGGTGTTGAAAATTTATCAGGGTCATTATTATTCCTTATGATTTGCTTGTGGATTGTTAAGGACTTGTTTGGCAATTATACATTATTTTTTAATTTTTAAGGGTTGCTTGCATGTTCAATTTTATACTTCCAATAGCTTATTTATCATGCATGCTATGTTTTTGTGAAAACGCCCATATGACACTGTGCACCATTTTGAGATTTCTTTTAATCTACTACTCTATTTGCTGCTTTTCACAAAAACCCTTCTTTTATTTTATTATTTAAATATAATTGTTATTACAAACAGGTTATTAGTTTGAAAGGCTTGGTAATCTAACTTGGACATTGAATGCTTGATCTATGCTACTCATGCCTTTGCCTGCATGCCAATAAACACCTTGCATTTAATTGTCATCATATGCACTTGCTCTATTTCCGTTGATGAGTTTTCACATATAGTCATGACCATGTGTTAACATCTTTCATTTTTTAATGTGCATTAATTACCACCTTTCCCGTTCTCTTCCTTGCTCTATCCCTTTGAATTCAAGCTACTTTCTTTTTCCCCTTTCAGGATGGCCACCAAAAAAAGCAAGGAGAAAGCTACTCCCACACCACCATCAAGAAGAGGAACAAAAAGAGCATTAGTGGCAGAGCCATCTTCAACTGCAGTTAAGCCCTCAACAAAAAGAATTAAGAGGATTATAAAGGTTAATGAAAAAGAGAAAGCCTTCCCAGCAAAGGACACTGCACGATATACCAATCGCTACTGTGAGCAGATGTTCCCCATACTGGCAGAAAGGAGTTACAACAACGAATACCTTCTTCTCCTCCCGACCCGTATTGCTGAATTTGTTGAGCCGCAAATGGAACGAAGACAATGGAGTTTCCTACAGAGATAGCCAGGCAGGTTAATCTTTCCTGGGTAGTTGAGTTCTACTCTAATTTCCACCTGCCAACCCTGTAGTCTGTCTATGTCCATCAGAAGCAAGTCCCCATTACAGAAGAGGTCATTCAGCGAGCCCTAGATCTTCCCCCTACTCCAGAAGGACTGGACGTATTTCAAGAAGCCTCACTCAAGCGCCAGATGTACCAATTTGACTGGGATGCTGTTCTCAGAGTTATCGCACTACCTAGCAGCAGATGGATTTACGGATACCATCATTCCTGTCCTAAGGGAATATCGGCTTCCGCACTTACCTTGGAGGCTCACGTATGGGCACAGATTATGCCTCATTACGTCTTTCCGAGCACCCTTACCTTTACCTTGGCCCCATTACAACCTTGAAAAGACCTCATGATATTTGCATTGGTATATTAAATGTTGTTGATTGGTTAGGAGAAGAACAAAAATTAGAAAGCATGATTAGAGAAGGATAAAGTGATTACCCTATATACTAGAGAGACTAGAGTGTACATACATCATCAGTGAGGGTTCAATCCTTAAATTCTATGTTTCCCGCTTTCATGAGCTACCTTCTTGCATTTTTATCTGTTGTTACTGTATAATAATTAAATTAGTGGAATTTGATTTGTGATTGTCTTGAAGAGCTTATTTACTTTTAACCAAGTGGACAAGAATCATATAGTTGCATTAACATATATAGGTTGCATTGCATTGCATGAGTTTTACATGTTCCTACTCATTTATTTTATCTCCTTCAACTAAGCATGAGGACATGCTAATGTTAAGTGTGGGGAGGTTGATAAACCATTATTTTATGGTTTATATTGTGTTTAATTGTGTGGTTTTATCAAATCTTTACCCACTTATTCATTAAATTAGCATGTATTTACAACTCCTTCCCAAAATTACTCCATGGTTGAAAATAACCTTCCTAAAGACTTTTAATTATGTATTTTAATTCTCCTTTATTCCATTCGATGCCGTGATCTGTGTGTCAAGTGTTTCAGGTTTTATAGGGCATGAATGACTTGGAGATTGGAAAGGAAGCTTGCAAAAATGGAAGGAACACAAGAAATTGAAGAGATGACCAGCGAGAAGTGACGCGGACGCATGACTCACGCGACCGTGCAAAATAGAGGAAATTGTAGTGACGCGTTCACATGCCTGACGCGAACGCATGAATTGGAGGCTGCAAGAGTGACGCGAATGCGTGGACGACGCGCACGCGTGTCAAGGCAAAACGCTAGATGATGCGAACGCGTGGATGACGCGATCGCGTGATGTGCGCGACCTGCAGAATCTGCAGAATTCGCTGGGGGCGATTTTGGGCCCTGTTTTTACCCAGTTTTCGGCCCAGAAAAGCATATTAGAGCCAGGAAACATGCAGAGACGAGAGACAACATTCATTCCGCATAATTTTAGTTTTAGATCGGATTTTACTCCTTCTCTAGGTTTTCTCTCTACACATTCATAGTTCTCAGGATTTTGATTTTATTGCTTTTGGATTGGGATATTGAGAAGTGTTATTACCTCTGTCAAGACTTCGTCATTCTAGTTTGTTTCCTTACTTGTCACTTACTCTTTTATATCCTTAATTTATTCGGAGTTACCATTGGATTATTTTTTTAGAATTTATTAATACAAGAATTATTTTTATTTTTAATTGGTCTCTTTGATTATTATTATTTATCATGTCTCTCTTTATTTCTCTTCCTTATTTTGTGAAATTTACATTCATAATGAGCGAGTAGTTCCATAACTTGATTGGGAGATGATTGCAAGGAGAACCTTGAGTTGGAACACTCAAGAGAAAAATTATAATTGGGTTTATTGTTGGATCGCCCTCTAGTCACTGACACTAGTCCTTCCCAAGGGAGAGGATTAGGACTTGTGAATAGAAATTGCCTTCCAACTTGCTTGACTTTCCTCTACCTAGTAAGGGATAACTAAGCAGAACAATCTTCAATTATCACTTTTATCTTGGGAGAACTCCATCAAGGATAGGGCTTCCAACTAATCTACTCTCGGTTAAGGTTTTTATTCAAATTACATAAATTCTCTGATTTAATTTCTTGTTTATCAACTCAAACCATTTTAGAAAACATCTGATTAATAAAATAGCATACCTTTCTACAACTCGTTGGGAGACGACCTGGGATTCATACTCCCAGTATTTTAATTCTAATTTTGTGAGAACCCCTTCTAAATTGATAAGTGGATATTTGGTTGGTTAAGAACTATACTTGCAACGCATCTCTTACAGTGAATTCTTAACTCGCCAATTTCTGCCACGTTAATTTTTGGCGCCGTTGTCGGGGAGTTGCAATAGAGTGCTAAGTTATTAATTGGAATTTATTTATTTGCATTTTATTTTATTTTGCTACTATGAGCTGCATGTTTCTTTCGTTAAATGACGCGTTCACTTCCTGATCCAAGCTTGCCAGTATTTGATCCTAAGATCGAAAGAACTATTTTACGTATAAGGCAAGCTCGGCGTCGGTTAGTCCTTCCCAGGGCAAATCTGAAACGTCACGTAAGGAAGAAACAAGCTCCCTTTCTATTGATTCGGTTGATTTACGTGCAGGTGACATGGCAGCACCTAGAAGAGTTACTATCCAGGAGGCTGGAGCCCCTGATTTTACAATGCAACCGTTTCAAGCGCATCATTCAGCAGTGGCTACAGATTTTGAAATAAAGACTACACTGCTCAACATGATGCCTAAGTTTCATAGCTTACCTGCTCAAGAGCCTATCAAGCACCTTAGGGATTTCCAAGCAGCATGTTCTACTGGCAGGCGTGATGGTGCAGAGGAAACTTCTATTCTGTTAAAAGCCTTCCCATTCTCTCTTGAGGGAAAGGCGAGAGAGTGGTACTACACTCAGCCCGCAGCAACTGTTTCTGACTGGGATACGCTTAGAAGAGAATTTTCGAAAAAGTTCTTTCCAGCTGAAATTACTGATAAACTGAGGAAAGATATTTCCATGATTGTTCAAGATGAGTCTGAGACTCTCTACGAATACTGGGAGCGCTTCAACAACCTTCTGGAAGCATGCCCCTACCATATGATTGACAAGATCGTGTTGCTCAGCTACGTCACACAGGGCATGAGGCCCCAAGATAAGACCACATTGGAAAGTGCTAGCAATGGGTCTATGAAAAAGTACAAGACCACTGATGAGGCATGGCAATTGATCAGCGACTTGGCTGAATCTACTAGGAATCACAGGCAGAAACAAGGCCGGTCAAAAGCTGTTGCAGAGGTATCTTGTAGCAAGGAAACTACTGCTCTGACTCAGAGTATATGTGAAATGACCAACTTACTGAAGCAGATGCAGTTGAGTCAACAACAAGCACAACAAAGCCAACAGTTAGTCCCACAGAGAGTGTGCGAGATCTGCGCTGATTATAGCCATTATACTGATGAATGTCCACAGCTCCAACAGGAAGACAACACTGTGGCAGCCACTCATAACTTTTATGACCGCCCCAATCAAGGATACAATCAAGGTGGCAGTTACAACCATGGATGGCAGGACAATTCCAACCAAGGTTGGAGAGATAATTCTAACCAGAGTTGGAGGGACAACAATAACAGAGGAGGCAGAAACAATCAAGGATATTAGAGGTGGAATAATAACAACAATAGGTAGCAGAACCAGAACCAGCCTTACAGAGCACCTCACCTGAGGCAGTCACAAGGACCATAGCACAACCAACAACAAGTTCCGCAGATCACTCAATCTAATTCCTTTCTGAGTGACGAGGCTCTTCAATTCATTGCACAAGGACAAAAGAACGTGGAAAGTTCAGTTAATGGCTTGGCATCCGCTATACAAGCTCTCATCTCTCAGCTGGCATCACCCAATACTTCAAATACTTCAAACACTCAATATGCAAGCTCCAGTGGGATTCCTTCTCAACCCTTACCCAATCCAAAGGGTGGCATCAATGTCATCACCCTAAGGTCCGGAACCACACTGCAAGAGAGGAATCAGGAAGAGCCAATCCCATCAGAACACGCCTCAGCTGAAGAGGTGGTGGAAGTAGAGGATGCTGAAGAAGAAGAGGACGCACAAGACATGGGTGAAGAAGAAGAAGCTCAACCACAGAAAGAAGCACCAAAGGATGCAGACATTGCAGAAAATGCCCTCCCTATTCCATTTTCACAAATTGCAAAGAAGCCCAGGAAGCAGATGGAACTTGATCCCAAAATGGTAGAAATATTCAAAAAGGTTGAGGTGACTGTTCCCCTTTTTGATGTTATTCAGTAGGTACCTAAATACACAAAGTTTCTAAAAGATTTATGTATACATAAAGACAAAATTAATGAATTAGAAACTATTCCTTTAGGTAGTTCTATATCTGCTTTAATGGGAGGTATACCTGAGAAGTGTAGTGATCCAGGTCCATGTATGGTTAATTGTACTATTAGTGGTGTGATATTTTCTGACTGCATGTGTGATTTAGGAGCATGTATTAGTATAATGCCTTTGTCTATATATGATACTTTGAGGCTCCCTCCCTTAAAAAGGTCGGCAGCTCGTTTTGTGTTAGCAGATAAAAGCATTATTACAGTGGTTGGAGTTGCTGAAGATGTATTAATGAGCATTAAGGGGCTCACATTTCCCATTGACTTCTATATCCTGGAGATGCCCCCTAATGACTCAAGAAGGCCATCATCAATCCTGCTTGGAAGACCATTCCTGAAGACTTCAAAGTTCAAGCTGGATGCATTTTCCGGAACTTATTCTTTTGAAATAGATGGCAGAATAGTAAAATTCATTCTAAATGGAGCTATGGAACACCCTCCGGATGATCATTCTATCTCCCAGTGTGACATCATAGATGAAACCGTGGCTGAAGTTCACCAGGAATAATTAGAAGAGAAGTATACAGGACAAGGTCCAAGTGCGGGGACACTTTTAGAGGACAATGAGGGCACTTTGCCATTATCACCAGCTCCGGATGATCCAGAGCCTGGCCATGAGCAGAAATTAGAACTAAAGCCCCTCCCTCCATACCTCAAGTATGCTTACCTTGAGGACAAGCAGAAGTTTTCAGTTATCATTGCAAGGGAACTCACTTCTCAACAAGAAGAACAGCTACTCAGTGTGCTGAGGAAACATAGGAAAGCAATTGGATGGAGCTTGGCGGATATAGTAGGCATCAGCCCTCAAGTTTGTGAGCACCGAATATTCCTAGAAGAGGGAGAAAAGGTTGTCCATCAACCTCAGAGAAGACTGAATCCCACCATCTTAGAAGTTGTCAAGAAAGAAGTGACCAAGCTACTTGAAGCAGATATCATTTACCCCATCTCAGATAGCGAATGGGTCAGTCCAGTACAAGTGATGTCCAAGAAGTCTGGAATCACAACAGTAAGGAATGAGCATGGAGAGCTTCTGACAACTAGAGTGCAGAATTCATGGAGAGTTTGCATTGACTATAGGCGTCTCAACCGAGCCACTCGCAAGGATCATTACCCCTTGCCATTCATTGATCAGATGCTTGATCGCCTGTCAGGTAAATCCCATTATTGTTTTTTAGATGGTTATACAGGCTATTTTCAAATCCATATAGCTCCTGAAGATCAGGAAAAGACTACTTTTACATGCCCTTTTGGCACTTATGCTTATAAGAGAATGCCCTTTGGCTTGTGCAATGCACCAGCTACTTTTTAAAGGTGCATGATGAGTCTTTTCTCTGACCTTATTGAGAATTGTATGGAGGTTTTTATGGATGATTTTTGCATTTATGGTGATTCATTTAGCCTTTGCTTGGATAGTTTATCTAGAGTATTAGATAGATGTGTCAGTACAAACCTTGTATTGAATTTTGAAAAATGTCACTTTATGGTTAAACAAGGGATTGTACTAGGACATATTGTGTCTAATACTGGCATTTCTGTAGATCCAGCAAAGGTGGATGTTATTTCTAGTTTACCTTACCCCTCCTCTGTGAGGAAAGTCCGTTCATTCCTTGGCCATGCAGGTTTTTATCAGAGATTCATTAGGGACTTTAGTAGCACTACCCTTATCCAGGCTACTGCGGAAAGATATTGAGTTCAAGTTCAGTGAGGATTGCAAACAAGCATTTGATAAGCTGAAGACCGCCCTAACTCAAGCTCCAATTGTGAGAGGACCAGACTGGAGCCAGCCATTTGAAATCATGTGCGATGCTTCCAATCATACAATAGGAGCAGCGCTGGCTCAGCGTGAATGTAAGGATTCTTTTGTAATTGCTTATGCGTCTAAGACTTTAGACACAGCTCAGTCTAATTACACTACTACTGAGAAAGAGCTTCTTGCTATTGTTTTTGCTCTAGATAAATTCTGAGCCTATTTACTTGGTATTAAAGTAGTAGTGTACTCAGACCATGCAGCTCTAAAGTATTTATTAGCTAAAAAGGAGTCCAAACCAAGGCTTATACGTTGGATACTGCTACTACAAGAATTTGATTTAGAAATTAAAGATAGGAGTGGTAACCAGAATCTAGTGGCAGACCACTTGAGTCTCCTTGAGCACATTAAGGATACCTCCACTCCTATAAATGATAATTTCCCATTTGATAACCTGCAAGTAGTATTTGAAGTAGTCCCTTGGTATGCACCTGTAGCTAATTATCTAGTTAGCCGCACTTTTCCTCTAAACTTTACTAAGCATCAAAGAGGCAAGCTGAAAAGCGAGTCCAAATATTATATATGGGATGACCCATATTTATGGAGATGTGGTGTTGACCAGGTAATTAGACGGTGTGTGCCCCAATCAGAATTCCAGTCCATTTTAGAGGCCTGCCACTCATCTGAGAGTGGAGGACATTTTGACCCTCAAAGAACAGCTAGAAAAATTCTAGACCGTGGATTCTGGTGGCCTACTCTTTGTAAAGATGCTGCTGAATTTTGTAAATCTTGTTCCCCATGCCAAATGTTTGGTAATATATCCAAGATGGATGAGATGCCTCAACAGATTATGCTTTTTTGTGAAATTTTTTATGTTTGGGGCATTAACTTCATGGGTCCATTTCCGAATTCTAATGGTTATTTTTATATATTATTTGCTGTAGATTACGTTTCTAAATGGGTAGAGGCAATTCCTACCCGCACTGATGATGCTAACACTGTTATTTCCTTTGTTAGAAACCATATTATTTGTCACTTTGGATCACCACGAGCAATCGTGAGCGATCAAGGCACCCATTTTTGTAACAGGAGACTAACAGAATTACTGCAAAAGCATGGGATAATTCATAAAGTAGCAACAGCCTACAACCCTCAGACTAATGGACAAGCCGAGGTGTCAAATAGAGAGATAAAGCGTATATTGCAGAAGATAGTCAAACCTCATAGAAGAGACTGGAGCACCAGGCTACAAGATGTACTCTAGGCATACAGAACTGCATACAAGACACCCATTGGGATGAGTCCCTTCCGCTTAGTTTATGAAAAAGCCTGTCACCTCCCAGTTGAAGTAGAGCACAAAGCCTTTTGGGTAGTAAAGGAGTGCAACATGGGATTTGAGAAAGCCAGAGCTGAAAGAAAGTTGCAACTGCAAGAATTGGGAAGCCTTCGTCTAGAAGCTTATGAGAACTCGAGGCTGTACAAGGAAACGATGAAGGCTGTGCATGATAAGCACATCAAGAGGAGAGAGTTCCAACTTGGAGACTTAGTCCTCCTTTGCAACTCTAGACTGAGGCTCATGCCAGACAAGTTGAGATCAAAATGGGAAGGTCCCTATAGAGTAGAGAAGGCTGAGCCATACGGAGTTTTCCACCTGAGTCAACCTTCAAGATCTGAATTCATCAAAGTTAATGGACATCGCTTAAAGCTATATCATGGTGAGAAGGTGACGAAAAACAAGGAGTTAGAAATCTTCCTCTTGGAGGATCCACCCACAACAGAAGACTGAGCTAGTGGAGCGTCTAACTTAAGGACGTTAAAGCAAAGTGCTGGGTGGGAGACAACCCACCATGGTATGATCGTTCCTTTCTTTCTTCTTAGTTTTATTTTTCAATAACTCTTCTCTTTATTAGCACATTTATTTTGCATCTTCATTTGCACAATTGCATAAAAAAAAAAAGGGGGCACGCGATGCGATAGCTTCGCCGACGCGGCCGCGTCGCAGGTGAGTATGAAAGAAAAATAAATCGAACAGAAAGTCACGCGGGAGCGTGGCTGGAGGTGTGCCTTTGGCACAAACTGACCCACGCGACCGCGTCATTTGGGAAAAATGCGTACCACGCGTCCGCGTTACCCACGCGGTCGCGTGACCTAAAAATCGACCTAAGAAAGGGTGCATGACCGAAAGTTGTGCTGGAGTGGTGCTGGGCTGGCACTAGACGCACAAGCCTTACCACGCGAACGCATGCCCCACACGTCCGCGTCATATTCCAATAGTGGCCACCCACGCGATTGCGTCCACCACGCGACCGCGTCAACCTGGAATTTGGCAACAATGAGTTTCGAACAGAGAGTTGTGCGAGCGCGAGGCTGCCCTCGCGCCAGTAGCACAAAACGAGTCACGCGTCCGCGTGATCGACGCGACCGCGTCGATTCATATGAGCGGAATTCGCGCGAACACGTACCCCACGCGTCCGCGTCACTAGCGCCGCACAGCTTATCCTAATCTGCCAAATATCTTATCTTTCTCTTCCCTAAATCCTATTTTTTTTTCTTTTCCCTCCTTATATCTTTCTTCCCTTTTCTTCCTTCTTCCTTCTTTCTCACTCTCTACTCTCTCTCCCTCACCACCATTACCAAGGTTTTTCTTTTCTTCTTCCTTCCTTACTTTTCTATTCTTCTTTTTATTTTTATGTTTTCTTCTCCTTTTCTTTTTCTTTTTACTTACATTATCCATGATTTCTTTTTCTTTTTTTTCTTTTAATTGGTGTTGAAAATTTATCAGGGTCATTATTATTCCTTATGATTTGCTTGTGGATTGTTAAGGACTTGTTTGGCAATTATACATTATTTTTTAATTTTTAAGGGTTGCTTGCATGTTCAATTTTATACTTCCAATAGCTTATTTATCATGCATGCTATGTTTTTGTGAAAACGCCCATATGACACTATGCACTATTTTGAGATTTTTTTTAATCTACTACTCTATTTGCTGCTTTTCACAAAAACGCTTCTTTTATTTTATTATTTAAATATAATTGTTATTACAAACAGGTTATTAGTTTGAAAGGCTTGGTAATCTAACTTGGACATTGAATGCTTGATCTATGCTACTCATGCCTTTGCCTGCATGCCAATAAACACCTTGCATTTAATTGTCATCATATGCACTTGCTCTATTTCCGTTGATGAGTTTTCACATATAGTCATGACCATGTGTTAACATCTTTCATTTTTTAATGTGCATTAATTACCACCTTTCCCGTTCTCTTCCTTGCTCTATCCCTTTGAATTCAAGCTACTTTCTTTTTTCCCTTTCAGGATGGCCACCAAAAAAAGCAAGGAGAAAGCTACTCCCACACCACCAGCAAGAAGAGGAACAAAAAGAGCATTAGTGGCAGAGCCATCTTCAACTGCAGTTAAGCCCTCAACAAAAAGAATTAAGAGGATTATAAAGGTTGATGAAAAAGAGAAAGCCTTCCCAGCAAAGGACACTGCACGATTTACCAATCGCTACTGTGAGCAGATGTTTCCCATACTGGCAGAAAGGAGTTACAACAACGAATACCTTCTTCTCCTCCCGACCCGTATTGCTGAATTTGTTGAGCTGCAAATGGAACGAAGACAATGGAGTTTCCTACAGAGATAGCCAGGCAGGTTAATCTTTCCTGGGTAGTTGAGTTCTACTCTAATTTCCACCTGCCAACCCTGCAGTCTGTCTATGTCCATCAGAAGCAAGTCCCCATTACAGAAGAGGTCATTCAGCGAGCCCTAGATCTTCCCCCTACTCCAGAAGGACAGGACATATTTCAAGAAGCCTCACTCAAGTGCCAGATGTACCAATTTGACTGGGACGCTATTCTCAGAGTTATCGCACTACCTGGCAGCAGATGGATTTACGGATACCATCGTTCCTGTCCTAAGGGAATATCGGCTTCCGCACTAACCTTGGAGGCTCACGTATGGGCACAGATTATGCCTCATTACGTCTTTCCGAACACCCACGAGTCCTCCTTCACTGCAGACATTGCCGACCCTTACCTTTACCTTGGCCCCATTACAACCTTGAAAAGACCTCATGATATTTGCATTGGTATATTAAATGTTGTTGATTAGTTAGGAGAAAAACAAAAATTAGAAAGCATGATTAGAGAAGGATAAAGTGATTACCCTATACACTAGAGAGACTAGAGTGTACATACATCATCAGTGAGGGTTCAATCCTTAAATTCTATGTTTCCCGCTTTCATGAGCTACCTTCTTGCATTTTTATCTGTTGTTACTGTATAATAATTAAATTAGTGGAATTTGATTTGTTATTGTCTTGAAGAGCTTATTTACTTTTAACCAAGTGGACAAGAATCATATAGTTGCATTAACATATATAGGTTGCATTGCATTGCATGAGTTTTACATGTTCCTACTCATTTATTTTATCTCCTTCAACTAAGCATGAGGACATGCTAATGTTAAGTGTGGAGAGGTTGATAAACCATTATTTTATGGTTTATATTGTGTTTAATTGTGTGGTTTTATCAAATCTTTACCCACTTATTCATTAAATTAGCATGTATTTACAACTCCTTCCCAAAATTACTCCATGGTTGAAAATAACCTTCCTAAAGACTTTTAATTATGTATTTTAATTCTCCTTTATTCCATTCGATGCCGTGATCTGTGTGTCAAGTGTTTCAGATTTTATAGGGCATGAATGACTTGGAGATTGGAAAGGAAGCTTGCAAAAATGGAAGGAACACAAGAAATTGAGGAGATGACCAGCGAGAAGTGACGCGGACGCATGACTCACGCGACCGTGCGAAATAGAGGAAATTGTAGTGACGCGTTCGCATGTCTGACGCGAACGCGTGAATTGGAGGCTGCAAGAGTGACGCGAATGCGTGGACGACGCGCACGCGTGTCAAGGCAAAACGCTAGATGATGCGAACGCGTGGATGACACGATCGCGTGATGTGCGCGACCTGCAGAATCTGCAGAATTCGCTGGGGGCGATTTTGGGCCCTGTTTTTACCCAGTTTTCGGCCCAGAAAAGCAGATTAGAGCCAGGAAACATGCAGAGACGAGAGACAACATTCATTCCGCATAATTTTAGTTTTAGATCGGATTTTACTCCTCCTTTCGGTTTTCTCTCTACACATTCATAGTTCTCAGGATTTTGATTTTATTGCTTTTGGATTGGGATATTGAGAAGAGTTATTACCTCCGTCAAGACTTCGTCATTCTAGTTTGTTTCCTTTCTTATCACTTACTCTTTTATATCCTTAATTTATTCGGAGTTACCATTGGATTATTTTTTTAGAATTTATTAATACAAGAATTATTTTTATTTTTAATTGGTCTCTTTGATTATTATTATTTATCATGTCTCTCTTTATTTCTCTTCCTTATTTTGTGAAATTTACATTCATAATGAGCGAGTAGTTCCATAACTTGATTGGGAGATGATTGCAAGGAGAACCTTGAGTTGGAACACTCAAGAGAAAAATTATAATTGGGTTTATTGTTGGATCGCCCTCTAGTCACTGACACTAGTCCTTCCCAAGGGAGAGGATTAGGACTTGTGAATAGAAATTGCCTTCCAACTTGCTTGACTTTCCTCTACCTAGTAAGGGATAACTAAGCAGAACAACCTTCAATTATCACTTTTATCTTGGGAGAACTCCATCAAGGATAGGGCTTCCAACTAATCTACTCCCGGTCAAGGTTTTTATTCAAATTACATAAATTCTCTGATTTAATTTCCTGTTTATCAACTCTAACCATTTTATAAAATATCTGATTAATAAAATAGCACACCTTTCTGCAACTCGTTGGGAGACGACCTGGAATTCATACTCCCAGTATTTTAGTTCTAATTTTGTGACAACCCCTAGTAAATGGTAATGAATTGAAATGATAAAGTGGTCTTGGCAAGGTTTGGTGATCAAGGGTCTCTATCCTTATCACTAACCACAATATGAGAATTGGCAATGATCAATCCCATTAAATCATCCTCCAACTTAGTAAAGGAAAGTCAAATAGGCTATATCAATCCTAATCCATAAGTCTTAGCTCTCCACTAATCTAATTAATGAGAACTAGAGTTAATGGCTCTAACCATCAATTACTTGGACATTAGTAACTCAAGAGTTCCTAAGTTACCATCCCAAGCCAAGAACATAAAAGTCTAAACTAAAATCCTCTCAAGCATTTCTTCAAAGACTTGGGGGGCATGAAATGAAAATATAGAAAATTAATAAGAAAATATTGAATCTAAACAATCAATTGCAACATCAATAAAAACAAATGAAGGAAAGAGTATTAAACATAAAATACCTCAACTTGCATTAATAAGAGAATTGAATCTAACATGGAGAATCCATAAACTAAATTGGAACTTAAAGTAATCAATAAGGGAAACAAATAAACTAGAATGCTAGAGCAATTAGGAGTAGAAAAGAAACTAATTTGAAATAAGATAGAATTCAGAAATCAAAAGGGGAATAAAACTAATACCCTAAAATCTAGAGATAGGAGAGAGCCTCTCTCTCTAAAAACTACATCTAAACCTACTAATTTCTGAATGAATGATTCAATGATTGATTCCTCCATTCCCCCTTCAGTCCTTGGTCTTTTTAGCCTTTTTTCTCCAAAGATTGGCTTCAAAACTGGGCCAGAAGCCCTCCTGAAATTGCTGGGTGTGATTTCATTAAAGGTGTTAGCGTGGGCATCGACACGTACGCGTATAGCGCGCGTACGTGTCCCTGAAGTAGTGCGCGATCCGTGCGCACGCTGCGCGTCCATAAGCGCGTTCCAAATCCTTGGCTTTTCATGATTTCTTCACTTTGCATGCTTTCTCTTCACTCCTTTGATCCATTCCTAGCCCCTTTCAATCTGAAATCACTAACAAACACATCAAGGCATCTAATGGAATTAAAGGGGGATTAAAATTATCAAATTAAGGATTTAAAAGCATGTTTGCACACTTAAGCAAAAATTATGAGATAATCACAAAACTGTGCTATTTCATTGAGTAAATGTGAGAAAAGGTTGACAAAATACTCTAGATTCAACACAAGATAAGTCTTACAAATGGGGTTTATCAAACTCTCCACACCTAAATCTTAGCATGTCCTCATGCTAAACCAAGAAGGGAACAAGGGGTATGACATTTTTTTAATGCAACTAAACTATATGCAAGCTACCTAAATGCAACTACTTATTATGAATGTAAATGCTTAAGCCAAAACAAATCAACCTTCCAAGAGAACATATGTAAGCATAAGGGATAAGGCAGTAGGAATTAAATCCAACCCACAATTGCGTTGAATTATCAAAAGGTTTCACAAACTTGCAAGAATATAGAAAATAGGGGTGAATACATGTGATTGAGCAATCGAACCCTCACCGAATGTGTATCCGCTCTAGTCACTCAAGTGTTTAGGGGTTGATTCACTCTAATCTTCTCTAGTCATACTTTCTAAAACTTTTCTCTTCATCTAACCAATCAACAAATATCTAGTGTACAAATGCAAACATCATGAGGTCTTTTCAAGGTTGTAATGGGGCTAAGGTAAGGGTGAGGGTATATGTATAGTCAAGTGAGCTGTAAATTGAATCTTTGACTAACTTAAACTCTCAACTAACACACACACTCTATGTACTTCTAAAATTATGCCTAGCAACTCATAATCTCACTTTTGTATTTTTCACATACTCATGTATTTGAATGCTCTTTTAGTTTATCTCATATGCATTGATCTTTTTATTGAACTTAACATTTGGGGTGATTTTATTCCCCTATATTAAAAATATTATTATCATCATCATCATCATCATCATCATCATCATCATCATCATCATCATCATCATCATCATCATCATCATCATCATCATCATCATCATCATCATCATCATCATCATCATCATCATCATCATCATCATCATCATCATCATCATCATCATCATCATCATCATCATCATCATCATCATCATCATCATCATCATCATTATTTGAAAGCATAGTAAACCAATGCATATGATTTTCATAATTTCACATGAGTAGCACCTAAATTCTCAATATCTGTCAATGAAACAATACATACTCTCATCAACCAAGGTTCCCACATTTTCTCACACTTAATTGACACACAATCTCTATCTTAAGCTAACCAAAGATTCAATTGGGGTAATTACTTGTTTTTCCACTTAAGGCTAGTGATGTTGTAACATAAAGAACAATTAGGGGTTAAAAAGGCTCAAAGTGGCAAACAAAGATAAATGAAAGGGTAGGCTATTTAGGATAGGTGAGCTAATAACAATTAATGACCTCAATCATATGTATGCATGAATATACACTAAACAATGGACATATAGAATAAAGCAAAGCAGAGATTATAATCATAGAGAAGAAAACATACAAGAAGAAAAATCATGGTTAAATAATGTAACCATCTAATCAAACTCAAAATCTCACAGGTTGTGTGTTCTTAGCTCAAAACATGCTTCACAAAATACTGAATTCAAGCAAGTTCATCAAAAGTTTCCAATCAATTGGGGTGATACCCTATAGATAAATTCCTTGAAAAATCTCATTGTTTGACTAAGCTTATTCTAAATGTAATGTTGTTATTGAGAAATTCTAAAAATTCTTTAGTTTATCCCCTTTTTCAACCAACACAAACTTCATATGCAAAAGGCTAAACTAGGCTCAATAATCCACATTTTTTTCATATCACAACTAAAAGCTGAAACCAGTTGTATAAAGCAAAAGTGCAAATCCAACAAGCTAAATAGAAGTATCCACAATACTGATATATACAATAATCCAAAAAGTGCAAAATAAGGCAAAATAACATGAACTAAAAGATAAATGTCCGAAAAGAAAAGAAAAAATGTTCACCACAATAGAGCTATCCACCGACGGCGACGATGGTGACCTCCCCACACTTAAAATGAAGCATCGCCCTCGATGCTACTGCTCGGGCTCAGGATGGGGGTCAACGGTCACATCTGGCTACTGGGGCTAAGGCTGTGGCTCCGCAGGGGGCTGCTGAAGCTTCGGGAGGGCCTGTGTCTTTGGAGGTGCCTCTGGCTGAGCTGGCCCCTCCTCGTGCTGCTCCTCCTCAGAAGTGAAAGAGTCGAGGAGAGGGGGAAACTCAACACCCAGTGCGACAAACATCTGATTTATCCTGTCAAGGCGTCGCATGATGCGGCGCTCACTCCGCTCCATAAAGCGGAAGAGATGTTGCACCACAAGATATGTCAGCTGGGGTGCAGGTGGAGATACGTCGGCTGGGGTGCTGGTGGTGGTGGTGGTGCTACTGGTGCTAAGGGTCCTGCTGCCGCGGAGGAAGAAGAAGGACCTGCTGCTGGTAATGCTTTGGCGCGGGCTCTAGAAGCACGCCGGGATGGGGGCTTCTCATGCACCCACGTCCCCCACAGAATAACATCCTCCTCGCCGTCGTCTGGGGGGAGTGGTGATACGTCATCCTCTCTCCATGGAGCACCGGCTAACTCAGCCATCCTGGTGACCAGAGTGGGGAAGGGGAGTAAGCCCCGAATATGAGCTCGCCACATGTACTGCTAGATCAGTCGGAGGAAGTATACCTCCTTCCCCTCCATAACACATCCGATCAAGACGAGCATGTCGATCGGAATCTCAGTGAAGTGTGTAGTAGGCATGACATAGGAGGCAAAGATCTGCTGCCATGTACGAGCCTCTCTGGATAAGTGAGCAAATAGCATCCCCTTGGGTCTCTTGTTCTCAGCATTCATCACCCAAGGGGCCTCAGGGGTGGCAATAACACACCTCAGGGCGTCATAGTCAAAGGTCATACAGTTCATTACTATCTCCGCCTGCTGATATGCACATGTGTCACCGGTCCGAGGTAGACAATGGAGGGCATCCTTAATGGCAACCTCTGTAACTAGTATCTGACCTCCCCACAGATAAACCGACTCAAGGGTCCCTCTGAAGAAATTGCAGTAAAATTCCTTGATCCAAGAGGTGTTCACCCGACCTAACTCTCTGTCAACAAAGCCCAAACCCAGCTCCTGAATGCGGGCCTCAATGGATTGCCTCAGGTCTTCGGGAAGGGCCAGCTTCTTCTCAATGTTAAGATTTTTCTTCCGATAGTTGGGGAAACGAAGCTCACAATATAGGTTAGAAAACCTGTCTGTGTCTGTAGGTGGCAGCTGTTGATCCGCTTTGTCCTTCTCTGAAAGCGAATTTTTAGCATAATGGGCGAGAGCAGAAAGAGTGGAGGCGGGAGGTGTTTTCCTCTTCCTAGAGGTAACTTTGGCCTTCCCTCGGTCAGCCATCCTGAAAAACAGATATAGCAGGATATAAACAATTAAGCCAAGTAGATGCAATCATTGCTGATTAAATAAGAATTGGTGCATAACAGCATATAAAAGGGAAACAAGTCATCAACAACGCCATGGTCATTAAATGTGCAATAATTGGTGTTGCAAAAATTAAAATGCATTTTGTGTAACGAAGGCAAGTTAAGAACCAAGTTGAATGAGAAGGGTTACACAAGCGCGAAGTGTACCAATCATTGCAAAAGAATGAGCCATGTTCAAGGTTCAAAGCATATCACGGGAAGCAAAACAGACAGGGGAATGCTAACCAAAGTAGCCTAGGAATTGAGCTCGGTGTGAGATAGGTAGATCCCAAATCAAAAGTGCAAAGTTCAATGCCTAGGGTGCAAGGTGGAGAACAAAATAATTTTTAAAAATTTTGGGCAGCATTCCGGCTGTAAGTCGGACGTTCCCGGGTAGCAAAAAAGCAGCAAAAATTACATATGAGGCATTAAAGCATAAGTTCAGGTAGCAGCAAGTACAATTTCACAAGTAAAGTGCAGCAAGGCAGCATGGAAAAGCAGCAAAGCAGTAACAAAAGTGACATAGGGCATTACCACACAACAACCAAGTAATTGGCATGCAGAGAGTAAACAGGAACGGAGCACTTATCAGGCTTACAATTCTCTAACCACAACCTAACTACCTAAGAGCATGCAATGCTATCTAACCAAACAAGTAGAATGAATGATGAGGCTAACTAAAATTAATCAAGAAAAAATAAAGAAAGTAAAACAGAGAGGCAGTGACGAGGCACGGGAACTTGGAATGCAGAAGTAGAATTGGGAAAGGAAAGGGGGGAAAGATAGCAGTGTCGCGCAGCAGTGGTG
>NC_029791.2:51633897-51638838 GCF_000816755.2 Arachis ipaensis
GGTGGCAATGGAGGTTTGGAGGGGGAAGGGGTAACGTTGGGGAAGGAGAAGACGCGAATGGTAGGGCTTTTGCGTCCCTGGGGGGGTTATAGATTTCAAATCCACGCGTACGTGTACTGTACGCGTCCGCGTGTGTGGGTGAAAGGAGAAGTGGACGTGGAAGCGCCAGGCGCGCCTACGCGTGGGTATGGAAAGGCTCATGGATGCGGACGCGTGATGTACGCGTCCGCGTGGGGGAATTTTGTGCTAAACTCACGCTGCCAGCGCCGTTTGGGCGCAACTCTCTGTTCAGGTTGGTGGGGGCGAAAGTGACGCGTGACGCGTGCGCGTCAAGCACGCGCACGCGTGGTGTGCCAAAATTGTAATGGACGCGTGCGCGTAAAAAACGTGTACGCGTGGGGCTAATTGTGCCCCTAGCACGCCAGCCGCATGATTCCATTAGAACTTTCTGTTCGTTAGATGGGGGAGGCAAAATTGACATCGATGCCCACGCGAGATTGCCCCCCCTTTTTTATGCAAAGTGCAGACTAAATGTATTTATGCAGGACTTAACACGGACGACAATAACAAAGAACTAATATCAAAATTGAATGATCATACCATGGTGGGTTGTCTCCCACCTAGCACTTTTAGTTATTGTCCTTAAGTTGGACATTTGATGAGCTCCCTGTCATGGTGGCTTGTGCTTAAACTCGTCCAGGAATCCCCATCAATATTTGTACTGGAAAACCTCCGGGGTCCCAAACTAGGCGCATACAGCCGTCAATCAATGTAAAGCAAGTGACAAGGCCCCAAGAGTGTTGATTTCTAGAACGAATTCCGGGGTCCCAAATCTTTCTTTTGCATCCGTTTACATTTTGATCATCATTGTTCCAACCGGATGGCAAGCAATCTGAATTCTCAAGGGGGTACCCAAACGACCTCCTAGACCCATTCAATCGAGCTCTACACCAATCCTGACACTTCAACTTGGAGTGTGCAACCATACTGAACCTTGCATGACAATTCCTACCATTAACCATTTCCCTCTTGCTCTTAAAGCCACAGAGATCTAAGTTGACCATTTGTTTCAAGTAAACCATATTCAAGTGGGAAAGCAAAGGTTGAGGATAAGAATTTTACCCACTTGAATGTTGTATTGGATGGTAATGGCTTCAGGAGAGGTGTTTCTAATGATCTTGCAAGCTCTACTCCATGGTGCTCCTCTTGGAATTCTTCCAGCTCTTTGCAAGCCTTTTCAACTGCAACCACAACCTCATCAAATTCTTCAAATTCTTCCCCGTCACTCAAGTCATAAGTTGGAGGTTGAGAAAAGTCTACCTCCGCATCACCGTCAGATTCACTCGGGGAAGGTTCTTCAAAATCAAGGGATTCAGTTGTGGATGCAAGTTCATCGCTAGGGAGTTGGAATGTGGGATTTTCATTACCAAGGGAACTTGTTTCTTGTTCTATTCCACCCAATACCTCGTAAGGAATATGCCGTGGAGGTTGTGCACTGGCCTCTTTGACATCGAATTCAAGGTTTTTAGAGGGATACTCTACAACCTTCGATTCCCATGGAGGTTCGGTGTCTCCTAAGTCTTTAACTACTTCCTCCTCTTCTTTGGCGAGCATAGCTTCTTCCAATTGTTCCAATACAAAGTCATGCTCCTCACTGTCCACCGGAGTTCCTAGTGTCTCCTTCATGCTACGTTTCTCATTAGATTCCCCACATGAAGCCATGGGGGTTCCTTGAGCATCCAAACGTTGGGGAGCTAATCGATTTACCACTCGCTTCAGTTGATGAAGGGTTGCATGAAATTGATCCACAGTTTCCTTGAAATGATTCCTTGGCTCTTATTCCTCTTGGGTAACTTGATTAGGATTATATGGCTCATGGATCGATGGATATGGGGGAGGTGTATATGGAGAAGGTTGTTTTTAGGAGTAATTGGATTGGAATTGGGCTGGTTCTATATATGGTTCATATGGCTCGTAAAGTGGTTGGTATGGTGGGTAAGGGTTAGGATCATACGGTGGTGTTTGGTAACACGGGGCTTGTGAGTATGGTGGTTCAAGGTTATGTTGAGGAGGGGGTTCATAGGCATATAGTGGGCGTTGATTGTCACGGAAGGATCCACCATAACTATTGTCTTGATATGCATCATAGAACGGTTGTTGCTCGTAGTGCATTGGAGGGGTTGTTGCCAAGAGGGTCGATCAAATCCTCGTGGCACCTCCCATCTTTGATTGTCCCAACCTTGATGCATATTCTCATTGTAATCTCCTCTTCCTGCAACATAATTGTAACCAAACTCATAGCCAAAGGGGTGAGAATTCATAGTAACTAATAAGAATTAAAAACAAATGCAAACAAACAAGCAAAAGCAAATATTTACAATAACCAATAATAAGGCACACGTTTGCAATTCCCCGGCAACGGCACCATTTTGATGAACGGAATTTTGTGTGGTCTAGAATTCACAAATATATTCTCGTTGAAAGTATAGTTCCTAAACCAACAATAATCCTTTCATACAAAAGTTTGGTTGTCATAAGTAACAAACCCCTTAAAAGTAATAACCGAAGTATTTGAACCTCGAGTCGTCTCTCAAGAAATCACAGGGAAGTGTTCTTGTTATTGGTTATGAGTTGTATATTTTGGGGGTTTTGGGGTAAGAGAACAAGAAAAAGTAAATGGTAATGAATTGAAATGATAAAGCGGTCTTGGCAAGGTTTGGTGATCAAGGGTCTCTATCCTTATCACTAACCACAATATGAGAATTGGCAAGGATCAATCCCATTAAATCATCCTCCAACTTAGTAAAGGAAAGTCAAATGGGCTATATCAATCCTAATCCATAAGTCTTAGCTCTCCACTAATCCAATTAGCGAGAACTAGAGTTAATGGCTCCAACCATCAATTACTTGGACATTAGTAACTCAAGAGTTCCTAAGTTACCATCCCAAGCCAAGAACATAAAAGTCTAAACTAAAATCCTCTCAAGCATTTCGTCAAACACTTGGGGGATATGAAATGAAAATATAGAAAATTAATAAGAAAACATTGAATCTAAACAACCAATTGCAACATCAATAAAAACAAATGAAGGAAAGAGTATTAAACATAAAATACCTCAACTTGCATTAATAAGAGAATTGAATCTAACATGGAGAATTCATAAACTAAATTGGAACTTAAAGTAATCAATAAGGGAAACAAATAAACTAGAATACTAGAGCAATTAAGAGTAGAAGAGAAACTAATTTGAAATAAGATAGAATTCAGAAATCAAAAGGGGAATAAAACTAAGACCCTAAAACCTAGAGAGAGGAGAGAGCATCTCTCTCTCTAAAAACTACATCTAAACCTACTAATTTCTGAATGAATGATTCAATGATTGATTCCTCCATTCCCCCTTCAGTCCTTGGTCTTTTTAGCCTTTTTTCGCCAAAGATTGGCTTCAAAACTGGGCCACAAGCCCTCCTGAAATCGCTGGGTGCGATTTCATTAAAGGTGTCAGCGTGAGCATCGACGCGTACGCGTACTGCGCGCGTACGCGTCCCTGGAGTAGTGCGCGATCCGCGCGCACGCATACCGTGCGCGCTCGCGTCCATAGGCGCGTTCCAAATCCTTGGCTTTTCATGATTTCTCCACTTTGCATGCTTTCTCTTCACTCCTTTGATCCATTCCTAGCCCCTTTCAATCTGAAATCACTAACAAACACATCAAGGCATCTAGTGGAATCAAAGGGAGATTAAAATTATCAAATTAAGGATCTAAAAGCATGTTTTCACACTTAAGCAAAAATTAGGAGACAATCACAAAAGTGTGCTATTTCATTGAGTAAATGTGAGAAAAGGTTGACAAAATGCTCTCGATTCAACACAAGATAAGCCTTACAAATGGGGTTTATCAGTTATCTTATATTCTTGACCTTTTAATCCTGCTTTCGGTTTAGTTAAACTTATGACCTTGGTTTTCTTAGCACGCAAGTAATCCCGATTCAGGAGCATTGCGCTTTTTATTTTGCGATTTTGTTTTATCCGTTTTCGAGGCTCCTCGTATACTATATTCCTTTTCAATATTATTGTGTATGTATTTTATTTTAAAGATCGTAATACTATACCACCTCTATTTTATAACTTAAGCGTAAAGTTTTATGTGATAGGGTGTTACATATAACATGCTTGTTTAGTAATTATATAAAACTACTCTGTAGTTTCAATCTTCTTGATTTTTTGGTAGATAATTTTATTTATATAGTTTCAATCTTCTTGATTTGCTAGATAATTTTATATTGTTTATATATAAATATTGAATTTACTTTTATTTGAATATACACTTATATTTAGATTATTGATTTCTTTAATCTCTAATTCACTTAAGATTATAATAAAAAAAATCTCAAACTTAATAAGTAATTCATAATGATGTATTTTGTATATTTAATTTTTTTTAATTGTTTATCCGATATTCAAAACTTTTTTTAATTCAGACTAGATCCAGGTTGTGCACCTAGTTGCAGTGGATGGGTTCTAATGGAGATATATAATTACACACACTAAACTTCGAAAAATAAATTTAAGTCGTTTACTATTCGGACAACTGCATACTTAACTAAGAACCTTACTTTATATTATATATAAATATCTAAAAGACTTGATTTATTAAAAAAAAAAATTGTCCTTTAATTATACGAAGTCATTATACATATTTACACTAAGACCAAAGTTTTCTATTAATAGCTTGACCAGTGGAATTTTAAACGAGAGAATTTTCTAAATGACGTTAACGCAAAATTTTTCTTTAAAGTTTACACTTACATGTTTAGATAGAAATATATAAAAAGAATTGAATTACGTATCTTTCTTTTATTATTGCTATAGATATATAGAGTATGATGTCAACCAAAATTTTTAAATTTTATTTTATCATATTTCAAAATAGAGATATCTAAT
>NC_029791.2:51639018-51646441 GCF_000816755.2 Arachis ipaensis
TATATCTGGCACATTTTTAAATTTAAATAAAAATACTTTATTTATCATTTTAAACCGAAGTAATAATATTTACAATTTAAACATTACATTATGTTTTTATAATTACTGAATGTGAAAATAAATTTTAAATAGTTTACAAAAATTAAAGCAAATTTTTTTTCACATATTACCAAAAGAAAGAACTTTAGTCGGAGACAAATAAAAAAAAACTATGATAAAATTGATGTAAATTAAAAAAAAAATTTACATCAAAAAATATATTAAAAAACAATACATAAAACAAGACCTGTGATTACTGATGAGCCAAGCCATAATTTTTGTTACTCATAATTATCTATTAAATTACGTTATTAATAATATTTTATAACTCAAAATTGTTAACGATATATTTAAAAAAAGTTTTTACAAATTTAGACACCTACAAAATTAGATGGTTTGACAAACTTTTTATTAATACCTTTGCTAATAGGTTTAGCTTAAAATGTAAGATATGAAATTATAGATAATAAATTTTGGAAGCTCTATAAAGTTTAAAATAATATGGATTACAAAGTACAAGATTCACATTTTACAAGAAGATCTCACTTTGTCGGAATATCGACAATCTTTCCATCTTGGATCATCTTAAAGGTCCCAATGGTAGAAGTGTCAAAATCGGGAGCAAGGAAAATGACTTGGGCTTCGATCGCCTCCTTGGTAGCTAGTGCGCAAAAATGAAAATCGCATAGCTAAACTGGCAAGTGCACTGAATTGTCCAAGTAATATCTCAGGTGAGTGAGGCTCGAAAAGGATTGTTAGATTGAGCAAGTTGTGATTACTATGCATATCTTAGTCAGGCGAATGAAAAGTTGATTGTTGTTGTTGTAGGGGTATAAACAAAACAATAAAGAAAAGACGTAGAAACAATGATAGGAAATCAGTTAAGGCCTCGGAGGTGCTTGTTCTTCTGGATTAAGACTTCTTACTAACTACTTCAACAACGAATGATTCATTTAATGGCAAGGCTGTAAGTGATTAAAGTCAGGACCAGTGGTCATTAATCTCCTCAGATCCACATCAAACGCCATGCCAATGGTCATTTAATCTGAACGAGAGTGAAGCTCTAGCAATTCAATCTCTGATGATCCTACTCAAAACGCCACAGACAAGGTCTGATCTTTTGGATCGGAGAATGAAGCTCAGGATTCTAGCCTTAGCACCACAGAGACCTCAATTACCCATGACTAACGAGATTTTATGTCACATATCCCAATTAGCCTAGATAACTTGTTGGAACCCGTGATGCATTCTCAAGCTGCAGTTCAATACTATCCCGCCAAGGACTCGCAAGAACTCATGTAGAATGAGGGGTCATAGGCCAGTTCCATCCCAAATTCATAAGGATGAAGAACGAAACTGCATCATAGAATGGAATCAAACATGTATTAAAGTAGAAAAGTAATAATATTAATCCATGGGAACGAGCAGAGCTCCTATCCTTAACTTAGGAGGTTTAGCCGCTCATATTTTACAGAAAAGATCAGTTCTGAGAAGCTGAAGAGAAAAAGTCCTCCAACAAAAGGTGATCTTCCTTCTATTTATACTAATAACTAGACTAAAAAGATATTAATAATAATTAAAAATTACAAAAATGAAATAGACTAAGCTAAAGGTGCAAAAATCCTCTTCTGGGCCCACTTGGTGAGTATTTGGGTTGAGCTTGGCGTCCAACTTGGAGGAGTAGGCGTTGAACGCCCACTAGGGGGTGTCCACACTGCCTTGATGCTCCCTTGGTGGCGTTGAATGCTAGTCTTGGACGTTCAACGCTGGCTTTGGTCCTCTTGGAGCGTTGAACGCCAGAAAGGGGGTAAGTTGGGCGTTAAACACCTAGTTTGGGCAGTCATTTCCAAAGAAAGGTATAGACTATTATATATTTCTAGAAAGTTCTGAAAGTTAGTGATAAACCACTATTTCATGGTTTATCTTGTGCTCAATTGAGTGGTTTTTTATCAACTCTTTGCCCACTTATTCATACTATTCGCATGGTTTTACATTTGCCTTCCTAATTATGTGCTTTGATTGAAAACATGCTTCTTTGGCCTTAAGTTCCCTATGTTTAATCCTCTCTTATTACCATTAGATGCCTTGATATGTGCGTTAAGTGATTTCAGAGATTACAGGGCAGGAATAGCTTGGAGGATGGAAAGGAAGCATGCAAAAGTGGAAGGAATACAAGAAGTTGGAGGAACTGCAAAGCTGTCCAGCCTGACCTCTTCGCACTAAAACATTCATAACTTGAGCTATAGAGGTCCAAATGATGCGATTCCAGTTGAGTTGGAAAGTTAACATCCGGGGCTTTGATCTGATATATAATATGCCAAAGTTTTCCTGACTCTAAGCGATGCGAACGCGCGCTCCACGCGGATGCGTCGCAGTGACGAAAATCAGCGTGGCAGATTTCTTCTCCAGCGATTTCTGGGCTGTTTTCGATCCAATTTACGGCCCAGAAAACACAAATTAGAGGCTATAAAGTGGGGGAATCCATTCATTCATAATCATCAGCTTATACATTCACTTTTCATAATTTAGATGTAGTTTTTAGAGAGAGAGGTTCTCTCTTCTCTCTTAGGATTTAGGATTAGGAATCCTCTTAAAGGATTTAGGATTTCTTCTTCATCACAGATTCAATGTTCCTTTTATTTATTTTTCCAATTTGGTTTATAAATTTTCATGTTTGACTTGATTTCTTTTATTTAATGCAATTTGAGGTACTTCAGATTTATCACTTCTTCCATTGTTTGTTATTAATTAATGTTCTAAGTTAGATCCCAACTTAATTTTGGAGTTGATTGATATTTGGAGACCCTTGAGTTGAATTACTCAAGAGTTAAATTGTAATTGGGTTTATTGTTGCTGGCTCTCTAGTCACTAACGCTAATCCTTCCCAAGGGAGAGGATTAGAACTTGTGAATAGAAGTAGACTCCCAACTTACTTGACTTTCCTTTACTTCACTTGGTAAAGGATGACTAAGTAGAAACAACCATCAATTATGAATTGATCTTGAAAAAAAAATCCAACAAAGATAGAACTTCCAATTAATCTCTCCTAATCAAGGCTTTTAATTTAATTACAAAAAATCTCTTATTTATTTTTATTGCTTTATAATTATATCTGTGCCCATTGCCCAAACTCCAAAACCCCTAATTTACAAGACTCATAACCAATAATAAGAACATACCTCCCTACAGTTCCTTGAGAAGACGGCCCGAAGTTTGAATACTTCGGTTATCAATTTTAAAGGGGTTTGTTACTTGTGACAATCAAAACGTTTGTAAGAAAGGACTTTTGTTGGTTTAGAAGCTATACCTGCAACGAGGATTTATCTGCGAATTTCTAGACCACGCAAAAGTTCTTTCTTCAAAATGGCGCCGTTGCCGGGGAATTGCAAACGTGTGCCTTATTATTGGTTATTGAAAATATTTACTTTTTA
Source organism: Arachis ipaensis (assembly GCF_000816755.2). Lineage (NCBI taxonomy): Eukaryota > Viridiplantae > Streptophyta > Magnoliopsida > Fabales > Fabaceae > Arachis > Arachis ipaensis. The sequence continues at coordinate 51,642,489 of NC_029791.2, forward strand.
CTTGTTTATTTGTTTTTATTTTTGCTTTTTCATAAATTAAGAGGTTATTGGTTTTTATTTAGTTACTAAAAATTTTTCAAAAAAAATGTTCTTGGTGTTCATCTTGATCTTCGAATTGTTCTTCGTGTTCATCTTGATCTTCGAGTTGTTCTTAGTTATTTTCTTTGTTTTGATCTAAAAATTTTAAGCTTTGTGTCATTTTATTGTTTTTCTCTTTCCTTATTAAATTCAAAAATTCAAAATTTAAAAATCAAATTTCAAAATTCAAATTTAAAAATTTTCAAAATTCAATTAAAAATTTTTCAAATTTCAAATCTCAAATTTCAAAATTCAAATTTCAAAAATTTAAAATTCAAATTTCAAAAATTTCAAAATTTAATTTTCAAATTCAAAATTTAAATAACCTTTTAATTTAAAATTTATTTTTATTTTTATTTTCGTTTTTAATTTTTATTTGCTACTATGAACTCTCACCCCTTTGGCTATGAGTCTGGTTACAATTATGTTGCAGGAAGAGGGAAGAGGAAATTACAATGAGAACAGGCATCAAGGTTGGAACAATCAAAGATGGAAGGAGTGATGCGTGAGCATCTTGTCTATCTTTTCTTAGTGAATTTGCATCTAAATTGTTGAATTTAATTAAGAATTAATTATATTTTAGCCACTATGGATGCTATTTTGAGTTTTGTACAATACCGTTTATTTTAGGTAGCATTTGGCGAAATTTGATGGAATTTCTGCAGAGAAAGAGAAGAAGCCAAGGAGATGACCAGCGAATACCGATGCGGACGCATGGCTCACGCGACCGCGCGGAATGAAGAAAATCACAATGACGCGATCGCGTGGATTGGAATCTGCACAAATGACGCGAACGCGTGGACGACGCGAACGCGTCACATGCGCCACGTGCAGAAAAAGTAGAAAAACGCTGGGGTGATTTCTGGGCTGTTTTGACCCAGTTCTTAGCCCAGAAATCACAGATTAAAAGCTGCAGAATGGACAAATCAAGTGGTCCCACCCATCAGCTGAAGACTTGTTAATTAATTCGAATTTTAAATTCAAATCTTATTTTAGAAATTTGATTTTTAAATTATTAGGATTAGTTATAAAAGGGATCCCAATAGGGTGGTTCCGGAAGAACATTTTCCACAACATTATTCCATACAAATTTACATTTCATATTTCATGAGCAACTAATCCTCCATTGTTAAGGTTAGGAGCTCTGTCTATTGTATGGATTGATAATATTAATTTTCTATTTTAATTCATGTTTTGATTTATATTTCAATAATTATTTTCGTTCTTTATTTTATGAATTTTGGAGGAGACTAGGAAGGTCTAAGGAATTAGGGTCTAGTCACAAATAGTTTGCCATGAATTAAATCTTACATAATTAAAATTAGTTAATAAGAAAAGTCAATCCAGAAAATAGATAACTCTGAAGCCTTAACTATCTTCTCCATATTTTTTTTCCAAAGTATTTACTTGCCTTTCTTTAATATTTTTGATATTGTTTAATGTCTTTGAACTCCTAACACTATTTTCTGTCTGTCTAACTAATCCTATCAAACGCTATTGTTGCTTAATCCATCAATTCTCGTGGGATCGACCCTTACTTACGTAAGGTATTACTTGGTACGACCCGGTGCACTTGCCGGTTAGTAAGTGTGGTTGTAAATATCCGCATCAAGTTTTTGGCGCCGTTGCCGGGGATTGACTGTGATTAACAACTATTAGTTACTTGATTGGTTAGATTAGACGTTTTGATTTTAATTAGTTTTATTATCTTTATTATTAATTTTTATTTATTTTAATTCCCGTAAAAAATTTTTTTTCTTCTTTTTCCTTTGTTCTTTCGTTGATAACCCCCTCCCCTGTTCCCTGTTTTAATTTTCATACTTTATTTAACCTTTGAATTTTGTTTTCAAACCTGCGTCCATTTTTTTTATCTTCCTTTTTATTTTTATTTTTAATTTCCGAAAAAAAAAAGAAATTTATATTTTAGTATTAATATTTTTTCTTAATTTCTGAAATTAAGTTTGGTTTTTCTATTTTAATTTTCCTGTTTAATTTTTCTTTTTAATTTTCAAAATTTTTATTTATTTTCAATTATTATTTTCGAAATTTTATTTATTTATTTAGTTAGTATTTTTATTTTATTATTTTACACAGGTTACCTCACATGGACTTCTCTGCACTCTGACGTAGAGAGTCCCATTTTTTCTTGTTTTCTGCTTGTGTATGCGCATAAATAGAGACAAAGAATATCTCTTAGACTTTGATCCTGAACCTGAAAGAACTTTCAGGCGACGTTTACAACAAGCAAGACTTTGCAAGGCTGCAGAATCCACTATGGCAAATAATAATGCTAATGCCAATGTGGTAAATCTGAATGGGGATGATCAGCAGAGAAGAGTGCTTGGCTCTTATTCTGCCCCTACTGCGGATCTCTATGGAAAAAGCATTGTGGTGCCTCCTATAACTGCAAACAACTTTGAGTTGAAGCCACAATTGGTCACCCTGGTGCAACAAAACTGCCAGTATTATGGACTTCCTCATGAAGACCCGAATCAATTTATATCTGATTTTCTACAGATATGTGATACTGTAAAGACAAATGGAGTGAACTCAGAGGTGTACAAACTCATGCTTTTTCCGTTTTCTCTGAGGGATAAAGCAAAGTTATGGCTAGATTCACAACCAAAAGAGAGTCTAAATACTTGGGACAAGGTAGTTACAGAGTTTCTCACTAAATTTTTCCCACCAAAGAAGCTGACTAAGCTTAGGTTAGAGGTTCAGATCTTCAGACAGAAGGAGGGAGAAACACTTTATGAAGCTTGGGAGAGATACAAGCTACTGACTAGGCAATGCCCTCCAGACATGTTCTCCAAATGGACCCAACTGGATATCTTTTATGAAGGCTTGGGTGAGATGTCCAAGATGAGCTTAGATACTTCTGCAGGCGGTTCATTGCACAAGAAGAAGACACCAGAGGAGACTATTGAGCTGATTAAATTAGTTGCAAGCAACCAATATCTCTACTCATCTAACAGGAATCCTGTGAACTCTGAGACCTCTCAAAAGAGAGGTGTGTTGGAAGTAGAAGCTGTTAATGCTCTTCTTGCTCAGAACAAGCTTATGTCTCAGTAAATAAATCTACTTACTCAACAGATGGGTGGCATGCAAGTCTCAGCTATCAACACCTAAAATCCACCACACGAAGTCTCTTATAACATGGCAGGTAACTTTATGCAAAATGATAATTATGATTATGCTCAACCTTCTGCTGAACAGGTGAATTATATGGGAAGTGGTCCTAGGAATCCCAACAATGATCCATATTCTAAGACATACAACCAGGGATGGAGGAATCACCCAAATTTTGGGTGGAGAGATCAACCTCAGAGACCTCAGAACTTCAACAATAGTTCTCAGGGAGGTTTTCAACAGAACAACTATAATAACTGCCAATTTCAGTCTCAACAACAACAACCACCTCAGCAGACAAATTCTAAATCTCAAGAAGATTCTAAGTGGGAGATGATGATGAGTTTCGTGCAAGAAACCAGAGCCTCCATTAGAAACTTGGAGGTGCAAATGGATCAAATGAGCAAGCAATTACCTGAAAGGTCTTCAAATACATTCTCTAGTGATACAGTGGTGAACCCAAGAGAAGATTGCAAAGCTATTCAATTGAGAAGTGGTAAGGTAGCTGGTTCTGAGACTAAGGTCAATGAAGATCTAGTTGAAAAGGAAGCTCCAAAGGAGAAGAAGGAAGAAGTAGAGCACGCCCCTCCTAAACGTGCAGACAACCCATTTCCTGACTCTCTTGACACTTATCCCACCTTGCCAAAGGCCCCTTAATACAAGCCAAAAATACCATATCCTCAGAGGCTTCAGAAGGCGTCCAAAGAAAAGCAATTCTCTAAATTTTTAGATGTCTTCAAGAAGCT
>NC_029791.2:51646463-51704984 GCF_000816755.2 Arachis ipaensis
GAAGAACAGGTGGTCCTAAATGTTTTTGAAGCCCTCAAGCACCCTAATGATTCTGAGGGGTGCATAAAAATAGATGTTATTGAACCACTTGTTAAAGAAGTATTGGAAGCTGAGGTACTTGATGATGTTCTGGATCCTATTTCTGAGCATGAATTAGTTGAAGTTGATGATTCACCACCCCAAAAGGAGCTGATGAACACGCCTATAAAGGAGAAGGAAGCCCCCAAGCTTGAGCTCAAACCCTTACCCCCTTCTCTGAAATATGTGTTCTTGGGTGGAAATGATTCATATCCAGTGATTATTAGCTCTTCTCTGAAGCCCGAAGAAGAGGAGGCGCTTATTTCAGTGCTCAGGAGCCATAAAACAGCTCTTGGGTGGACCATTAGTGACTTGAAGGGGATTAGTCCAACCAAGTGTATGCACAAGATCCTTCTTGAAGATGATGCTAAACCAGTTGTGCAACCACAAAGGAGACTCAATCCAACTATGAAAGAGGTGGTCCAAAAAGAGGTAATGAAATTATGGGAAGTAGGAATTATTTACCCTATTTCTGACAGTCCTTGGGTAAGTCCTGTGGAGGTAGTTCCCAAGAAAGGAGGGATGACAGTGATCAAGAATGAACAAAATGAGCTTATTCCTACAAGAACAGTCACAGGATGGAGAATGTGCATAGATTACAGGAGGCTCAACACTGCTACAAGGAAGGATCATTTCCCCTCCCTTTCATTGATCAGATGCTTGAGAGGTTAGCTGGTCATGCTTTTTATTGTTTTCTAGATGGATATTATGGATATAATCAAATTGCAGTGGACCTTCAAGATCAAGAAAAGACATCATTCACATGCCCCTTTGGAGTATTTGCCTACAGGAGAATGCCATTTGGACTTTGTAATGCTCCAACAACTTTTCAGAGGTGTATGCTTTCAATTTTTTCTGATATGGTTGAAAAGTTTATTGAGATATTTATGGATGACTTTTCTGTTTTTGGTAATTCTTTTGAATCCTGCCTTAAACATTTATCTCTTGTCTTGAAACGGCGTCAAGAATCAAACCTTGTTTTAAATTGGGAAAAATGTCATTTTATGGTTACAGAAGGCATTGTTCTTGGACACCGGATTTCAAGTAAGGGAATTGAGGTTGACAGAGCAAAGGTGGAGGTAATTGAAAAATTACCACCACCAACTAATGTTAAGGCAATTAGGAGTTTCTTGGGTCATGCAGGATTTTATAGAAGATTTATAAAAGATTTTTCTAAAATTGCAAAACCATTGAGCAATCTGCTGGTTGTTGATGTTCCTTTTGTCTTTGATTCTGATTGTCTGCATGCTTTTGAAACTCTGAAAGCAAACCTTACCTCTGCTCCCGTTATAGCTCCCCCTGACTGGGATTTACCATTTGAATTAATGTGTGATGCTAGTGATTTTGCTATAGGAGCTGTTTTAGGACAAAGGCATGGTAAGCTTGTACATGTTATTTATTATGCCAGTCGTGTGTTAAATGATGCTCAAAAGAATTACACAACTACAGAAAAAGAATTATTAGCTGTTGTGTATGCTGTTGATAAGTTTAGGTCCTATTTACTTAGTTCTAAGGTTATTGTTTATACTGACCATGCTGCTTTGAAGTACCTTCTAACCAAGCAGGATTCTAAACCAAGATTAATCAGATGGGTGTTGCTTCTTCAGGAGTTTGATATTGAAATAAAAGACAGGAAAGGGTCAGAAAATCAAGTAGCTGACCATTTCTCCAGAATTGAGCCTGAAGCAGAAATGCAACCACCCACAGCTGTAACTGAGACATTTCTGGATGAGCAATTGTTCCTCATTCAGCAGGCTCCATGGTTTGCAGACATTGCAAATTATAAGGCCATGAATTTTATCCCAAGGGAGTACAGTAGGCAACAAGTGAAGAAGCTATTGACTGATTCAAAGTACTACATTTGGGATGAACCATACCTTTTTAAAAGGTGTTCAGATGGAATTATCCGGAGGTGTGTCCCAGATGAAGAAAAATAGCAGATTCTTTGGCACTGTCATGGTTCTGAGTATGGAGGCCACTTTGGTGGTGAAAGGACAGCTACAAAGGTCCTTCAGAGTGGGTTTTACTGGCCGACTCTCTTTAGAGACTCAAGAGCATTTGTAAAGCACTGTGACAGATGTGAAAAAGCAACGAATCTCCCTGCCAACCATGAAATGCCACAGCAGGGGATTCTTAAGGTTGAGTTGTTTGATGTGTGGGGTATTGATTTCATGGGACCTTTTCCACCCGCACATTCAAACAACTATATTCTAGTAGCAGTTGATTATGTGTCCAAATGGGTGGAAGCTGTAGCTCTACCTACCAATGATGCCAAGGTAGTAATGATCTTTCTTCAGAGATATATCTTTAGCCGGTTTGGTGTCCCAAGGACACTCATTAGTGATGGAGGAAGCCACTTCTGTAACAGAAAGCTGGATTCTCTTCTGCATAGATATGGAGTCCGTCATAAAGTGGAAACCTCCTACCACCCTCAGACAAGTGGACAGGTTGAAGTTTCCAACAGGGAGCTTAAGAGGATTCTGGAAAAGAGCGTCAGTGTTTCAAGAAAGGACTGGTCTAGGAAGCTTGATGATGCTCTCTGGGCATACCGGACAGCATACAAGACTCCAATTGGCATGTCCCCATATCAGTTGGTCTATGGCAAAGCCTGTCACTTGCCAGTTGAGCTGGAGCACAAGGCTTATTGGGCAATTAGGTATCTGAATCTTGATTCAGAAGCTGCAGGAATTAAGCGGATGCTTCAGTTAAATGAGCTTGATAAATTCAGATATTCAGCCTTTGAGAATGCCAAGCTCTATAAGGAGAGAACTAAGCTACTGCATGATAAGAAGATTGCCATCAGAGTCTTTGAGCCAGGACAAAGAGTGCTTCTGTATAATTCAAGGCTCAAATTCTTTCCCGGGAAGCTGAAATCCCGGTGGTCAGGACCGTTTGTGGTTACCAGAGCCTCACCATATGGTCATGTGGAAATACAGGAAGATAATTCTGACAGGAAATTTACAGTGAATGGCCAGAGGTTGAAGCACTATCTTGGAGGCGAGATTGACCGCCAGAGGTCCACTCATCGGCTGAACTAGCAGAACTGACTGTCAAGCTAGTGACATGAAAGAAGCGCTTGTCGGGAGGCAACCCAATAATTTCGTATCCTTTGCTATTTTTCGTAGTAGTTTTTCTTAGTTATTTTATTTTTATTGAGTTCTTACTAATTTTCTGATCATGCAGCTATGATCTTCCAGGAACCGAACACCTCAAGCTCTAAAAAAAAAAAAAAGAGGCACACGACGCGATCGCGTCATTGACGCGAACGCGTCAATCATGTGTGCATGAAAAATAAATTTGAACAAAGAGTTGTGCGGGAGTGGCGCAAGAATGATGCCTCTAGCACAAACAAGCCCACGCGGACGCATGACTCACACGACCGCGTCATTCATGATTTTTGCCACTTCACGCGACCGCGTCATCCACGCGGACGCATGACCCGAAAAGTCGACGTAGAAGGTGTCTGGACAGAGAGTTAAGCTGGCTTGAGGCAAGAAGTGTGCTAAAAGCACAAATTTGGTCACGCGGACGCGTGCTCGACGCGTCTGCGTCAATTGCATAAATGACCATCCACGCGAACGCGTGCATGACGCGAACGCGTCATAGGAAAATGTGGCTCCCAAGCCATGCGAACAGAAAGTCACGCGGGCGCGCGGCTGGCTTCGCACGAATCGCGCAAAACCCAGGGCACGCGATCGCGTGCCTGACACTGACGCGTCATTAAGGAAGTTCCGCGACGCACGCGAACGCATGCTCCACGCGAATGCGTCGCTTGCGCCGCCCAGTTTTCTTTCTCTCTCTCTCCCAATCCTAATTCTCTCTTATTCTCTTATCCTTTTATTTTTTCTTTCATTTTAATATTTGTCTCTTCTATTTTCAGTTCTTCTTTGCTTGAGGACAAGCAAACCTTTAAATTTGGTGTTGACGCTGTGCTTATAGGCTTTCTAGTACAAAAGGGAGCGAATCATCTTCGCGAAGGAGCACAACCTGAAGAATAAAGCGACCACTAGGATAATTAAGGTGGTTGAGTTCCTTTCATTTTTTATTCCTCCCCTCTTTTTCTATGTTATGTTCCGGTTTCTTGCTACTTTGTTTTGTTTATTGCATGATCCTTTATTAGTAGATTCATAGGTAATAGTTTAATTTTTCTGTTAAGTACTTTAATTCTAAAAGATGTCTCATGTATTGCCCACTAAACTTGAAATCAAAAAGAAAGAAGAACGGATGTAGTGTACGAGAATTTGAGTTTAATTTTTAGAGAAGTCTCATTTACTTAGATGTGGTGGTATTTTCTGTGATTCTGAATGAATGCTTGAACAGTGCATATTTTTTATAGTGAAGTTTATGAATGTTAAAATTGTTGGCTCTTGAAAGAATGATGAAAAAGAAAAATGTTATTGATAATCTGAAAAATCATAAAATTGATTCTTGAAGCAAGAAAAAGCAGTGAAAACACAAGGCTTGCGAAAAAAATTTAAATTATAAAATAAAGAAAAAAAAACAAGAAAAAGAAAAAGCAAGCAGAAAAAGCCAATAACCCTTTAAACTAAAAGGCAAAGGGTAAAAAGGATCCAAGACTTTGAGCATTAATGGATAGGAGGGCCCTAAGGAATAAAATCCTGGCCTAAGCGGTTAAATCAAGTTGTCCCTAACCATGTGCTTGTGGCGTGAAGGTGTCAAGTGAAAAGCTTGAGACTGAGCGGTTAAAGTCGTAGTCCAAAGCAAAAAGAGTGTGCTTAAGAACTCTGGGCACCTCTAACTGGGGACTTTAGCAAAGCTGAGTCACAATCTGAAAAGGTTCACCCAGTTATGTGTCTGTGGCATTTATGTATCCGGTGGTAATACTGAAAAACAAAATGCTTAGGGTCACAGCCAAGAGTCATAAAGTAGCTGTGTTCAAGAATTAACATACTGAACTAGGAGAATCAATAACATTATCTGAATTCTGAGTTCATATGGATGCCAATCATTCTAAACTTCAAAGGATAAAAAGAGATGCCAAAACTGTTCAGGATTGCAGTTATAAACCCCACTACAAGAGAAGGCATGGGCTTAATCGAACTCTCATTCTCATGCAAATTCACATCCTAAGCTTATATTAGTTTTGGTTGCTTGAGGACAAGCAACAGTTTAAGTTTGGTGTTGTGATGCGTGAGCATCTTGTCTATCTTTTCTTAGTGAATTTGCATCTAAATTGTTGAATTTAATTAAGAATTAATTATATTTTAGCTACTATGGATGCTATTTTGAGTTTTGTACAGTACTGTTTATTTTAGGTAGCATTTGGCGGAATTTGATGGAGTTTCTGCAGAGAAAGAGAAGAAGCCAAGGAGATGACCAGCGAATACCGACGCGGACGCATGGCTCACGCGATCGCGCGGAATGAAGGAAATCACAATGACGCGATCGCGTGGACTGGAATCTGCACAAATGACGCGAACGCGTGGACGACGCGGACGCGTCACATGCGCCACGTGCAGAAAAAGTAGAAAAACGCTGGGGGCGATTTCTGGGCTGTTTTGACCCAGTTCTTAGCCAAGAAATCACAGATTAAAAGCTGCAGAATGGACAAATCAAGTGGTCCCACTCATCAGCTGAAGACTTGTTAATTAATTCGAATTTTGAATTCAAATCTTATTTTAGGAAAAGATATTATTTTATTTTTTATTTTAGAAATTTGATTTTTAAATTATTAGGATTAGTTATAAAAGGGATCCCAATAGGGTGGTTCCGGAAGAACATTTTCCACAATATTATTCCATACAAATTTACATTTCATATTCCATGAGCAACTAGTCCTCCATTGTTAAGGTTAGGAGCTCTGTCTATTGTATGGATTGATAATATTAATTTTCTATTTTAATTCATGTTTTGATTTATATTTCAATAATTGTTTTCGTTCTTTATTTTTTGAATTTGGGTGGAACGGAAGTATGACCCATGTTCTATTTGAGTTCTTGTAAAACTTGGAAAAGCTCTTTACTTGAACAATAGCTTGAAAACATATTATCCCGAATTTCTAATTGTTTGTATTTAACGGGATACGTGACATATAATCCCCTTATATTTGGATAATTAGGATTCTTGTGGCATATAAACTAGAATTTGATCATCACCCTCTAATTGGAATAAATTGAACAAGGAATTGGCAGTTAATGAATTTTGGAGGAGACTAGGAAGGTCTAAGGAATTAGGGTCTAGTCACAAATAGTTTGCCATGAATTAAATCTTACATAATTAAAATTAGTTAATAAGAAAAGTCAATCCAGAAAATCGATAACTCTGAAGCCTTAACTATCTTCTCCATATTTTTTTCCCAAAGTATTTACTTGCCTTTCTTTAATATTTTTGATATTGTTTAATGTCTTTGAACTCCCAACACTATTTTCTGTCTGTCTAACTAATCCTATCAAATGCTATTGTTGCTTAATCCATTAATCCTCGTGGGATCGACCCTTACTCACGTAAGGTATTACTTGGTACGACCCGGTGCACTTGCCGGTTAGTAAGTGTGGTTGTAAATATCCGCATCAAGTTTTTGATGACGCTGCGCTTATAGGCTTTCTAGTACAAAAGGGAGGCGAATCATGTTCGCGAAGGAGCACAACCTGAAGAATAAAGCGACCGCTAGGATAATTAAGGTGGTTGAGTTCCTTTCATTTTTTATTCCTCCCCTCTTTTTCTATGTTATGTTCCGATTTTCTGCTACTTTGTTTTGTATATTGCATGATCCTTTATTAGTAGATTCATAGGTTATAGTTTAATTTTTATGTTAAGTACTTTAATTCTAAAAGATATCTCATGCATTGCCCACTAAACTTGAAATCAAAAAGAAAGAAGAACAGATGTAGTGCACGAGAATTTGAGTTTAATTTTTAGAGTAGTCTCACTTACTTAGATGTGGTGGTATTTTCTGTGATTCTGAATGAATGCTTGAACAGTGCATATTTTTTATAGTGAAGTTTATGAATGTTAAAATTGTTGGCTCTTGAAAGAATGATGAAAAAGAAAAATTTTATTGATAATCTGAAAAATCATAAAATTGATTCTTGAAGCAAGAAAAAGCAGTGAAAACACAAGGCTTGCGAAAAAAAATTTAAATTATAAAATAAAGAAAAAAAATAAGAAAAAGAAAAAGCAATCAGAAAAAGCCAATAACCCTTTAAACTAAAAGGCAAAGGGTAAAAAGGATCCAAGACTTTGAGCATTAATGGATAGGAGGGCCCTAACGAATAAAATCCTGGCCTAAGCAGCTAAATCAAGCTGTCCCTAACCATGTGCTTGTGGCGTGAAGGTGTCAAGTAAAAAGCTTGAGACTGAGCGGTTAAAGTCGTGGTCCAAAGCAAAAAGAGTGTGCTTAAGAACTCTGGGCACCTCTAACTGGGGACTTTAGCAAAGCTGAGTCACAATCTGAAAAGGTTCACACAGTTATGTGTCTGTGGTATTTATGTATCCGGTGGTAATACTGGAAAACAAAATGCTTAGGGTCACAGCCAAGGCTCATAAAGTAGCTGTGTTCAAGAATTAACATACTGAACTTGGAGAATCAATAACACTATCTGAATTCTGAGTTCCTATGGATGCCAATCATTCTAAACTTCAAAGGATAAAAAGAGATGCCAAAACTGTTCAGGATTGCAGTTATAAACCCCACTACAAGAGAAGACATGGGCTTAATCGAACTCTCATTCTCATGCAAATTCACATCCTAAGCTTATATTAGTTTTGGTTGCTTGAGGACAAGCAACAGTTTATGTTTGGTGTTGTGATGCGTGAGCATCTTGTCTATCTTTTCTTAGTGAATTTGCATCTAAATTGTTGAATTTAATTAAGAATTAATTATATTTTAGCCACTATGGATGCTATTTTGAGTTTTGTACAGTACTGTTTATTTTAGGTAGCATTTGGCGGAATTTGATGGAGTTTCTGCAGAGAAAGAGAAGAAGCCAAGGAGATGACCAGCGAATACCGACGCGGACGCATGGCTCACGTGACCGCGCGGAATGAAGGAAATCACAATGACGCGATCGCGTGGACTGGAATCTGCACAAATGACGCGAACGCTGGACGACGCGGACGCGTCACATGCGCCACGTGCAGAAAAAGTAGAAAAACGCTGGGGGCAATTTCTGGACTGTTTTGACCCAGTTCTTAGCCCAAAAATCACAGATTAAAAGCTGCAGAACGGACAAATCAAGTGGTCCCACCCATCAGCTGAAGACTTGTTAATTAATTCGAATTTTAAATTCAAATCTTATTTTAGGAAAAGATATTATTTTAATTTTTATTTTAGAAATTTGATTTTTAAATTATTAGGATTAGTTATAAAAGGGATCCCAATAGGGTGGTTCCGGAAGAACATTTTCCACAACATTATTCCATACAAATTTACATTTCATATTCCATGAGCAACTAATCCTCCATTGTTAAGGTTAGGAGCTCTGTCTATTGTATGGATTGATAATATTAATTTTCTATTTTAATTCATGTTTTGATTTATATTTCAACAATTGTTTTCGTTCTTTATTTTATGAATTTGGGTGGAACGGAAGTATGACCCATGTTCTATAATTGACCAAGGAATTGGCAGTTAATGAATTTTGGAGGAGACTAGGAAGGTCTAAGGAATTAGGGTCTAGTCACAAATAGTTTGCCATGAATTAAATCTTACATAATTAAAATTAGTTAATAAGAAAAGTCAATCCAGAAAATAGATAACTCTAAAGCCTTAACTATCTTCTCCTTATTTTTTTCCCAAAGTATTTACTTGCCTTTCTTTAATATTTTTGATATTGTTTAATGTCTTTGAACTCCCAACACTATTTTCTGTCTGTCTAACTAATCCTATCAAACGCTATTGTTGCTTAATCCATCAATCCTCGTGGGATCGACCCTTACTCACGTAAGGTATTACTTGGTACGACCCGGTGCACTTGCCGGTTAGTAAGTGTGGTTGTAAATATCCGCATCAAGTTTTTGTTCAGAAATTAAAAAAAATATTAGTGTTATTTATTTATTTAAATTTTTTTTATATATATATATTAAAACTAAACAATAAAATAAAAAAGAAAGAAACAAAACGTAAAGGGAAAAAAATAGGAAAAAAAATGAAAAATAAAAGAAAAACAAATAACGACAAAATAAAAAAGGGGGGAAGGGGTTATGCTAATGAAAAAAAAGGAAACAAAGAAATTTCTTTTTATATAATAAAAGAAAAAAAAAGACGGAAAACGTAACAGGGGAGGGGGAAACGAAAAAAAAGAAAATAAGGAAATTTTTTTTTGAAAAATAATAAAATAATATTTAAATAAAATTAAAATTAAAACGCCTAATCTAAACAATCAAACAACTAATGAAGTTGCTTAGTATCTGATGCCACAGCCGAGCCTCATCATTCAAGTATGGCCGCTTGATTCCCTTGGGCATGGTGGTGTCTGACCTATAATCCAAGGAACGGTCGGGTCAAGGGCTATCCGGGCCTTGACTGCATCCCAATCAAACTTTAGCAAGCGCATGTCTTCCTCAGCTTTTTGATAACCATCTGGCTGATCAGATTTAGGCAGAAGCTTCAGAACCTCTTCTATTGCCTCTTCAGTAACCAGAATCTGCTTCCCTCTGAGGTTCACTGCATCTAGGGAGGTCTTGAAGTAATTGCAGTAGAATTCTCTAACCCAAGATGCATTGACCTCAGTCAGGGGTCTCTCCAGGAAGAACCAGCCTCTTTGTTTGATCTGATCAGAGGTGTATTGCTGGAGTTCTCCTGGGATCTTCAGAGTCCTCTCCAGGTATAGGTTCCTGGAGTTTGCAAACACCGGATACTTCAGCTCACAGTATCGGTTTGCAAACTTCACTGGGTCATTAGTAGGGAGCAGCTGGTCGGCCTTCTCCTGCGGGGTGAAGTTTTTCTCCCGCCAGGAGGCATCATGCATGAGATCTATGATAGACATAGATGATTTTCCTCTTTTACCTTTGCCAGTGGTAGCCTTTCCTTTTCCCTTTCTATGGGTATCTGACATCCTGAAAAACAGAAAACCAGGATATATAAAAAAATAGGAAAATAAATAGGCAAATAGTCAAAAGAAACACAAAGTGGCAAAGGAGAATTAGAATGAGGTAAATGAGTTAAGTAAATGTGCATTAAGGATTGTATAGGAGTTAAAAGTTCGAAAGGAAAAATTCACAGTCCAAAATGTAATAGAAGGCATGTTAAGTAGGAAAAATTATCAGTATGCCATGGTTAGAAGGTTAAAAGAAAGTGAAAAACCAGAAGAAAGGTTTTAAAAGGTTAGTTTGGTTAGAATTAAAAAAAAGTTCAGGAAATAAGAATTAGTGAGTTAGTGAAAAATGGGTTAAGGTAAGTGGCATAAGGATAAGTTTCTAAGTAACAAGCATTCATAATTAGAAGCTAAAGGTAACTCATAACCAAACCAGGAAAACCGGTTGATGATGATTCAAATAGATATAGAAATAGCAAAAATTGGAATCAAATATCAAAAATGCAATATATGAACCAGGAAATCAAAGAGAATAAGAATGCGTGCCTGGTATTCATGAATGGGTTTGGGTAAAGTAGAGGAAAGCAGATTTCAAGATGCCAACACCAAAACATGAATGAAAACATTTTACAGAAATTTGGGCAGCATTCCGGCTAAAATTGGATTGTCTCGGAAAATAAACAGCAGTCAAATAGTTCATATGAATTAAAATTAAAGCTTGCAATTACATATAAGGAATATAATCATGAAAATGCAGTGTAAAGAGCAGCATGAAATAAGAAATCACAGCATATGAACATTACAAATATCACAGCAACAGTAGAATTGCAAATTTGATAAAACAGAAACATGAACAGTGCAAGTAAACAGGCCTAAATCTACGCGATCGCGTGGGTGACACGATCGCGTGGGTGACGCGATCGCATGGAGGGCAAAAAGATTGAATGACGCGATCACCTGAGGCATGCAATCGCGTCGCTGGAATTTGTGCGAAACGCAGAATCCAGTGTCGTTTCCGTGCAACTCTCTGTCCCCTTCTGGGGTGTTGTGCAATCTATGCGACGCGATCGCGTTGCTCATGCGGTCACGTGGGATTGGTTGTGTGCAAGGGACGCGATCGCATGGGGCATGCGATCATGTGGGCATTTTGTGCAAAATGCACAATGGCCGCACGATTCCAGCCTAACTTTCTGGACGTTGGATGTTTACGCTGATCTCCAGATCACGCGGCCGCGTGGATGACGCGGTCGCGTGGGTAGTGTTTTTCGCAATATGACGCGATCGCATGAGTAATGCGGTCGCGTCGCGCACCCCTTTTTTTTTTTATGCAGTATGCAGAATGCAATGATTAATATGAATGCGATACAAAATTCCAGGTTCAATATTATAAAATAAAATAAAACTTTAAAACAAACAAAACGAAATAGAAATTGAAAAAATGAACGATCATACCATGGTGGGTTGTCTCCCACCTAGCACTTTTAGTTAAAGTCCTTAAGTTGGACATTGGAGGGGCTTCCTGTTATGGCGGCTTATGTTTAAATTCATCCAAAAATCTCCACCAATGCTTGGAATGCCAATAGCCTCCGGGGTCCCAAACTAGGCATGTAAAGCTCCTGAGCAGCTTCAAACAAATTTTTAGGCTCCCGGGATGACGAATGTCAGAATAGATTCCAGGATCCCAAACTTTGCTTTTAAATCCACCTCCGTCTTAATCTATATTTTTCCATCCGGGCAGTTTAGAAAGTAGATTCTCACCATGGTGACCAAACATTTTCCGAGATCCATTCAATTGAGCATGATACCAATCCGTGCACTTCAAGTTGAAGCGTGGAACTGTATTGAACCTTGTGCACCAGCTCTGAGCACGAGCCATTTCCCTCTTACTCTTGAAGCTGCAAAGAGCTCTAAGCTGGCCATCTGTTTCAAGCAAACCATATTCAAGTGAAAAAGTAAAGTTAAAGGTTAAGGATTGTACCCACTTGAAGCTTGTATTGGGTGGTAATGGCCTTGGGGAAGGTGTTTCTAGTGGTTCTGTGAGTTCTACTCCCTTGTGCTCTTCTATGAATTCCTCCACTTCTTTGCAAGATTCTTCAAATGCATCTGTGTCCTGGTCAAAGTCTCCTGTGTCTTCCTCATCACTCGAGTCATAGATTAGAGGTTGAGAAAAATCTACCTCTGCATCATCTTCGTATTTATTTGGGGAAGATTCTTCGATCTCAGAGAATTCACTTGCGGATGCAAGTTCATTACTAAGAGAACTTGACTTGTGACTATCATCATCAAGGGAATTTGTGTCCTGGGTTATTCCGTCTAGTTCTTCATAAACGACCTGCCTTAGGGATTGTGTACTGTCCTCCTTAGCATCAACTGTAACGTCCTTGACAGAGTTCTCCTCAGCTCTGAATTCCCATGGAGGTTCAGCGTCTCCTAGATCTTCAACCAACTCTTCTTCTTGCGTAATGACAGCTTCTTCTACTTGTTCTAGTACGAATTCATTCTCTGTCTTATCCACTGGAGTTTCTAGTAATTTCTTCATGCTACGCTCTTCGTTAGATTGTCCACATGGGGCTGTAGTTGGTCCTTGAATGTTCGAACGTCTAGAAGCTAATTGAATTACTACTTGCTCCAGTTGTCGAATGGTTATTTGAAGCTTATTTACTGTTTCTTTGAGGTGAACCTCTGATTCTCGGGGTGATGGATTTGGACATGAAACATAGGAAAGTGGTGGTGCTTGGGAGTGATTGGATTGGAACTGGGGTAAATATGGATCATGTGGTGGCGAATGGTGAAGAGAAGCTTGTGAGTGTGGTGGTTCGAGGTTATGTTGAGAGGATGGTCTATAGGCACGAGGTGGGGCTTGTTGGTAGTTACAAGGTTGTCCACCATATCTATCAGCTGGGTACATTGTAGAATGGTCGTTGTCCATGATATCTTAGAGGGTGTTGTTGCCTAAAGGGTTGATTAGGTCCTCTTGGCTCCATCCATCCTTGATTGGTTTGACCTTGAAGCATATTCCTACTGTAACTTCTATTTCCTTCAACAAAGTTAGAACCAAACTCAAAGTGAGAGGGGTGAGAGTTCATAGTAGCAAATAAAATTAAAAAGGAAAAACAGAAATAAATAAACAAGTAAAAGAAAAATATTTACAATAACCAATAATAAGGCACACGTTAGCAGTTCCCCAGCAACGGCGCCATTTTGACGTCAGGATTTTTGCCAGTAAAGAATTTCATAAAAATAGTCGCGTTGTAGATATAGTTTCTAAACCAACAAAAATCCCTTCGTACAAACGTTTTGGTTGTCACAAGTAACAAACCCCTAAATAAATTGATAACCGAAGTATTCAAACCTCGGGTCGTCTTCTTAAGGAATTGCAGGGAAGTATGTTCTTATTATTGGTTATGGAGATTGTAAATTCGGGGTTTCAAGAATGAGGAACAAATATGACAAATAATTTAAATAGCAATTAAAATAAATAAATAACTATAAAATAAACTTTTGGCAAGGTATGAGAAATTGGAAGTCCAGACTTAGTTATCCTTATCAAAAACAATAAAAGTTGAATCTTAATTCCACTTAGTTAACCTTTACTAAAGTAAAGGAAAGTCAAGGGACTAATTAGTTTGACCTTCAAATCCTATTTATTTCCTAAGAAAGGGTTGGGATTATTGAAGTTCAGTTCAATTAGCAAAGATAACAGTTATCAATTATGTTGAGATAAGATAACTCCTGAGTTACTGCTTTCTTAACCAAGACCAAAAGGGAAAAAGTAAATTTGCTGGAATAAAGATGCCTTCAGATGTAAAGCAACAATAACATAAATTAAAGAAAGCAATCATAAACTGAAATACCTCAAATAACATTAATAAGATAAATTGTAATCCAACATGAAGAGTTCATAAGCCAATTTGGCGACATAAAGTATAGATACGAATAAAAGCAGTAGAATAAAAATATAAAAGGAATATTAAACCTGGGATTGAGAGTCACTCCTAAAACTAAGAGAAATCCTAAATCCTAAGAGAGAGAGGGGAGAACCTCTCTCAAAACTAATCTAAATCATGAGAAGTAACTAAATTGGCGAGCTCTTTTTGAATGGATGCATTCCCACACTTTATAACCTCTGGTCTATGCCTTCTGAACTTGAATTTGGGCCAAAAAGGGCTTCAGAAATCGCTGGGAGCGTTTTCTGCAATTTCTGGTGCGTAACCTCTGTCACGCGTCCGCGTGGGTCACGCGGTCGCGTCATTCGGAGCTTTTCTTGTCACGTGGTCGCGTCAGTCATTCGGCTGCGTCATATGTGTTTTGCTTAAGGCGCGCGGTCGCGTCAGTCATGCGGCCGCGTCGCTGTTGATTCGCGCTTGGCATGCGTCCGCGTCGCCCATGCGATCGCGTGGATGCCAGTTTCTTTAGAAACTTCATTTTGTGCTTTCCTTCCATTTTTGTATATTTCCTTTTTCATTCTTTAAGTCATTCCTGCCTTAGAAGATCTGAAACTACTCAACACACTAATCACGGCATCGAATGGAAATAAAGGTAATTAAAATAATTAATTTTAAAGCATAGAAAACATGTTTTTCACATACATCACATAATAAGGGAGGGAAAGTAAAACCATGCAATTAATATGAATAAGTGGGTGAAGGATTGAATAAATCACTCAAACTAAGCACAAAATGTATCATAAAATATGGGTTTATCACTCCTCCTCTGATGAGGAAGAGGAAATCAGGGAAGAGGAAGTTACTGGCTCAAAGCCTTGGATCCTTTTTACCCTTGCCTTTTGGTTTAAAGGGTTACTGGCTTTTTGCTCTTGCCTTTTGATTTAAAGAGCTCTTGGCTTTTTCTGCTTGCTTTTTTATTTTATTTTTCTTTTTTTTCCGCCATTTTTTTTGCCAGCCTTTGCTTTTCACTGCTTTTTCATGCTTCAAGAATCAATTTTATGATTTTTCAGATTATCAAATAACATTTCTCCTTTTTCATCATTCTTTCAAGAGCCAACAATTTTAACATTCATAAACAACAAATTCAAAAGACATATGCACTATTCAAGCATTCATTCAGAGAAACAAAAAGTATTGTCACCACATCAAAATAATTAAACTAATTTCAAGGATGAATTCGAAATCATGTACTTCTTGTTCTTTTGTGATTAAAAATATTTTTCATTTAAGAAAGGTGATGGATTCATAGGACATTCATAGTTTTAAGGCATAGACACTAGGCACTAATGATTATGTAAGAAAGACACAAACATAAATAAACATAAAGCATAGAGAACGAAGACAGAAAAAATAAATAGACAATGAGATTAAGGAACAGGTCTACCTTAGTAAGGGTGGCGTCTTCTTCCTCTTGAAGAACCAATGGTGCTCTTGAACTCCTCTATGTCTCTTTCTTGCCTTTGTTGCTCCTCCCTCATAGCTCTTTGATCTTCTCTAATCTCATGGAAGGTGCCATATGGTTATGGAAAATTAAAAAGCGGGGCTTTTTCCACACCAAACTTAAAATATTTGCTCGTCCTCGAGCAAAAGAAGAAAGAAAGGAGGAGATGGAGATGTGTGGTGGGTTCGGCCAAGGGAGGGTGATAGTGTGTATGAGGGGTTTATGATGGATAGATGTGAGTGGTGAAGAGAGTATGGAAAAGAGGGTGGGGTAGGTGGGGATCCTGTGGGATCCACAGATCCTGAGGGGTCAAGAACTTAGCATCCCTGCTCCATTGAGGCGTGCAAAATGCCCTTAGAGTGCAATCCTGGCGTTTAACGCCAGACTGCTGCTTGTTTCTAGCATTAAACGCCAGCTTTTCCCCTTTCTTGGCGTTGAACGCCAACTTGGTGCTTGTTTCTGGCGTTAAACGCCAAGCTGTAGCTTGTTTTTGGCATTTAACGCCAGCTTGATGCTTCTTTCTGGCGTTAAGCGCCAGTTTGATGCTTCTTACTGGCGTTTAAACGCCAGTAAGTTTATCCTACAGGGTGTGCTATTTTTGATGCTGTTTTTGACTCTGCTTTAATCCTGCAGCTGTTTTTATGACTCCACATGATCATCAAACTAAAGAAAACATAAAATAACAATGGAAAATGAAATGAAAAAGTAATTAACATAGATAACTAAGATTGGGTTGCCTCCTAATAAGCGCTTTTTTACTGTCAATAGCTTGACATTACTGAGCCTTATAGTTTGCAGTGTCTGTAAACCACGGAGCTTCCTGAATAGCAAACAATTGCTCATCCAAAAAGGTTTCAGAGATCTCAATAAGAGGGAGGGACGCTCCTGCTACTGGTTCTATCTGGGACAGGTGATCAGCTACTTGATTCTCTGCCTTTTCTGTCTCTTATTTCTATATTAAACTCTTGCAGAAGCAACACCCATCTTATGAGTCTGGGTTTTGAATCCTGCTTTGTGAGGAGATATTTTAGAGCAGCATGGTCAGTGTACACAATCACTTTTGATCCCACTAAATAAGATCTGAACTTGTCAATGGCATAAACCACTGCAAGCAACTCCTTTTCTGTGGTTGTGTAATTCTTCTGTATGTCATTCAAAACACGGCTAGCATAGTAAATGACGTGCAGAAGCTTGTTATGCCTCTGTCCCAATACTGCACCAATGGCATGGTCACTGGCATCACACATTAGTTCGAATGGTAATGTCCAGTCTGGTGCAAAAATGACAGGTGCTGTGACCAACTTAGCCTTTAGAGTCTCAAAGGCCTGCAAACACCCTGTGTCAAAGACAAATGGTATGTCAGTAGCTAGCAGATTGCTCAGAGGTTTTGCGATTTTTGAAATATCCTTTATAAACCTCCTATAGAATCCTGCATGCCCCAGAAAGCTTCTGATTGCCTTAACATTGGTGGGTGGTGGTAATTTTTCAATTACCTCTACCTTAGCTTGATCCACCTCTATTCCCTTGTTCAAAATTTTATGCCCAAGGACAATTCCTTCAGTCACCATAAAGTGACATTTTTTCCAATTTAAAACCAGGTTAGTCTCTTGGCATCTTTTCAGAACAAGTGCTAGATGGTTAAGACAGGAGCTAAATGAGTCTCCAAATACTGAGAAGTCATCCATGAAGACTTCCAGAAATTTCTCTACCATATCAGAGAAGATAGAGAGCATGTACCCCTGAAAGGTTGCAGGTGCATTGCACAGACCAAAAGGCATTCTTCTGTATGCAAATACTTCAGATGGACATGTGAATGCTGTTTTCTCTTGGTCCTAAGGATCTACTGCAATTTGGTTGTATCCTGAATAGCCATCCAAAAAGCAGTAGTATTCATGACCTGCTAGTCTCTCCAGCATCTGGTCTATGAATGGTAAAGGAAAATGATCCTTCCTGGTGGCTGTATTGAGCCTTCTGTAGTCAATACACATACGCCACCCTGTAACTGTTCTTGTAGGAACTAGTCATTCTTTTCGTTATGAACCACTGTCATTCCTCCCTTCTTAGGGACAACATGGACAGGGCTCACCCAGGGGCTATCAAAAATAGGATAAATAATTCTAGCCTCTAGTAACTTAGTGACCTCTTTCTGCACCACCTCCTTTATGGCGGGATTTAGCCGCCTCTGTGGTTGAATCACTGGCTTAGCATCATCCTCCAATAGGATCTTGTGCATGCATCTGGCTGGGCTAATGCCCATAAGATCACTTATGGACCACCCAAGAGCTGTCTTGTGTGTCCTTAGCACCTGAATTAGTGCTTTCTCTTCCTGTGGCTCTAAAGCAGAGCTTATGATTACAGGAAAAGTGTCACCTTCTCCTAGAAATGCATATTTCAGGGATGGTGGTAGTGGTTTGAGCTCGGGTTTAGGAGGTTTCTCCTCTTCCTGAGGAGTTTTCAGAGGTTTTTTTATTTCCTCTGGTTCCTCCAGATCAGGCTGAACATCTTTAAAAATGTCCTCTAGCTCTGATTCGAGACTCTCAGTTATATTGACCTCTTCCACCAGGGAGTCAATAATATCAACGCTCAGGCAATCTTCTGATGTGTCTGGATGCTGCATAGCTTTGACAACATTCAACTTAAACTCATTCTCATTGACTCTCAGGGTTATCTCCCATTTTTTGACGTCAATGAGGGTTCGTCCAGTTGCTAGGAATGGTCTTCCTAGAATGAGAGTTGCACTCTTGTGCTCCTCTATTTCTAGCACTACAAAGTCAGTAGGGAAGGCAAATGGCCCAACCTTGACAATCATGTCCTCAATTATGCCTGATGGGTATTTAATGGAGCCATTAGCAAGTTGAAGATAGATCCGGTTTGGTTTGACCTCTTCAGTCAAGCCAAGTGATGAGCGGATAATTTATACGCTTTTTGGCATTGTTTTTAGTATATTTTCAGTATATTTTAGTTAGTTTTTATTATGTTTTTATTAGTTTTTAAATAAAAATCACATTTCTGGACTTTACTATGAGTTTGTGTATTTTTCTATGATTTCAGGTATTTTCTGACTGAAATTGAGGGACCTGAGCAAAAATCTGATTCAGAGGCTAAAAAAGGACTGCAGATGCCGTTGGATTCTGACCTTCCTGCACTCGAAGTAAATTTTCTGGAGGTATAAAAGCCTAATTGGCGCGTTCTCAATTGCGTTGGAAAGTAGACATCCTGAGCTTTCCAGCAATATATAATAGTCCATACTTAGCCCGAGATTTGATGGCCCAAACTGGTGTTCTAAGTCAGCAAAGAAATTCTGGCGTTAAAACGCCAGAACTGGCATGAAAGCTGGAGTTAAACGCCCAAACTGGCACAAAAGCTAGCGTTTAACTCCAAGAAAGGTCTCTACACATGAAAGCTTCAATGCTCAGCCTAAGCACACACCAAGTGGGCCCCGAAAGTGGATTTCTACACTAACTATTCTATCTTACTCATTTTCTGTAACCCTAGGTCACTAGTTTACTATAAAAACTACTTTTAGTGATTCATCTTGTACCTCATGACACTCTACACGTTTCATATTGTATCTTCAACAACATGAGTCTCTGAACTCCATTGTTGGGGTAAGGAGCTCTGCTGTTCTTCATGAATTAATGCAATTACTACTGTTTTCCATTCTATCACGCTTGCTTCTATTCTAAGATATTCATTCGCACTTCAACCTGATGAATGTGATGATCCATGACAATCATCATCATTCTCACCTATGAACGCGTGCCTGACAACCACCTCCGTTCTACATGCAATCAAGCTTGAATGTGTATCTCTTGTGTTTCTAATCTAAGATTGGAACCTTCGTGGTATAGGCTAGAATTATTGGCGGCCATTCCTGAGATCCGAAAAGTCTAAACCTTGTCTGTGGTATTCCGAGTAGGATCTGGGAAGGGATGACTGTGACGAGCTTCAAACTCACGAGTGCTGGGCGTAGTGACAGACGCAAACGGATCAATGGATCCTATTCCAGCATGAGTGAGAACCAACAGATGATTAGCCGTGCGGTGACAGCGCATTTGAACCATTTTCACTGAGAGGACGGATGGTAGCCATTGACAACGGTGATCCACCAACATACAGCTTACCATGGAAGGAGCCTTGCGTGCACGAAGAAGAAGATAGTAGGAAAGCAGAGATTCAGAAGATAGAGCATCTCCAAAACCTCAACCTGTTCTCCATTACTGCATAACAAGTATTTATTTCATGTTCTTTTACTTTTTACAATTAAATCTGAGAATTATTGATATCCTGACTAAGAGTTACAAGATAACCATAGCTTGCTTCAAGCTGACAATCTCCGTGGGATCGACCCTTACTCACGTAAGGTATTCCTTGGATGACCCAGTGCACTTGCTAGTTGGTTGTGCGGAATTGCAAAAGTGTGATTGAGATTTCGTGCACCAAGTTTTTGGCGCCGTTGCCGGGGCTTCTTCGAGTTTTGACAACTGACGGTTTATCTTGTTGCTTAGATTAGGAATAATTTATTTTTGTTGGTTTAGAGTCACTAAATTTGAGTCTTTTATTTTCCTTTCAAAAATCTTTCAAAAAAAATTTTATTTTTCTTTATTAATCTTTAATTTTTCTTTGAGTCTTTTGTTTGAGTTTAGTCTCATATTTTAAGTTTGGTGTCCTCTTTGTGTTTTCTTTTAATTTTTGAAAAATTGTGTTTGGTTTTCTAAAAAATTTTAAGTTTGGTGTCAATTGCATATTTTTATTTTTCTTTCAATTTTTTGAATTACATGTTCTTAGTTCTTTCTTGATCTTCAAGTTGTTCTTGTTTATTTTCCTTGTTTGATCTTTAGTTTTTCTTGTTTTGTGTCTTTTCTTGTTTTTTTTGTGCATTTTCGAATAATTACTGTCTAAAGTATAAAAATTTTTAGTTTGGTGTCCTTTGTATTTTTTATTTACTTAAAAATTTTTAAAAATTTGTTCTTGGTGTTCATCTTGATCTTCAAAGTGTTCTTGGTGTTCATCTTGACATTCAAAGTTTTCTTGTTTGTTCTCTTTGTTTTGATCTAAAATTTCTAAGTTTAGTGTCATTTTGTTGTATTTCTCTTTCCTCATTGAAATTCAAAAATCAAAAAAATATCTTTTCCTTATTTTACTCATAAATTTCGAAATTTTGCATTAAATTAGTCAAAGATTTTCAAAACCATATCTTTTTTTAGTCAAGTCAAAATTCTAATTTCAAAAATTGATCTTTTCAAATCTTTTTCAAAAATCAAATCTTTTTAATTTCTTCAATCATATCTTTTCAATCATATCTTTTTTTTATTAAATTGCAATCATATCTTCTCAATCATATCTTTTTGATTGCTAATTTCAAAATCTTTTTCGAAAAATCACCTAACTACTTTTCTCTTTCATATTTCGAAATTAACTAAGCATTCTTTTTCCAAAATCTTTTTAATTAATTAATTAATTTAGTTTTCAATTTGCTTTTATTCCATTTTCTTCTAATTTTCGAAAATCATATCCAGAATTTTTTAAATCTTTTTAATTAATTAGCCATTTTAGCATTTGAGTTATTTATTTATCTTTTTAATTTTTCTCTTAATTTTTGAAACTTTTATTTTATTTTTCATTTATTTCATTTTATTTTATTCAGTTACTTTTAATTAAGTAAAATAAAAAATTTTAAAAATATAATTTATTTGCAATTCATATCAGTTTCCTTTTCTCCATCATGGACATAAGTGGAAATGAACAGTCCAGAAGGACTCTGGGGTCATATGCTAACCCCATTACAGCTGCATATGGGAGTAGCATCTGTATACCTCCATCAAAGTAAGCAGTTTTGAGCTAAATCCTCAGCTCATTATCATGGTGCAGCAAAATTGCCAGTATTCTGGTCTTCCACAGGAAGAACCTACTGAGTTTCTGGCACAGTTCTTACAAATTGCTGACACAGTACGTGATAAAGAAGTGGATCAGGATGTCTACAGATTATTACTGTTTCTATTTGCTGTAAAAGATCAAGCTAAGAGGTGGTTAAATAATCAACCCACAGCAAGCATAAAAATATGGAGACAGTTATCAGACAAATTCCTGAATCAATTTTACCCTCCAAAGAGGATGACACAGCTGAGACTGGACATCCAAGGCTTTAAACAAGAGGATCATGAATCTCTTTATAATTCCTGGGAGAGGTACAGAGGGATGCTAAGGAAATGCCCCTCTGAAATGTTTTCAGAGTGGGTACAGTTAGACATCTTCTACTATGGGCTTACAGAAAGAGCTCAAATGTCTCTAGACTACTCAGCTGGTGGAGCTATACACATGAGAAAGACGATTGAAGAGGCTCAAGAACTCATAGATACAGTTGCTAGAAATCAACATCTATACTCAAGCAGTGAGTCCTCCATAAAAGAAGAGGCTAGGACAGTAACTACTGATCCTAATCCTCAAGAACAGATTGTTGAACTTAATCAGCAATTACTCCTTGTGACAAAATAATTAGCAGAATTTAAAGAGATGCTCCAAGACAGTAAAAATGATAACAAGAATATGGAAGCACAATTGAATCAGACAAGACAGCAACTATCTAAACAGATAATAGAAGAATGCCAAGCTGTCCAATTAAGGAGCGGGAAGACATTGAATAAATCAGCTCAAAGTAGCAAAAAGTCAAGAAAGGAACAACTGACAGAGGATGACCAAACCACTGCCCAAAATCCCTCTGAGGACAGCAAGAGCCCAGAGAGGAATAATTCTGGCGTTCAAACGCCAGAAAAGGGTGAAAGATTGGCGTCAAATGCCCAGTGGATGCCCACTTCTAACGTTCAAACACCAGAAAAGGGAGAAAAGTTGGTGTTGAACGCCCATTCCTTGCCCAGTTCTGGCATTCAAATGCCAGAAAAGGGTTGGAAGCTGGCGTTAAACGCCCATCCAGCACCCAATCCTGGCGTTCAAATGCCAATGAGGGATCAGACACCTGCAAGTACTGATAGTAACCCCTCTAAGAATGCTTCTCCAACCTCCTCTGTAGGGAATAAACATGCAGCAACTAAGGTTGAAGAATATAAAGCCAAGATGCCTTATCCTCAAAAACTCCGCCAAGCATAATAGGATAAATAATTTACCCGTTTTACAGACTATCTCAGGACTCTTGAGATAAAGATCCCGTTTGCAGAGGCACTTGATCAAATACCCTCTTATGCTAAGTTCATAAAAGAGATCTTAAGTCATAAGAAGGATTGGAGTGAAACTGAAAAGGTATTTCTCACTGAAGAATGCAGTGCAGTCATTCTGAAAAGCTTACCAGAGAAGCTTAAAGATCCAGGAAGCTTTATGATACCATGCACATTAGAGGGTGCTTGTACCAAGACAGCTCTATGTGACCTTGGAGCAAGTATCAACCTAATACCTGCATCCACTATCAGAAATCTTGGCTTGACTGAAGAAGTCAAACCAACCCGGATATGTCTTCAACTTGCTGATGGCTCCATTAATTATCCATCAGGCATAATTGAGGACATGATTATCAAGGTTGGGCCATTTGCCTTTCCCACTAACTTTGTAGTGCTGGAAATGGAGGAGCACAAGAGTGCAACTCTCATTCTAGGAAGACCTTTTCTAGCAACTGGACGAACCCTTATTAATGTACAAAAAGGGGAAGTGACCCTGAGAGTCAATGAGGATGAGTTCAAGTTAAATGCTGTCAAAGCTATGCAGCATCCAGACACATCAAATGACTGCATGAGCGCTGATATTATTGACTCTTTGGTGGAAGAGATCAATATAACTGAAAGTCTCGAATCAGAGCTAGAGGACATCTTTAAAGATGTTCAGCCTGATCTGGAGGAATTAGAGGAAATAAAAGAACCTCTGAAAACTCCTCAGAAAGAGGAGAAACCTCCTAAACCCGAGCTCAAACCACTACCACCATCCCTGAAATATGCATTTCTGGGAGAAGGTAACACTTTTCCTGTAATCATAAGCTCTGCTTTAAATCCACAGGAAGAGAAAGCACTAATTCAAGTGCTAAGGACACACAAGACAGCTCTTGGGTGGTCCATAAGTGATCTTAAGGGCATTAGCCCAGCAAGATGCATGCCCAAGATCCTATTGGAGGATGATGCTAAGCCAGTGGTTCAACCACAGAGGCGGCTAAATCCAACCATGAAGGAAGTGGTGCAGAAAGAGGTCACTAAGTTACTAGAAGCTGGGATTATTTATCCTATTTCTGATAGCCCCTGGGTGAGCCCTGTCCATGTTGTCCTTAAAAAGGGAGGAATGACAAAGGTTCATAATGAAAAGAATGAACTGGTTCCTACAAGAACAGTTACAGGGTGGCGTATGTGTATTGACTACAGAAGGCTCAATATAGCCACCAGAAAGGATCATTTTCCTTTACCATTCATAGACCATATGCTAGAGAGACTAGCAGGTCATGACTATTACTGCTTTTTGGATGGCTATTCAGGCTACAACCAAATTGCAGTAGATCCTCAGGATCAAGAGAAAACGGCATTCACATGTCCTTCTGGAGTATTTGCCTACAGAAGGATGCCTTTTGGTCTGTGCAATGCACCTGCAATCTTTCAGAGGTGCATGATTTCTATTTTCTCTGATATGGTGGAAATATTTCTGGAAGTCTTCATGGATGACTTCTCAGTATTTGGAGACTCATTCAGCTCCTGTCTTGACCATTTAACACTTGTTCTGAAAAGATGCCAAGAGACTAACCTAGTTTTAAACTGGGAAAAATGTCACTTTATGGTGACTGAAGGAATTGTCCTTGGGCATAAAATTTCAAATAAGGGAATAGAGGTGGATCAAGCTAAGGTAGAGGTAATTGAAAAATTACCCCCACCTGCCAATGTAAAAGCAATCAGAAGCTTTCTGGGACATGCAGGATTCTACAGGAGGTTTATAAAGGATTTTTTGAAAATAGCAAAACCTCTGAGCAATCTGCTAGCTGCTGACACGCCATTTGTGTTTGACATAGAGTGTCTGCAGGCGTTTGAGACCCTAAAAGCTAAGCTAGTCACAGCACCAGTCATCTTTGCACCAAATTGGACATTACCATTCGACCTAATGTGTGATGCCAGTGACCATGCCATTGGTGCAGTGTTGGGACAAAGGCATAACAAGCTTCTGCATGTCATTTACTATGCTATCCGTGTTTTAAATGATGCACAGAAGAATTACACAACCACAGAAAAAAAGTTACTTGTAGTGGTTTATGCCATTGACAAGTTTAGATCCTATTTAGTAAGTTCAAAAGTGATTGTGTATACTGACCATGTTGCTCTTAAATACCTACTCACAAAGCAGGATTCAAAACCCAGGCTCATAAGATGGGTGTTGCTTCTGCAAGAGTTTGATATAGAAATAAGAGACAGAAAAGGAACAGAGAACCAGGTAGCTGATCACCTGTCCCAGATAGAACCAGTAGTAGGGGCGTCCCTCCCTCCTACTGAGATCTCTGAAACCTTTCCGGATGAGCAACTTTTTGCTATTCAGGAAGCACCATGGTTTGCAGACATTGTGAATTATAAAGCTGTGAGGTTCATACCCAAAGAGTACGGCAGGGTGCAGACAAAAAAACTAATCTCAGATGCAAAGTACTACTTATGGGATGAACCATATCTCTTCAAGAGATGTGCAGACGGAATGATCTGCAGATGCGTACCCAGAGAAGAGGCACAGAAGATCCTATGGCACTGCCATGGATCACAGTATGGAGGACATTTCGGAGGTGAGCGAACAGCCACTAAGGTCCTCCAATGTGGGTTCTACTGGCCTACTCTCTATAGAGATGCGTGAGAGTTTGTGCGTAACTGTGACAGTTGCCAAAGAGCTGGCAACTTGCCTCATGGTTATGCCATGCCTCAACAAGGGATCTTAGAGATTGAGTTGTTTGATGTATGGGGTATTAACTTCATGGGTCCCTTCCCACCATCATACTCAAACACTTACATTCTGGTGGCAGTAGACTATGTATCTAAATGGGTAGAAGCAATTGCCACACCCACTAATGATACTAAGAGTGTACTGAAATTCCTCTAGAAACATATCTTCAGCAGATTTGGTGTCCCCAGAGTACTAATCACTGATGGGGGCACTCATTTCTGCAATAAAAAACTATACTCTGCTATGGTACGATATGGAATCTACAAAGTAGCAACTCCATATCACCCACAAACAAATGGGTAGGCTGAAGCCTCTAATAGAGAACTAAAAAGAATCCTGGAATGGACTGTAATTGCCCGTACAAAGGATTGGACAAAAAGCTTGGATGATGCTCTGTGGGCATACAGAACAGCATTCAAGACTCCTATAGGAACCTCTCCATACCAGCTTCTGTATGGCAAGGCATGTCATCTGCCCGTGGAACTAGAACATAAGGTCTACTGGGCAACCAGATTCCTAAACTTGGACGCCAAGTTAGCTGGAGAGAAAAGATTGCTCCAGCTGAATGGGCTAGAGGAATTCAGACTCAATGCTTTTGAAAATGCTAAAATTTATAAGGAGAATGCAAAAAAGTGGGATGACAAAAAACTGTCATCTAGAGTCTTTAAACCAGGACAGAAGGTTCTGCTATTTAACTCTAGGCTCAGACTATTCCCTGGGAAATTGAAATTCCAGTGGAGGGGACCATATGTGATTATAAGTGTATCACCATATGGATATGTGAGCTTCAGGATATTGACTCTGATAAAAAGTTAATTGTTAATGGACAGAGAATCAAACATTATCTTGAAAGCAATTTTGAGCAAGAATGCTCAAAACTGAGGCTTGAATAAAGCTCAGTCAAGGTCCAGCTAAAGACAATAAAGAAGCGCTTGCTGGGAGGCAACCTAGCCATTAGCAGGTTATTTGTTTTACTTAATACTTAGAGAAGTTTAATATAAATTCTCTTCAAGAATAGTCATCAAAATTGAAGGAATTCACAGACAGAAATATTCAACACAAAAAGCAGAGAAAATGAGCTCACTGGCAAGAAAACGCCAGTAAGGAGCATTTTGGGCGTTAAATGCCAGAATGGGTACCATTCTGGGCGTTTAATGCCAGAAAGACAGGGGGAGAGGATTTTGTTTTCCACTTCGAAATTTTTCAAATTTTCATGTTTTGACTCAATTTTCTGCATAAACATGTTTCAAACTTTCATCATTCACCCTCAATTTTCAAAAAAATTCAACACTTTTCTAAATCTCTTTTCAAATTACCTTCAAATCCTTCCCAAATCTTCTTCAAAAAACTCAAGTATCTTTTCAATTTCTTTCCAAATCTTTTCAAACTCATCATATCATCTCTTATTTCTTAGATGCATAAACAAATTTTCAGATTTAACCTCTTTATATCTTTTTCAATTAAAAATCTCATCTTTATTATATCATGATTTTATTTTCTTCCACCAATCATATCTCTATGTCATATCTCTTTCAAAATTTTCAAAATCCCTCCCCTCCTCTTATAAATACACATTCGGCCATCCCCTCCTCTCCAACATTCGAATTTGCCTCTCCTCCTCTCTCTCCCATTTCCTTTCTTTTGCTTGAGGGCAAGTAAACCTCTAAGTTTGGTGTGTTTTTCCGTGATCACTGAGCTAAGACTCATCAAGATCATGGCTCCTAAGGGAAAACAAACCAATTCAAGAGGTAAGAAAGAGAATACTCCAAAGAGTCTTTGGAATCAAGAGAGGTTCTTCACCAAAGAACATGCAGACCATTACCATAAAATAATGGGTCTAAGATCAGTGATCCCGGAAGTTAAATTCAATCTGAAAGAAGATGAATATCCGGAGATCCAAGAGCAAATTCGAAACAGTGGATGGAAAATTCTAGCTAATCCTGAAACAAGGGTTGGAAGAAACATGGTTCAAGAATTCTATTCAAATCTGTGGCTGACAGATAAGCAGAGAATAACTGGAACTGCCTTTTATACCTACAGAACCATGGTCAGAGGAAGGATTATTTACTTCTACCTGGACAAAATAAGAGAGGTCTTCAAATTGCCTCAACTATAAGATGATCCAGAATCCTTTAATAGGAGAATGGTGAGAGAAGATAAGGGGTTGGACCAAGTTCTAGAGGACATATGCCTCCCTGGAACTAAGTGGATAACCAATTCAAAAGGTGTCCCAAACCAACTCAAGAGAGGAGATCTCAAACCAGTTGCAAGAGGCTGGTTGGACTTCATTGGGCATTCCATACTGCCAACTAGCAACCGCTCTGAGGTCACTGTCAAAAGAGCAGTGATGATTCATTGCATTATGCTGGGAAACGAAGTGGAGATTCATCATCTGATTTCTTGTGAGATTTATATAATTGCAAATAAGAACTCCACTGAAGCCAAACTGGCATACCCAAGCTTAATTTCTCTGCTATGTAAAGATGCTGGGGTGAGGATGGGAGTAGATGAATTCATTTCAATCGAACACCCAATCACCAAGAAGTCAATGGAAGGACAACAAGTGCAAGACAACTCCATCAAAAGGAGGGCACAGGAGTTCCTCCCAGAAATCCCTGAAATTGACTACTGGACCCGCCTAGAAGCACCTGTCGCTAAGCTGCAAGAAGCTGTGGATCAACTTAAGGAAGAACAGCAGAATCAAAAATGCATGCTCTGTAAGCTGCTAAAGGAATAGGAGAAGCAGGGGCGTGAGCTATAGGAGCTGAAGCACCAGAAGCTCTCACTTGAAGGACCAAACACCCCACAGACTGAAGGAGCATCCACTGCTCAAAATCAAGGTTGTTGAGTCCTTACTCTGTGATAACCTCTATTATTAGGAATCTGTTTTAAGAGTTATTTATTTTTCTGTTTTTAATTTTCTATCTTCTATTATTATTGGTTTGCTCTTATATTTATTTTTGAGTCTTATTTTCATTCCATGATTAATAAAATTTAAAGTTTATGTCTTAAAGCTATGAATGTCCTATTGTTCCAAGGGTTACCTGAAACTGTAGGTCGATCTCAGTCAAGATCTTCTATACTGGTCGAAGATGACGTGTCCGGCTGGGGGGAGCGGCCGGAGCTATCGTGTCCGACTTGTTGGACTGGCTGCACTGCTGATCCTTTGTCACCGGAGGGTAGGGGGTACCTGCAAGAGACTCCGATGCTTAAGTTAGCATGGGTATTAAACAGGTTTTTAGTAGAATCAGAGTATGAGTTATACCTGGGTGCTCCATTGTATTTATAATAGTGTGGGATGACCTTCTTAGATAGATAAGTTAGTTATCTTATCTTATCTTATCTTTTGGCGAAGTCAGCTTATCTTCAATGGAACCGCCCTCATCTCTATAGGCTTGGGCTGTCTTTGGATCTGGGTCGTATTCCTTGAGTTGGGCCCTTTTTTGGGCTTTCCTGTCGATTTGGCTGACCTCTTTTAGGAAAAGGTCGGATAGTCTGACCTGAAGAGGTCGGTCGCTTTGTCGCCAATCATCCCGGGTCGGATAGCTCGACCCAGGGTATGAACAGTGCCCCTGCTTGAGTTTGGTCTTCTTTTTCGAGGTCGAGTCCTTGACTTCGGTCCTTCTCTAGTGAAGCTTAACTCAAGCATTTAGTTGATTCCTTTCTTTGTAGAACCTTTTTGAATGTGGAACGTTTTCCTCTAAAAGCGCGCGCTTTTATATCAGCGCTTTGTCCTTGGGAACATGCGAGGGTTTTTAATACCTTCATTAATTGGTATTGATTGCCCCGTTTCCCTTGGCTTTATTTTGAATTTTGCAATTTAGAAACGATTTCTCTTCTTCGTAACCTCCCTTATTTTTCTTTCTTTCTGTTTTTCGCCTAGAGTTCATAGTTTCTCCTTGCGACGCCTACTTGCTACTGCTTTCTGTGGAAGAGGGGTGGTTCTAGATTTCATCTTCTGTTTCCTACTTTTGGCGAGTTTTTCCGTTCGAGGGGTGGCTCTTTCACCTGCCGCTTCTGCTCTTCAGCTTTCTTTTGAGGTTTTCTCCTATTTCTCCAGGTTTGATTTTTCTTTCTTTCTCTTTTTCGTGTCACTTTTTCATGTCTAATTTTGAGAAAGTTTTGATTTTTCTTGGAGAAAGTTTGGATCTTTCTGCCTTTGCTGTGCCTGATTGCTGTTGTAATGTGTGTTCTGGGAGTTTCTTCGCCTTTTTGCATGAACCTTTTTGCCTTTTCTGTTGTTTGATGCTTTTAGGGCTTTTGCATGTTTATCACCATTTCTGTTTGTGCTTTTGATGATGGTTTTGTTTGATTCTGAAAAAAGGTTGTGCCTTTGACAATTTCCGCTTGGCATGTTTGATGTTGGCGATGCTTTTTGCTGATAAACTGTAAAAAGATAGTGGCTTTGATGACTTTTTGTGTTTTGATTTTCTTTTTCGAAATGTTTGTTATTTGAAATCTTCTTTCTTGTTTGAGAGATGCCGGGACGTAAGCCGTAGATTTTTCCTGAAACCTTGCTTTGTTACTGCCTCTAAAGGATGCCCCAGGACTTTGGCTTGAGTCTTGGGGTTTTTCTTTTTTGTTTTGTTCTTCTGTATCATATTAGTCGAGTTGTTATGCCCCTCGTCCAAGATATTTTTTAGTAATCCAATCTTCTTTTCTTATTGTAGGATTAGTTGGCCTCATGTCTTCTCGCAATAACATTGTAGAGATATCTTCTAAAGTTCCCGAGGGGATGTCTAATTGGCTGGACTCCCTTGTCTTAATGTGTGTCTCTGTGGTGGACGCTGATTTTTGTGTAGAGCTGAGGAAATGTCATAGGATTTATGGTAGCGGTGCCCGGAAGAGGGATTATGAGCTTGTAGCGTCCGACTCTGACGAGAGGGTTTGTTTTCCTACTTCGGTCGGGGGGGAGCGTCCTTTCTTCTATGCCTATGAATATTTTTTCAGCAAGTTGGACATTACTTTTCCATTTACTGCTCGAGACCGACTTGTTGTGGTCGTGTAATATTGCCTCATCCTAGCTTCATCCAAATTCCTGGGGTTTTATCAAGATCTTTCAGCTGCTTTGCCAAGAGTTAGGTGTAACACCTTCTCAAACTCTTTTCCTTTATCTTTTTGTTTCTGCCAAGCCTGGTGCCTCTTCCAAAAAGAAAGCTTCCTGGGTTTCTTTCAGGTCTGCCCAGGGTCATAAAGTTTTTGCCATGTACGATGAGTCTTTTAAGGACTTTAATAATTATTTCTTTAGAGTCCATGCTGTTGAGGGGGTCCGCCCCTTTTTTCTTGATTAGAATGACGAGCCTGCTTTCCCTCTAGAGTGGCAGAAGGATGTGAGAGTGTATCGTTATACATGGGAGATGCTTGACGAGGTTGAGCGGGCTTTTGTTATTGTTCTTGAAGATTTATGGGGGGAACCACCCCATCTTGATACAAAAAGGTTTTTGAATGACCCGTCCCTGGTTCGAACTGTTTTGGGTACTGTCTGACTTGTTTTTGTACTTGTTTCTTAGTTTGCTTCCTTTTTTTGTGATTGTGACCTTTTACTGTGGTTGGTTCTGTATTTTCAGAGATGTCAAAAAATAATGATTCCACGAAGGCCTTCAAAAAGGCCAGAAAGGCTGCTGCTGCTCAAAATATCTCAGCCAAGGCGACGGAAGAGGGATCTTCTCAAGTTCAGGTGAAGCCGCCCGTGCCGAGTTCTCCTGGGCCGAGGAAGGTGATTCCCACTCCTCGGGTTCGCTTGGCCGACCCTCCACAGTCTTCCGCTGCTACTTCTAGTGCTCCTCCCAACAAGAAGCAAAAAACAATTGAGCCTTTCAACCTTGATGCCCCTGATTTTGACGCAGTCGAGTTTGTAGATCAGCAGATCAGTCCCTACGGTGTCCTCCCTATGGATGATGTATCACTCCTTCGTTATTTGGATTTTATAACTCGGAGTAGTTTGAAAATGGCACATATGGGAGCTGCCCTGTACTGAACTGCTCAAAATCTTCCCATCCATGCCACCAAAGCTTTTATGGAGGAGGCAAAACAGGAGTTCAATCGGATGAAGGGCTTGAAGGAGGGGCTTGAGGTGAAGGTGGCCAAACTGGAGAAGGATCTGAAGAATGAGAAGGCGAGTTCCCTTGCTCTGGCGGCTTCTGTGCGATTGGCCGAGGACACGGCATTGAGGCATAAAGACAGCTACGTCACATCCTATCGGGAGGGAATGCGTTTGAAGGAAGAGTTGGAGAACGCCCGAGCTGATTACTCCGAGCTCCAGGGTCATCTTGTTGGCAGTGTGAATGCTGCTTATGAGAACCTGAAGGAGCTGGTTCGAATTATTACTCCCGAGGCCGACCTTACTCTTTTTAGCCTGGACAATGTTGTGAGGGATGGTAAGATTGTCCCTGATGACCAAGATGATGACGATGTCGAACCTCCCCCTGTGCCTTCTGCCAAAATGTCAACTTGTACAGTTCCTTTAGTTGAGGTCGGTCATTTCGTTTCTGATCCGAACTGTCAGATCTTGAACCGGGATGATGGTACCGTGGATGCTGTGCCTATTCAGACTCGCCCTCCTTCTCCCCGTACTGATGCTGCCGAGAAGGCTCCCGATCTTAGCTGATTTTTCTTGGATGTTTGTGCAGATAGCCCGGCTTGTGGGCTTTTAAACTCTTTATTTTGTAGTTTGAATGTTTTGCTGACTGTTGATACTCCTTCTGGTTACTTGTTTAGCAACTTTTTATTTTGAAAAAATAACAAGTAACTTTCAAGCTTTTGGGCCTGACCCTGAAGCTTGTTATAATATTGTATTTTATATCATGCTTGTTTGCACTTGTCTTGGCACCTTTCTGGGTTTTGAGAATGCTGGAGCCTTGCTGCTCGGCCTCTTTGGATTGCTTTGTACTGATTGCTTGTAGCTTGGATCCTTTGAGGTTGTGGATGTGTGGATCCAACTGTCATTTCGGTTTTCTCGATCTTACTTGTATTTATTTTTAGCAATCCATAACCGATTTCTTTATGTTGGTCCTCTTTCCAATTATTTTTGTAATCTTCTTTTTTGGACCTTTGTCAGGTCTCTTTCAGGGACTACCTTTATAACTTGTTTGTGGGAGACCGACTTCTTTACGTCGTCCTTTTCCAAGTTATTTTTGTAATCCTCTTTCTTGGACCTTGGTTAGGTCTCTTTCAGGGATTACTTTTATAACTCATTTTTTGTAGGAGACCGACTTCGTCATGTTGATCTCTTCTAAGTTATTTTGTAATCCTCTTTCTTGGACCTTTGTCAAGTCTCCTTCAGGGATTACTTTTATAACTTGTTTTTCATAGGAGACTGACTTCATCATGTCGATCTCTTCTAAGTTATTTTGTAATCCTCTTTCTTGGACCTTTGTCAGGTCTCTTTCAGGGATTAATTTTATAACTTGTTTTTCGTAGGAGACCGACTTCGTTATGTCGATCTCTTCTAAGTTATAGCAATTCCTCTTTTATAGGGTTGGCAAGACCTCTTTCCAATGATTTGTTGATAACTTGGGTTGACTTGGTCCGACATTTTTAATGTCGGCCAGTCTTTAAGTTATTATTTAGCAATCCATTAAGATCTCGTCAGGTCCTTTCTTCGGATCACTTTCGATAACTTCTTGCATTATTCTGTATTCATCTTTGCCGAGTTGTAGAAAGTGGATTAAATCCTCGTTTAGTCGACCTTTAGATGAATTTGGTTTTCATCTCTCTTGGTCTTTATCGTGATTGGACAGTGAATTTATTTTTCACTTTTTGCCAATCTGTTGCTTTATAATTGGACGATGAATGTTTCAGATTAACGCGTCTTGAAAACTTGTAGAATCGTCTAATATACTTTATTTAAAAGACAATGAAAATATGTACATATAGGTTTTTTATCCTTTTGAATTGGATAATTTCTGGATCTCAACATGGTGCCTCATTAAAAAACCTTTTCAGTAAAAAGAGTGCATCTCATGCTGGTATCCTTAATTTCTAACTATAGTACCTTCTTAAGTTGCAGGCGTGCCATGATCTGGGGAACTCTCACCCGTCGAGTTCGGATAATCTGTAGTAGCCCTTCCCAAGTACTTCTATGACTCGGTAGGGTCCTTTCCAGTTTGCCGCCAGCTTTCCTTCTCCGGGTCGAGTTGTTCCGATATCATTTCGGATTAGGATGAGATCATTTTCAGCGAAACCTCTTGGCACTAATTTTTTATTATATCTCGAAGCCATTCGGCGCTTTAGCGCTTCTTCCCTGATCCGATCTCTTTCTTGGATTTCCGGAAGTAGGTCGAGCTCTTCTCTTTGAAGTTGAGAGTTGGCTTCTTCATTGTAGTGGACTACTCTAGGCGACCCTTCCTCGACCTCCACTGGGATCCTTGCCTCCACTCCGTACGCCAATCGAAATGGTGATTCGTTTGTGGTGGAATGTGGCGTTGTTCGATATGCCCATAGGACTTGTGGAAGTTCTTCGACCCAAGCTCCCTTTGCATCTTGCAGTCTCCGTTTCAGCCCAGCTAATATGACTTTGTTGGCTGCTTCGGCTTGTCAATTGGCTTGGGGATGTTCGACGGAGGTGAACTGGTGTTTTATGTTCAAGTCGGCTACTAACTTTCTGAAGCCTGCGTCTGTGAATTGGGTGCCATTGTCTATAGTGATGGAGTATGGAACCCCAAACCTTGTGACGATGTTCCTATATAGGAATTTCCGGCTCCTTTGAGCAGTGGCGTTGGCTAGGGGCTCTGCCTCGATCCACTTTGTGAAATAGTCTACCCCGACTATGAGGAATTTAACTTGTCCCAATCCCTGGGGAAAGGGTCCGAGAAGATCGAGTCCCCATTTTGCAAATGGCCAAGGTGAGGTTACGCTGATGAGTTCTTCCGGCGGGACGATGTGAAAGTTGGCATGTTTCTGACATGGTGGACATGTCTTTACAAACTCTATAGCTTCCTTTTGTAGAGTTGGCCAATAAAACCCCGTCCGAAGTATTTTTTTGGTGAGAGCTTGTGCTCTGGGATGATTACCACAAATGCCACTGTGTATTTCCTTTAAGACTTCCCTTGTGTTGGAGGTTGGCACACATTTTAATAATGGTATTGAAATCCCTCTTTTGTATAGGGTGTTGTCTATGATAGTGTAGTACTGTACCTCCCGTTTTAATCTCTTTGCCTCCTTTTCATCTGTGGGGAGTGTTTCTGTTTTGAGGTAATTAATTATGGGGGTCATCCATCCTTGATCCTGACCTGTTATGGATAGGACTTTTTCCTCTTTCGAGACTGACGGGTTCTGTAGCATTTCCTGGATGAGGCTTCTATTGTTCTCCCCTGGTTTGGTGCTGGCTAGCTTTGAGAGTGCGTCAGCTCGGGCATTTTGTTTGCGGGGTATGTGATGGATCTTATATTCCCTAAGTTGTCCGAGCTGTTCCCTGGTCTTATCCAAATACTTTCTCATGGTGGGGTCTTTGGCTTGGTAGCTCCCTGTTATTTGTGAGGTGACTACTTGTGAATCGCTGAAGATGTTGAGTTTTTGAGCTCCCACCTCCTTAGCCAGCTTCAAACCAGCTAGTAACGCTTCATATTCCGCCTGGTTGTTTGAGGCCGGGAACCCAAATTTAAGGGAAAACTCCACTTGGGTTCCTTGGTTGCTTTCTATTATCACACCCGCACCGCTTCCAGTTTTATTCGAGGAACCGTCCATGTAGAGGTTCCATTCTGTGGGGGGTTTCCAGGGTGTCAGTGAATTCTGCAATGAAGTCGGCTAAGTACTGTGATTTGATGGCTGTCCGAGCTTCATATTGGAGGTTGAACTCGGATAACTCGACTGCCCATTGTAAAATTCTGCCTGCTATATCTGTTTTCTGTAATATTTTTTTTATGGGCCTGGAAGTACGGGCGAAGTCTTCGAGATGTCAGTATGAGAGCGTAGGCAAACTTTTCTATTTTTTGGTAGTTCAACTCAGATCCCTGCAGCGCTTTACTAATGAAGTATACAGGTTGTTGCCCTTTGTCGTCTTCTCGAACCAGTGCTGAGGCTACTGCCCGACTTCCTACCGCGAGGTATAATACGAGTGGCTCTTCCTCTTGTGGTCGAGTTAGGATAGGTGGTCGTCCCAGGAAACTTTTGAAATCCTGGAAGGCTTGCTCGCACTCCATTGTCCATTCAAACTTCTTTCCTTTCCTTAAAGTAGCATAGAAGGGGAGAGATCTTATCACTGATCCTGCTAAGAATCTGGATAAGGCTGCCAATCTCCCGTTGAGTTGTTGCACTTCTTTGACGCAAGTTGGGCTCTTCATGTTGAGTATGCCCTGGCATTTATCCGGATTCGCCTCAATTCTTCTTTGTGTGATCATAAAACCTAAGAATTTGCCTACTTCTACTGCAAAGGTGCATTTTGCAGGATTGAGTCGCATGTCATGCTTCCTTATAGTGTCGAACACTTGGGCCAGGTCAGACAATAATGTCTCTTGACTTTGTGTCTTTATTAACATGTCATCCACGTAGACTTCCATGATATTTCCGATATGATCTGAAAAGACTTTATTCATTAGCCTTTGATAAGTAGCTCCCGCATTCTTAAGACCAAAAGGCATCACGATGTAGCAGTAATTTGCTTTTGGTGTTAAAAACGAGGTCTTTTCTTGATCTGGTGGATACATGGGGATTTGATTGTATCCGGAATATGCATCCATAAACAAGAGGTATTTATATCTGGATGAGGCATCCACCAGAGCGTCGATACTTGGGAGTGGATAAGGATCTTTTGGGCAGGCTTTATTGAGATCGGTGTAGTCGGTGCACTTTCGCCACTTCCCATTTGATTTTTTCACCAAGACGACGTTAGCTAGCCATAGTAGGTACTTGACTTCTCTTATTAATCCTGCATCCAGTAGTGCCTGTACCTGTTCTTCCACAGCTTGGGATCGTTCTGGCCCAAGTTTTCTTCGTCTCTGCTGTACCAGTCGAGATCCTGGATAGACCGCCAACTTGTGACACATTAGCTTGGGGTCTATGCCTGGCATGTCTGCGGCTTTTCATGCGAAGAGATTGACATTATCTCGTAAGAACTGTACTAGTAATTCTTTTGCATCATCTCTTAAGAAGTTGTTTTGTCCGAGGTGTCTCCGATCTGAACTTTCTCTACTTCACCTTCGGGCTGTGGACGGAGTTCTTCTCGTCTCTGAGCTCCACCAAGCTCAATTGTATGGAACTCTTCTCCTCTGCCTCTGAGGTTTAGACTTTCATTATAACAGTGGCGTGCCATCTTTTGATCTGCTTTTATTGTAGCTATCCTTTCTGCAGTTGAGAATTTCATGCACAGATGTGGAGTTGAGACTATTGAGCCGAGTTGATTCAATGTTGTCCGACCTATTAAGGCGTTGTAAGCTGAACTCACGTCGACCACTATGTAGTCTATTTTGAGTGTTCGGGATTGGTTTCCTCTTCCGAACGTTGTGTGTAGCGAGATGTAACCAAGTGGTTGCACTGGGGTGTCTCCCAGTCCGAACAGGCTGTTTGGGTATGCTCTAAGCTCCTTTTCTTCTAAACCAAGCTTGTCGAAGGCCGTTTTAAATAAGATGTCGGTGGAGCTCCCTTGGTCTATCAGTGTGCGGTGGAGATTTGCGTTTGCTAGTATGATGGTGATGACCATGGGATCGTCGTGTCCCGAGATGATATCGGATGCATCTTCTTTGGTGAACGTAATTGCAGGGATGTCGGGTTCTCCTTACTTCCCCTCGACATGATATACTTCTTTGAGATATCTTTTACGAGATGATTTGGAGATTCCTCCTCCTGCAAATCCGCCGTGTATCATGTGGACGTGTCTTTCTGGTGTACGAGGTGATCACTCAGATCGTCTGACATCTTCATCCCTCCTTCTCTTTCTTTGCTCATCATCTCGGGTGGCCAGAAACCGATCTAGTTTCCTTCTCTTACTAATTTTTCTATGATGTTTTTTAAGTCGAAGCATTCGTTGGTGGAATGTCCTCAAACTCGATGATATTCACAGTATTCGTTTCGATTTCCTCCTCCT
This sequence comes from Arachis ipaensis, assembly GCF_000816755.2. Classification (NCBI taxonomy): domain Eukaryota; kingdom Viridiplantae; phylum Streptophyta; class Magnoliopsida; order Fabales; family Fabaceae; genus Arachis; species Arachis ipaensis. The sequence continues at coordinate 51,683,841 of NC_029791.2, forward strand.
CTTTTACCTTTGAGTGGTCGAGCTGGGGGTATCTTTTCTGTGTTACAGATTTCTTTGTAAATATCCACAAGGGACACCCGAAGAGGGGTGTAATTATGATATTTTTTTATTTTCTCCCCCGTTCAATCTTCCTTCCTCTTGGATTCTTTATCTTTATCTCGGTAGGTGAAACCGGATCTCGAGGCTTCTCCAAGTCGGGAATTTTCTTCCATGTTGATGTACTTCTCCGCCCGCTCTTGCACCTCATCCAGAGATGTAGGATATTTCTTTGATATAGATTAGCTAAAAGGTCCCTCCCGTAGGCCGTTGATGAGGCCCATGATAGCAGCCTCTGTTGGTAGGCTTTGTATGTCTAGGCATATTTTGTTGAATCTTTTCATGTAGTTGCGAAGGCTTTCCCGATCTCCTTGCTTGATTCGTAAGAGACTGGGGGCTTGCTTAGCCTTATCTTTTTGGATTGAAAATCTGGCCAGGAACTTTTTGGCTAAGTCGTCAAAGCTTGAGATAGATTTTGGAGGTAGGTTGTCGAACCATCTGATGGCAGTTTTGGTAAGGGTTGTTGGAAAAGCTTTACAATGAACTGCATCTGAGGCGTCGGTGAGGTACATTCTACTTCTGAAATTGATGAGGTGATGGTTGGGGTCTGTGGTGCCATCGTACAAAGTCATATCTGGAAGTTTGAAGTCTTTTGGGATTTTGATCTTCATGATCTCTCTAGTGAATGGATCTTGATCCTTGCGAGAGTTGTCCTCAGAGGTGGATCGAGTAGTTTTGGCTTTGAGATCGGCTTCGATTTTTAGAAGTTTATCCTCTAATTCCTGGCGTCGCCTTATCTCTCTTTGTAGATCCTTTCCTGCTTCTCGCTGGTGTTGGGCTTCTTTCTCAAGTTGCTTTAAACGATCTTGAAGCGCCTCTAACAGATTTGATGAGTTTTTGTCCCCGTTAGAGTCCGGAGTGTCTTTTGGTGTAGCGTCCGCATTTTTGTGCAGTGTTCTATCCTCTAGATCTGAATCATGGTCGTTGTCATGGTCGTCCTCCATGGTGATGGGATGACTTTCAGGTCCCCGAAAACGGCACCAATGTTCCGAGGGTTACCTGAAACTGTAGGTCGATCTCGGTCGAGATCATCTGTACTGGTCGGAGATGACGTGTCCAGCTGGGGGTAGCGGCCGGAGCTGTCGTGTCCGACTTGTTGGACTGGCTGCACTGCTAATCCTTTGTCACCGGAGGGTGGGGGGTACCTGCAAGAGACTCCGATGCTTAAGTTAGCATGGGTATTAAACAAGTTTTTAGTAGAATCAGAGTATGAGTTATACCTGGGTACTCCAGTGTATTTATAATAGTGTGGGATGACCTTCTTAGATAGATAAGTTAGTTATCTTATCTTATCTTATCTTTTGGCGAAGTTAGCTTATCTTCAATGGAACCGTCCTCATCTCTATAGGCTTGGGATGCCTTTGGATCTGGGTCGTATTCCTTGAGTTGGTCCCTTTTTTGGGCTTTCCTGTCGATTTGGCCGACCTCTTTTAGGAAGAGGTCGGATAGTCTGACCTGAAGAGGTCGGTCGCTTTGTCGCCAATCATCCCGGGTTGGATAGCTCGACCCAGGGTATGAACACCTATGAATCCATCACCTTTCTTAAATAAAAAGTGTTTTTAATTGCAAAAGAAAAAGAAGTACATGAAATTTAAATTTTAAAACAGATTAATTATTTTGATGTGGTGGCAATACTTTTTATTTTTCTGAATGAATGCTTGAACAGTGAATATTTTTGAATTTGTTGTCCATGAATGTTAAAATTGTTGGCTCTTGAAAGAATAATGGAAAAGGAGAAATGTTATTGATAATCTAAAAAATCATATAATTGAATCTTGAAGTAAGAAAAAGCAGTGAAAAGCTTGCAGAAAAAAAAATTATATATGTGAAAAAAAAAAGAAAAAAAGAGAGAAAAAAAAGAGAAAGAAAAAGAAAAAGCAAGCAAAAAAAGCCAATAGACCTTTAAACCAAAAGGCAAGGGTAAAATAAAAAGGATCCAAGGCTTTGAGCATCAGCGGATAGGAGGGCCTAAAGGAATAAAATCCTAGCCTAAGCGGCTAAACCAAGCTGTCCCTAACCATGTGCTTGTGGCGTGAAGGTGTCAAGTAAAAACTTGAGACTGAGCGGTTAAAGTCGTGGTCCAAAGGAAAAAGAGTGTGTTTAAGAGCTCTGGACACCTCTAATTGGAGACTTTAGCAAAGCTGAGTCACAATCTGAAAAGGTTCACCCAGTTATGTGTCTATGGGATTTATGTATCCGGTGGTAATACTGGAAAATAAAATGCTCAGGGTCACGGCCAAGACTCATAAAGTAACTGTGTTCAAGAATCAACATACTGTACTAGGAGAATCAATAACACTATCTGAGTTCCTATAGATGCCAATCATTCTGAACTTCAAAGGAAAAAGTGAGATGCCAAAACTGTTCAGAAGCAAAAAGCTAATAGCCCCGCTCATCTAATTAAGACTGATCTTCATAGATGTTTTTGGAATTCATTGTATATTCTCTTATTTTTATCCTATTTTATTTTTAGTTGCTTGGGGACAAGCAACAATTTAAGTTTGGTGTTGTGATGAGCGGATAATTTATACGCTTTTTGGCATTGTTTTTAGTATGTTTTCAGTATATTTTAGTTAGTTTTTATTATGTTTTTATTAGTTTTTAAATAAAAATCACCTTTCTAGACTTTACTAAGAGTTTGTGTGTTTTTCTGTGATTTCAGGTATTTTCTGACTGAAATTGAGGGACCTGAGCAAAAATCTGATTCAGTGGCTGAAAAAGGACTGCAGATGCTGTTGGATTCTGACCTTTCTGCACTCGAAGTGGATTTTATTGCGCTACAAAAGCCCAATTGGCGCGCTCTCAATTGCGTTGGAAAGTAGACATCCTGGGCATTCCAGAAATATATAATAGTCCATACTTTGCTCGAGATTTGATGGCCCAAACCGGCGTTCCAAGTCAGCATAGAAATTCTGGCGTCAAAACGCCAGAACTGGCATGAAAGCTGGAGTTAAACGCCCAAACTGGTACAAAAGCTGGCGTTTAACTCCAAGAAAGGTCTCTACACATGAAAGTTTCAATGCTCAGCCCAAGCACACACCAAGTGGGCCCCGAAAGTGGATTTCTACACTAGCTATTCTAGCTTACTCATTTTCTGTAACCCTAGGTCACTAGTTTACTATAAAAACTACTTTTAGTGATTCATCTTGTACCTCATGACACTCTACACGTTTCATATTGTATCTTCTACGGCATGAGTCTCTGAACCCCATTGTTGGGGGTGAGGAGCTCTGCTGTTCTTCATGAATTAATGCAATTACTACTATTTTCCATTCTATCACGCTTGCTTCTATTCTAAGATATTCATTCGCACTTCAACCTGATGAATGTGATGATCCGTGACAATCATCATCATTCTCACCTATGAACGCGTGCCTGACAACCACCTCTGCTCTACATGCAATCAAGCTTGAATGTGTATCTCTTGGGTTTCTAATCTAAGATTGGAACCTTTGTGGTATAGGCTAGAATTATTGGCGGCCATTCCTGAGATCTGGAAAGTCTAAACCTTGTCTGTGGTATTCCGAGTAGGATCTGAGAAGGGATGACTGTGACGAGCTTCAAACTCACGAGTGCTGGGCATAGTGACAGACGCAAAAGGATCAATGAATCCTATTCCAGCATGAGTGAGAACCAACAGATGATTAGCCATGCGGTGACAGCGCATTTGGACCATTTTCACTGAGAGGACGGATGGTAGCCATTGACATCGGTGATCCACCAACATACAGCTTGCCATGGAAGGAGCCTTGCGTGCACGAAGAAGAAGACAGTAGGAAAGCAGAGATTCAGAAAATAAAGCATCTCCAAAACCTCAATTTGTTCTCCATTACTGCATAATAAGTATTTATTTCATGTTCTTTTACTTTTTACAATTAAATCTGAGAATTATTGATATCCTGACTAAGAGTTACAAGATAACCATAGCTTGCTTCAAGCCGACAATCTCCATGGGATCGACCCTTACTCACGTAAGGTATTACTTGGACGACCCAATGCACTTGCTGGTTAGTTGTGCGGAATTGCAAAAGTGTGATTGTGATTTCGTGCACCACCAAGCTTTCTGATAGTGGATGCAGGGATTAGGTTGATACTTGCCCCAAGATCACATAGAGCTGTCTTGGTACAAGCACCCTCTAATGTGCATGGTATCATAAAGCTTCTGGGATCCTTAAGCTTTTCTCGTAAGCTTGTTAGGATGACTGCACTGCATTCTTCAGTGAGAAAAACTTTTTCTGTTTTTCTCCAATCCTTCTTATGACTTAAGATGTCTTTCATGGACTTAGCATAAGAGGGTATTTGCTCAAGTGCCTCTGCAAACAGAATCTTTATTTCAAGAGTCCTGAGATAGTCTGTAAAGCGGGCAAATTGTTTATCCTGTTCCGCTTGGCAGAGTTTCTGAGGATAAGGCATTTTGGCTTTATATTCTTCAACCTTAGTTGCTGCAGGTTTATGTCCTACAGAGGCAGGTTGAGAAGCCTTCTTGAGGGAGTTATTATCAGCACTTGCAGGTGTCTGATCCCTCACTGGCGTTTGAACGCCAGAACTGGACATGGATTGGGCGTTTAACGCCAGATTCCTACCATTTTCTGGCGTTTGAACGCCAGAACTGGACATGGATTAGGAGTTTAACGCCAGTTTTTCACCCGTTTCTGGCGTTTGATCGCCAGACTTATTCCTCTCTGGGCTCTTACTGTCCTCAGAGGGATTTTGGGTAGCAGGTTGTTCATCCTCTATCAGCTGTTCCTTTCTTGGCTTTCTGCTGCTTTGAGTTGAGATATTTAATGTTTTTCCACTTCTTAATTGAACTGCTTGGCACTCCTCTGTTATCTGTTTTGATAACTGCTATTTTGTCTGACTCAATTGTGATTCCATATCCTTGTTAGCATTTTTGGTTTCTTGTAGCATCTCCTTAAATTCTGCTAACTGACTTGTTATAAAGGATAGTTGCTGATTGAGTTCAGCAACTTGTTCTTGAGGACTAAAGTCAGTTGATACTGCCTTAGCTTTTTCTTTCATGGAGGACTCATCACTTATGTACAGATGCTGATTTCTGGTAACTATATCAATGAGCTCTTGAGCCTCTTCAATGGTCTTTTTCATGTGTATAGATCCACCAGCTAAGTAGTCTAGAGATGTCTGAGCTTTTTCTGTAAGTCCATAGTAGAAGATGTCTAATTGTACCCACTCTGAAAACATTTTAGAGGTGCATTTCCTTAGCATCCCTCTGTACCTCTCCCAGGCATTATAAAGGGATTCATTATCCTCTTGTTTAAAGCCTTGGATGTCCAGCCTTAGTTGTGTCATCCTTTTTGGAGGGAAATATTGATTCAGGAATTTGTCTGATAACTGTTTCCATGTTCTTATGCTTGCTGTGGGTTGGTTATTTAACCACCTCTTAGCTTGATCTTTTACAGCAAACAGAAACAGTAACAGCCTGTATACATCCTGATCTACCTCTTTGTCATGCACTGTGTCAGCAATTTGCAAGAACTACGCCAGAAACTCAGTAGGTTCTTCTTGTGGAAGACCGGAATACTGGCAATTTTGCTGCACCATGACAATGAGTTGAGGATTTAGCTCAAAACTGCTTACTTTGATGGGAGGTATACATATACTACTCCCGTATGCAACAATAATGGGGTTGGCATATGACCCCAGAGTCCTTCTGGACTGTTCATTTCCACTTAAGTCCATGATGGATAAAGGGAGATGATGTGAATTGCAAGTAAAATATATTTTTATTTTTATTTATTTAATTAAAAATAACCGAATAAAAAAAGAAAATAAAATGAAATAAAATAAAGTAAAATAATTAGAAAATAAAGTATAGATTTCGAAAATTAAAAGAAAAGGAAAATAAAGAGAAATTTGAATGTTAAATTGACTAATTAATTGAAAAGATTTGAAAATTTTTGAATATGATTTTCAAAAAAGATTTGAATTTTGAATTTTTAAAACTAAGATAAGATAAAATAGAAAGTTTTAAAATAAAAATCTGAATTTTTTAAGGAAAATTTCGAAAATCAATTAGAATAAAGAGGAAAAATATTTTTGAATTTAATGAAGAAAGAGAAAAACAGTAAAAACGACACCAAACTTAAATATTTAGATCGAAACAAAGGAAACAAACAGGAAACTTTGAATATCACGATGAACGCTAAGAACAACTTTTGAAAAATTTTTAAGAAAATAGAAACACAAAGGACACCAAACTTAAAATATGAAACTAAACTCAAACAGAAAAACTCAATTATTAGTTAATAAAAATTTTCGAAAAAAATTGAAAAAGAAAATAAGGATTTTAAAAAAAATTTCAACCAAAAACAATAATAGAAGACTCTAAACTAAAAAAAAAATTTTCCTAATCTAAGCAACAAAATAAACCGTCAGTTGTCCAAACTCAAACAATCCCCGGCAACGGCGCCAAAAACTTGGTGCACGAATTGTAAATCACACTTTTCACAACTCGTACCACTAACCAGCAAGTGCACTGGGTCGTCCAAGTAATACCTTACGTGAGTAAGGGTCGATCCCACGGAGATTGTTGGCTTGAAGCAAGCTATGGTTATTTTGTAATTCTTAGTCAGGAAATCAATAGTAAAAATGGTTGGGTTTATGAGAAGTGATTAACATAAAATAAATAATACTCGTTATGCAGTAATGGAGAACATATTGAGGTTTTAGAGATGCTCTGTCTTCTGAATCTCTGCTTTCCTACTGTCTTCTTCTTCATGCACGCAAGGCTCCTTCCATGGCAAGCTGTATGTTGGTGGATTTTCGTTGTCAATGGCTACCATCCGTCCTCTCAGTGAAAATGATCCAAATGTGTTGTCACCGCATGGCTAATCATATGTCGGTTCTCACTCATGTTGGAATATGATCCATTGATCCTTTTGCGTCTGTCACTACGCCTAGCACTCGTAAGTTTGAAGCTCGTCACAGTCATCGCATCCCAAATCCTACTCGGAATACCACAGATAAGGTTTAGACTTTCCGAATCTCAGGAATGGCCGCCAATAATTCTAGCCTATACCACGAAGACTCTGATCTCACGGATTCGAATGCTCTGTTGTCAGGAGATGCAATCAAACACGTGAACCAGGAATCAAAGAGATACACACTCAATCTAAGGTAGAACAGAAGTGGTTGTCAGGCACGCGTTCATAGGTTGAGAATGGTGATGAGTGTCACTGATAATCACATTCATCATGGTTAAGTACGAGCGAGTATCTTAGAACAGAAACAAGCGTGATTGAATAGAAAACAGAAGTAATTGCATTAATCCATCGAGACACAGCAGAGCTCCTCACCCCCAACCATGGAGTTTAGAGACTCATGCCGTAGAGGATACAAAATTCAGATGTGAAATTTCATGAGGTTCATAGTAAGTCTCTAAAAGTTATTTTTATACTAAACTAGTAGCCAGGGTTACAGAAAATAAGTAACTAAGTGCAGATAGTACAGAAATCCACTTTCGGGGCCCACTTGGTGTGTGCTTGGACTGAGCATTGAGCTTTACACGTGTAGAGGCTTCTCTTGGGGTTAAACACCAGGTTGCAGCCTGTTTGTGGCTTTTAACTCTGGTTTGTAACCTGTTTCTGGCGTTTAACTTCAGAATAGGGCAGGAAGTTGGCGTTTGAATGCCAGTTTGCATCATCAAAAATTGGGCAAAGTATGAACTATTATATATTGCTAGAAAGCCCTAGATGTCTACTTTCCAACGCAATTGAGAGCGCGCCATTTGAGTTTCTGTAGCTCTAGAAAATCCATTTCGAGTGCAGAGAGGTCAGAATCCAACAGCATCTGAAGTCCTTTTTCAGCCTCTGAATCAGATTTTGCCCAGGTCCCTCAATTTTAGCCAGAAAATACCTGAAATCATAGAAAAATACATAAACTCATAGTAAAGTCCAGAAATGTAAATTTTGCTTGAAAACTAATAAAAACATAGTAAAAACTAATTAAATTATACTAAAAACTACCTAAAAATAATGCCAAAAAGCGTATAAATCATCCGCTCATCAGTTAATTAGCTTTTAATTTCTTTCTTGTTTTTGAAATTAAATAAATAAATAAAATAAAAACAAAAATATTTTAATTCTAGTTTCTCTTTTTACTTCTTAATTTTTGAATTCTTCTATCCTTTCATTCGAATTCTTCATCTCATTCTTCTACCCTCATTTTTCTTTCTTCTTCACATCTCACATGGAGCTCTCTATTCTTTGACATAGAAACTTCCATTCTCTTTCTTTTTGTTTTATTTTTCTTGTTTATGAGCAAGAACAGGGATAAAGAACCTCTCTTTGATTCTGATCCTGAACCTGAGAGGACCCTAAGGAAGCATTTATAACAAGTTAAAGCCCAACACTCTGGAAGAGACCTCACAAAACTTTTCTAACAAGAAACAGAAAATACAAGCATGCCAGCCGAACAGAATAATGGAGGAAATGCAAGGAAGGTTCTTTGTGACGTCACTGCACCCACTTTTGACTTCTATGGAAGAAGTATCTCTATACTTGCCATTAGAGCAAATAACTTTGAACTTAAGCCTTAGTTAGTCTCTCTAATGCAACAGAATTGTAAATTTCATGGACTTCCACTAGAAGATCCACATCAATTCTTATCTGAATTCTTGCAAATCTGTGATACTGTTAAGACCAATGGAGTGGATCCTGAGGTCTACAGACTTATGCTTTTCTTCTTTGCTCTCAAAGACAGAGCTATAATATGGTTGGATTCTCAACCTAAGGAAAGCCTAGACTCTTGGGAAAAGTTGGTAAATGCTTTCTTGGCCAAGTTCTTTCCACCTCAAAAGATGAGTAAGCTCAGGGTGGAAGTACAAACTTTCAGACAAAAAGAGGGTGAATCCTTCTATGAAGCTTGGGAAAGATACAAGCAACTGATCAGGAAATGTCCTCCTGACATGCTCTCAGAATGGTCTATCCTAGGAATCTTCTATGATGGTCTATCTGAGATGTCCAAGATGTCTTTTGACCATTCTGCTGATGGATCACTCCACTTGAAGAAAATGCCTACAGAGGTGCAGAAACCCATAGAAATAGTTGCAAACAACCAATTCATGTACATTTCTGAGAGAAACCCTATGAGCAATGGGGTTGCTCAGAAAAAAGGAGTCCTGGAAGTTGACACTCTGAATGCCATACTGGCTCAGAACAAGATCTTGACCCAACAGGTCAATATGATCTCTCAGCATCTGATTGGATCACATGCTACAACTAGCAGCACTCAGGACACCTCCTATGATGGAGATGCCTATGATCCAGATCAACCCATGATCAAATAGGTGAATTTCATAGGAGAACCCTATGGAAACACCTACAATTTCTCATGGAGGAATCATTCTGACCTTTCTTGGAAGGATCAACAGAAGCCTCAGCAAGGCTTCAACAATAATCAAGGTGGAAAAACTCAGAATAGGTTCAACAACAGACCACCATTCACATCTTCTCAACAACAGATGGAGACTTCTAAGCAAAGCCTTTCTGACTTAGCAATCATAGTCTCTGAACTCTCTAAGACCATTCACAATTTTATAACAGAGACTAAATCCTCCATCAAAAATCTGGAGGTACAAGTTGGTCAGCTTAGCAAGAGAATTCCTGATACCCATCCTAACACTCTTCCTAGTAACACTAAAGTGAACCCAAGAGAAAAGTGCAAGGCCATCACTGTAGAAGTTGAGGCCGAACCTGAAGGGGATGATCTGGCGTTGAACGCCAGTAAGGAAGACATCACTGGATGTTCAATGCCCACAAAAGCACCATCACTGGCGTTGAACGCCAGTAAGGAAGGCCTTACTGGGCGTTCAACGCCCAAAGAGGTACACAAGCTGGCGTTGAACGCCAGTAATAGGGTAGCTAGGCATTTAATGCCCTCTCAAGAGTTCTCTATTGAAAAATTGAAGGCAACTAAGGCTCCTGAGGAGGCTATAGAAGTTCCCTTGAATGCGTTGTTACAATTCATGGATTATGAGGATCACTCCTCCTCTGATGAGGAAGAGGAAATCAGGGAAGAGGAAGTTACTCATTACCTAGGAGTCCTCATGAAGCTAAATGCCAAGTTGTTTGGCACAGAGACATTGGAGGAAAAACCTCCCGTGCTAACCAAGGAACTCAATGCATTGGTTCAACAGAAACTACCTCAGAAGCTGCCAAACCCCGGACATTTCCTAATTCCTTGCACCATAGGCACCATCACCTTTGAGAAGGCTCTGGGGAGGAAGAGGATGAATCCATCATCCTTGGAAGATCCTTCCTAACCACTCCAATGCCATCATTGATGTGGCAAAGAGAGAGCTGATTATATAGTTATGGGAGGATCACATCTTGCTTAAGATGCCTAACCCTAATTGTACCTCGGACAAAAGAGAGACAGTTGTACAACACTTAGTATTCCAACCCTCTCTCTCAGTGTAGAGCTATACAGAACCCCCAGACACCAACTCTAAGTTTGGTGTTGGGTAGCCATTATCAAGCACTGAAAATAAAGATACTAAGAAGGAAGTACCTAAAGGATGGAGGGATAAAAAGATCCCTACTGAAGGCCTCTCACCTGGCATGAGAGTGGTCTTCACTGACAATTCAGTGATTCCACATATAGTGAACAAGATCCTGTCTCTAGAGCATGTGGAGCTCATCCATGAGAGCACAGACAAGAAGTTTACTGTACGGGGCAAAATTCTGAGCCCCTATCCATCTATGTAAGGAGCTAACCGTCAAGTTAGTGACGTTAAAGAAGCGCTTGTTGGGAGGCAACCCATCAATAATTAATGTTTTCTTGTTTTTCTTTAAGTTTATTTAAGTTATGTCAGTTTAATTTTCATATTTGTTTAAGTTTGTGATCATGTGGAGTAGTTAGAACAGAAATAGAAATAGTCAGAGTTAGAAAAAGAACACCTTGGAGCAGGAACTTTACTGGCGTTGAACGCCAGATAAGGAGGCCAGAGTGGGCGTTCAACACTCATCAGGAGTAGCATTGCTGCCAGGGAGCATGAAGCTTGCATTGAATGCCAGCCAGGGAGAAGATACTGGGCGTTTAACTCCCCGAAAGAGGCAGAGACCTGGCGTTGAACGCCAAGAAGGAGCACCCTAATGGGCGTTCAACGCCCTATAAGAAGCACATAGCTGACGTTTAACGCCAGCCAGGAGTAGAAGCTGGGCGTTCAATGCCCATAAGGGTGCAGAGAATTCGAATTCCCTAGTCTCCCAGGACCAGTGGGTCCCACAAAATCTCCACTTACCCCACCTTCTTATCTCTTTTACTTTCACTCTTCCCCACATACTCTTCCCTATAAACCCTAAACCAATCACATCCATAACTCCCACCAACCCCCACCCACTTCAGATTCAAAATTTCTCACCCAATTCCCACCCATTCATTTGAACTCTACCTTATCCCAACCCTATAAATACCCATTCTTTCTACCCTTCATACACACACCATTCATACACTTAAGCCCCACTTGGCCGAATCCTCCTTTCTCCCTTCATCTCTTATATTCTCTTTTTCTTCTACTCTTTTCTTCATATTTTGCTCGAGGATGAGCAAATCTTTTAAGTTTGGTGTTGGAAAAGCCTTGCTTTTTGCTTTCCATTCACACTTATGGCACCCAAAGTAGGAGAATCCTCCAGAAAAGCAAAGGGAAAGCTATTGCTTCCACCTCTGAACCTTGGAAGATGGGGAGATTCATCACCAAAGCTCATTAAGACCACTTCTATGAAGTAGTGGCAAAGAAAAGGGTGATTTCTAAAGTCCCTTTTAGGCTAAAAAAGAATAAGTACCTAGAGATCCAAAGAGAAATCCAGAGGAGAGGTTGGGAAGTCCTAACCAATCCTATTCCAGAAGTTGGAATCTTGATGGTACAAGAGTTCTATGTCAATGCATGGTTCATTAAAAACCATGACACAAGTGTGAACCTACATCCAAAAAATTGGAGCACCATTGTCCGAGGGCGACCCTTGGATTTCAGCCCAGAAAGTGTAAGCTTGGCGCTCCATTTGCAAATGATACAAGGAGACCCACATCCTTACACTAGGAGAGTCAATTTTGATCAGAGGCTGGACCAAGTCCTTTCAGACATATGTGCGGAAGGAGCTCAGTGGAAGAGGGATACTCAAGGCAAGCCTGTCCAACTGAGAAGGCTTGACCTCAAGCCCATAGCTAGAGGATGGTTGAAATTCATCCAATGCTCTATCATCCCAACTAGCAATCGGTCAGAAGTGACCATTGACAGAGCCATCATGATTCATTGCATCATGATTGGAAATAAGGTGAAGGTACATGAGGTGATACCTCAGGAATTGTACAACAAAGCTGAAAAGCCTTCCACCTTAGCAAGGTTGGCATTCCCCCACCTTATATGTCATCTATGCAATTTAGCAGAAATTTTCATAGAAGGAGACATCCCCATTGAGGAGGACAAGCCCATCACTAGAAGAGGATGGAGTAAACTAGAGAGCCTACACATGCACCTCAATAAGAGCATGTGGAGCTTCCTCAATAAGACATCATTGAGATGCCTAAAGGGATGTATTTTCCTCTCCAAGGTTATTGGGACCAGGTGCACACTTCTCTGGGAGAATTAAGCTCCAACATGGACTAACTGAGGATGGGACATCAAGAGCATTCCACCATCTTCTATGAAATAAGAAAAGACCAAAGGGCCATGAGAGAAGATCAAAGAGCCATGAGGGAAGAACAACAGAGGCAGGGGCATGACATAGAAGAAATCAAGCACTCCATTGGATCCTCTAGAAGGAGTAGTAGCCGTCATCACTAAGGTGGATTCATTCTTTTTATCCCCTGTTATTTATGTTATTTTTCTGTTTTCCTTGTATTTTGTTTCATTGTTTGTTTCTAGTGCATGATCATCTTTATTTATTTCTTAAAGCTATGAAATATTCCACATATACATCACCTTGCTTAAAAGAAAATTTTAATTGAAAAAGAAAGTGAGATACTTGAATTTCGAGTTATATATTAAGAATAGTTCAATTATTTGATGTGGTGGCATTGCTTTTGCTTTCTGAATGTATGAGTAAACAGTGCATATTTGATGTTGGAGTAAGGAATGTTGGCTCTTGAAAGAATGATGATAAAAGTAAAGTATTATTGGTAATCTGAAAAATCTAAAAATTGATTCTTGAAGCAAAAAAAAGCAGCAAAAAGCAATAAAAGAAAAAAAATATATGCAAAAAAAAAAAGAAAAAAAAGAGAGAAGCAAGCAGAAAAAGCCAATAGCTCTTTAAACCAAAAGACAAAAGCAAAAAACCAGTAGCTCTTTAAACCAAAAGGCAAGAGCAAGGATCCAAGGCTTTGAGCATCAATGGTTAGGAGGGCCTAAAAGAAGAAATATCTTAGCCTAAATAATTCAAATGAGCTGCTTCCCTAACTATATGCTTGTGTTGTGAAGGTGTCAAGTGAAAAGTTTGAGACTGAACAGTTAAAGTCGTGATCTAAAGCAAAGAGTGTGCTTAAGAACTCTGGACACCAGTGGCTGGGGATTCTAGCAAAGCTGAATCACAATCCGAAAGGGTTTACCTAGTTAAGTATCTGTGGCATTTATGTATCCGGTGGTAATACTAGAAGACAAAGCGCTTAGGGTCACGGCCAAGACTCTAAATAAGCTGTGTTCAAGAATAAAAAAGAACTAAACTAGGAGAGTCAAAAATATTATCTGGATTCTAAGTTCCTAAAGATGCCAACCATTCTGAACTTCAATGGAAAGTGAGATGCAAAAACTATTCAGAAGCAAAATGCTACTAGTCCTACTCATCTAATTGAAACTGAGCTTTATTGAAAACTCTAAGATTCATTGTATCCTTCTATTTCTTTTTATCCTACTTTATTTTTGGTTTCTTGGGGACAAGCAACAGTTTAAGTTTGGTGTTCTGATTAGCGGATATATTTTATACGCTTTTTGGCATCATTTTCATATAATTTTTGGTATGTTTTGTTTAAGTTTTATTATATTTTCATAGGTTTTAGTGCAAAATTCATATTTTTGGATTCTAATTTTAGTTGTTGTGTTTTATGGTAATTTCAGGTATTTTCTGACTGAAATTGAGGAGCTTGAGCAAAAGTCTGATTCAGAGACAGAGAAAGGACTACAGATGCTATCATGATCTGACCTCCATGCACTCGAAGGAGCATTTCTGAAGTCACAGATGTTCAAATGGAGAGCTCTCAAAGGCTATGGAAAGCTAACATCCAGAGCTTTCCAGAAATATATAATAGTTTATACTTTGCTTTGGAAATGAAGGCCCAAAACTAGCGTCCAATGCCAGCTACCATCCCATTCCTAGCGTCCAACGCCCACAAGGGAGTAGTTGGCATCCCAACGCCCAAAAGGGAGTCCCAAGCTGGCGTTCAATGCCCCCAAAGATGTCCACTGCTTGATCAAACCAACAATCTTTGTGGGATCGACCCTCACTCACCTGATGTGTTACTTGGACGACCCAGTATACTTGCAGGTCTATCTATGCGAAACGTGTGGAGTCAATTTTGTGCACCATGAAGTTGAGCACTTCCCTCGCTGACGACTTGAGCTCCATGCTCGGCCGAGGGGCTTGTCGAGCTGTTGTCATCACTATCTTCTGTGGGGAAGTGAGTCATCAATCATTCCATTGTTGTATTCCCAGCAGCCATGGCAACTGCAAGAAAATGGAAAGAAAAGCTAAGTTAGAAAGTCGAGAAAACAGAAAATTTGGAAACAAGTAACCAGGTCGGGAGACCAAGACAGTAGTAAGATTCGAGCCTCACCCACACATTTACGCCTAGATTCCCGGTCCTCCATCAGTAAATGCAGATTAAGGTTTTTTGTACCAAAAATTTCCAACAAGAGGTCGGCAATTTTACGGTTCTCCGGACTCAATCCGTCATAGGACACCTTTATCAAATAATCGGAGCCAACACCAAAACCCCAGTATGTCGGGATCCGCCTTTCACCCTCCAAAGTAAGCTAGAAAGGGTGGTGACCATCAGCCGGCCTAACCTTGAAATAAGTGCTCTTAAACCCATCGAAGGAATCTTCACAAAGTCCAAAGATTCGTCGGTTTTGCACTGCTTGGAAGGACATGTAGCCCTTTTTATGTTTCCCTTATCGAGTGGGTTTGGTGAGTAGAAAGAGGTAGAGGAATACGTTGACAGAGACGGGGAGCTCCAAATACTCGCACACCAACTCGAAGCACCGAACGGCGGCTGGTGCGTGGCAGAAGTCAACCGATTAAAAGATTTCAAATAAGAGAATAGCATTGCACGTATAGCTCTTAACCAGCTAAGATCTGCCTCACCAATTTAAAAAAGAGTTGTCACAAGTTTTAGAAATAAAGATACTGGGAGTATGAGTCCCAGGTCGTCTCCCAACGAGTTGCACGAAAGAGTGCTAATTTATTAATCAGAAAATTCCCAGAAAGTTTGAGTTTGATAGTGAATAACTAAATTAATTGAGAATTAAAGCAATAAAAAATAAACTAAGAATAATTATTGATATTCCAAATAAAAGGCCTTGACTGGGGGAATAATTAAGTGGAAGTTCCATCTTTGTTGGAATCTTCTCAAGTGTAGTGTAAAAAGGTTATTGTTCTCACTAGGTTAACCCTTACTGAATAAAGAAAAGTTTAGTGATTAAACCAACTCTCACCCGTAAATCCTAGTCCTCTCCCTTGGGAAGGTCCAGCGTTAGCAGATACAGAATTAGCCAACAACGTCCAATTTAACTAGGCACTTGAGCATTCCAACTCAAGTGTCTCCTCTCAATCAACCCCCATGTCAAGTGGAGGATCTACTCCATTGACATGAAATTAACAATCATAAAAATATAAGAAGACATAATTAAATGAAATTAAATAGAGAATTAAAATTAATTAAAAATAAAAATAATTCTATATATTAATAAACTCAAAACGTAACATACTTATTTGAATAGAGTCAATAATCAACTGAAAAGAGTAAAGAATAAGGAAACAAACTAAAGTAGTATCTTCACGGAGGTAATGGCTCTTCAGCATCCACAATCCAAAGTAAAAGCATAAACTATCAATGTAACACTAATCTAGATTCATATCTCAAACTAAAGTAATCTTAATGTGATGAATATGAATGTGTGTGTATGCGTATGGGTGTCTCTCTTGAGTTTCTATACGTTCCCTAGCTTTAGTCTGTGTTTCTGGGCCGAAAACTAGGTCAAACTGCGGCCCGAAATCGCCCCCAGCGTATTCTGTCATTTTTGCAGATCGCGCAGGTCACGTGTACGCATCGTCCACACGTTCACGTCATTCGGAGATTTTTCTTGTCAAGCGTTTGCATCGTTCACACATTCGCGTCATTCGTGCAGACTCCAATCCACGCGTTTACGTCAGGCACGCATTCGCGTCGCTGCAACTTCTCCATTTTGCGCTTTCGCGTGGGCCATGCGCTCGCATCATTGCTCGCTAGTCATCTCCTTAATTTCTTGTGTTCCTTCCATTTTTGCAAGCCTCCTCTCCAATTTCTAAGTCATTCATGCCCTATGAAGCCTGAAACACTTAACACACGGATCACGGCATCGAATGCGATAAAGGAGAATTAAAATACATAATTAAAAGTCTCTAGGAAGCAAGTTTTCAATCATAAACACTTTTGGGAAGGAATTGTAAATGCATGTTAATCATATGAATAAGTGGGTAAAGATTTGATAAAACCACACAATTAAACACAATATAAATCATAAAATAATGGTTTATCAACCTCCCCACACTTAAACATTAGCATGTCCTCATGCTTAGTTGAAGGAGATAAAATAAATGAGTAGGGGAATACAAAACTCATGAAATGCAATGCAACATATATATATATATATATATGTATGCAACTATATGATTCTTGTCTACTTGGTAAAAAAGAAACAAGCTCTTCAAGACAAACATAAATTGGATCTCACTAATTTAATTTATATAGTAAAAACAGGTAACATTGTAAGAAGACAGCTCATGAAAGCAGGGAACATAGAATTAAGCACTGAACCCTCACTGATGGTGTATATGCACTCTATTCTCTCAAGTGTATTGGGTAATCACTCTACTCTTCTCTAATCATGCTTTCTAAATTTTGTTCTTCACCTAACCAATCAACAATATTTAATGTACCAATGCAAACATCATGAGGTCTTTTCAAGGTTGTAATGGGGCTAAGGTAAGGGTAAGGGTATATATATGGCTAAATGAGCTATAAATTGAATCTTTGACTAACCCAAGCTCTTATCTAGCATACATATACTCTGTATAACTCTAGAATCATGCCTAGCTACCCAAAAGTTTCACTTCTGTATTACATACTCATGTATTAACTTTTTCTTTTAACTTGTATCACATATGCATTGATCTTTTTATTAGCTTAATATTGGGCTAATTTTGTCTCCTTATTTAAGTGCTTAATTATTACTTTTTTTTTAGAAAAATAAACATAACTTATCAATGCACATAGATTTTTAATTTTTTTTATAGTTTCACATGAGTAGGTACCCAAATTTCTATTATTTTATCATGACACATTCCCTTATTAGCCCTTGTTCCCACAATTTTCCCATACTTAATTAACACATAATTTCTATCTTAAGCTAACCAAAGATTCAATTGGGATGTTTAATTGTTTTTCCGCTTAAGGCTAGTAATGTGGTAAAATATAGAACAAATGGGATTAAAAGGCTCAAAGTGGCTAACAAAGGTAATTTAAAGGGTAGGCTTATTTGAGATAAGTAAGTTAAAATCAAATAATGGCCTCAATCATATGCATGCATATAAATAAATTAAATATTGGATATATAGGATGAAACAAAATAAAGATTACAATCATACAGAAGTAAACACACAAGAATAAAATATTTATAGTTATATAATGTAACCATATAATTAAGCTCAAATCTCACAGGTTGTGTGTTCTTAGCTTTTTAAACTATGTTCCAATTACAACTTCTAAAAGTTTAACACAAAAGTTTTAATTTAATTTAGTGAAATTTTTCAAAAATAGGGTCTTAGAAGAAACTTATTATTTTCAATCAAGTAGAACATGCATGCAAATAACCTATTTCTATGCAATCTATTCTATCCTAGACAAAAGAAAAATTAACTAAATATCCTATTTTATTGGTGTTTAGGGAAGAGAATTCACCTCCAGAAGTCAGGTACTGACCGACCTCCCCACACTTAAGGCTTTGCACTATCCTCGGTGCCATCTGTCAGGAACAAAGGGGGGCTGGTAGCAGCATCTCCACTATCGGGATCGTCATGGCTCCCTGTGCTGGTATATGAAGTGGAGTCCGGGGTGTCTAGGTCTTCTCTAGGTGGTTGGTTACCAACAAGTAGCTCTTTGAGGTATGTAAATCTGCGCTTGTGATGGCGCTCTTTCTACTTTTCTTTGTGTTCAAGCCGGTCTAACTTCTCAAGTATCTGGTTGAGCAGTCGGTTTGTTGAAGGTGCTTGTGGTGTGGAAGAAGAAGGAATATCTTCTGCTGGTTCTGTACTCCGGTTGATAGTTGCTGCTGGAGGTCTAATATACTTCCCGTTAGGGACGTACTGATCCTCTCGTGGAATCATGTCTTTGGTATCCCTAACTCTATAGGTGACTCCGGCTGCTGAGACAAGATCTGAAACAAAGGCGGGGAAAGGTAAGTTGCCTGCAATTTTTACGTGTCCCATAGCATGCCGAATGTGTCTTGGTAAATTGAGGTGCTGGTCTGTAAGGATACACCAGAGTAAAACAGCCATGTCTGCAATGAAGGAAGACTCGTGAGTGCTCGGAAAGACGTAATGGGACATGATTTGTGCCCATACTCGAGCTTCCAAAGTAAGTGCTGAAGCCGATATTCCCTTAGGTCAGGAATGATGGTATCCGTAGATCTATAAGCTGCCAGGTTGTGTGATAACTCTGAGAACAGCGTCCCAGTCAAATTGGTATGTCTGGCGCTTAAATGAGACTTCTTAGAATGCGTCCAATCCTTCTGGAGCAGGTGGAAGATCTAATGCTTGTTGAATGGCTTCTTCAGTTATGGGGACTTGCTTCTGACGAATATAGACAGACTACATGGTTGGCATGTGAAAATTGGAGTAGAATTCTACTACCCATGATAGATTAACCTGCCGTGGCTGTCTCCGTAGGAATTCCCATTGTCTTCGCTCAATACGGGGTTCAACAAGTTTAGCAATGTTGGTAGGGAGGATGAGAAGGTGCTCATTGTTATAATTCCTTACTGCCAGGATGGGGAACATCTGCTCACAGTAGCGGTTAGTGAACCGCGCAATGTCCTTTGCTGGGAAGGCTTTCTCTTTTTCATCGACCTTGATGATCCTCTTGATTCTTTTTGTTGAGGATTTAACCGCTGTTGAAGAAGGCTCTTCTACTAATGCTCTTTTTGTTCCTCTCCTTGCTGGTGGTTTGTGAGTAGCTCTCTCTTTACCTTTCTTGGTGGCCATCCTGAAAAAAGAAAGAGGTAAGTACATGTAAAGATAAGGGTTCGAGCAAGGGAGTGAATATTAAGGGTGATAACAATGCACAGAAAAGACGGATGTCGTTAACACATGGTCTAGACTACATGTGAAAAGTTCATCTAAGATAATATAGCAAGTGCATGTGATGGCAATTAAATGCAAGATGTTTATTGGCATGCCGACAAAGGCATGAGTAGCATAGATCAAGCATTCAATGTCCAAGTTAGATTACCAAGTCATTCAAACTAACAACCTGTTTGTATTGACAATTATATTTAATCAATAAAATATAAAAGGGATTTTGTGAAAAATAGGCATTAAAGTAGTAGAGTATAATAATTAAAAATAATGTGTAATGCCATACGGGCGTATTCATAAACACTTGGCATGCATGGTGAATAAGTTATTGGAAGTAGTGAATTTGAACATGCAAGTAACCATTATGAAAAGTGATATATAATTGTCAAACAATTCCACAATAATTCACAAGCAAAATATAAAAGATAATAATCACCTAGTTAAATTTTTAACACCAACTAAAGGAATAAAAAGTAAGAAAAGAAAGAAAAGGAAAAATATAGATCTTGAAAGTGAAAAGAAAAATAAAACATAAATAAAAGGAAAGTAAAAGGTAAAGAAAGAAAGAAAAGAACCTTGATAATGGTTGTGAAAAATAAGGGAGGAGAAAGTAAAAAGTGAGAATGAGTAGAGAAAGAAGAAGGGGAAAGAAAGAAATAATAAGGGAAAAGAAAAAAAAATTAGGATTTGGGGAAGAAAAGATAAGATATTTTAGCTGATCTGGATATTTTGTGCGCCGCATGTGACGCGGGCGCGTGGGTCACGCGGTCGTGTGACTTGATTTGTGCGAATGGCGCGAGGGCAGCGACGCACTCGCGCAACTCTCTGTCTCAAACTCATTTTGCCAAAATTTTAGGTGACGCGATCGCGTGAATGGCCATATTTGGAGGACGACGCGGCCGCGTGGGGCGACCGGCTGGTGCTTCCAGCACCATTCCAGCCTCACTCCATCATAACTCTCTGCCATATACCTCTTTTACGTCAATTTTTAGGGTCACGCATTCGCGTGGTCGACGCAGACGCGTGGGAGGCCATTTTCCAAACGACACGGACGCGTCATTGACGCGGTCGCGTGGGCATGGTTGTGCCTAAGGCACACCTCCAGCCACGCTTTTGCGTGACTTTCTGTCCCATTCTCTTTTCTTCTAATCGCACTGGTGACGCGGACGCGTCAGCGACGCTGCCGCGTCGCGTGCGTGCCTTTTTTTTTTAAGATATGCAGAATGCTAATGCGAATTATATGCAGCCATATGCAGGGGTGATGAGAAGAGTCATTAACATCATAAAAAATAAAATAAGGTAAAAATAAAGCTAAAACCGAAACGGAACGATCATACCATGGTGGGTTGTCTCCCACCTAACACTTTGCTTTTACGTCCTTAAGTTGGACGACCCACAAGCTCAATCTGCTTCTGTTGGTGGATCTTCCAAGAGGAAGATCTCCAGCTCCTTGTTTTTCTTCATCTTCTCACCATGATATAGCTTTAAG